>NC_061773.1:9249166-9560000 GCF_022458985.1 Mugil cephalus
GGGATAATTTTAGAGTAAGGGAAGTAGGGTTTGATTCTAACGTTCCAGTCGTCATCAGGCGACTAGAAGAACAAATGTTGTGTCAAATGCATATTGTCTGCAGGTGTGTGTCTCCTTACATCTGTTTGTGAGTTCAGGGCGTCACACAAACAAGGCACTGCATGAACAAAGCCTCAGCGAGGTCTCGAAATTCATCGTCTTGTCTCAAAGTTCCTCACGGTACTAGTGATAATGGACATCATTCAAGGTCCACTGCAGTCTTAACTAATTCTTGATCAGGCGATTAAAACAATTTGAAAAGTGCAGTATTGCAGAAAGAAATACAGCTAAAGTAGAGAGCATACAAGGTACCAGTGCACACCTCATTCAAATTTTGTTTCTGTTTATGAATTTTATTCAAAATGCTAAATTTTATCCAATGTATGGCACTGAAGATGTATTTTTTTTTCTTATTTCACATGCTGTAAAAATAGTGTCCGTGTAAAACACTACACTGCATTTCTTAACAAGGTCTAGAATATATAAAATAGGGGAACAAGAGCACTAAAAGTTTCAGTCTGAAAACATGTTAATCTTTTACAATGTTAACTTAAGACTAGATTAAGAGAAAGGCACTTTAACGTTCAGTGCACTGTGACAAAAACAATGTTTCTTGGTGAAAACAACAAACTGACTGGCTGCTAGAGGTTCGTGGCGGTGTGAATTCCTCTTAATTTTGGACGATTTGACTTTAATTTGGAACTGTTTTAATCGCGTATATAAAGCATATCACGTCCATGACATTTCTTCTCATGGATTTCTCGCCTCGCACCTTTTATTGAACGACACGTTTGAGCACATGGATTAATCCTGTGAGAGCCCGACCGGGACAGAAGTGACTGCTGCCTGCTCATCCCCGCAGCTTATGCAGCAAGTCATGCGCAAGCCATGCGCATAAAATCTAAAATAAAAGATGTATTGAAAGTCTGTGCAGCCAACTGCCATACACATAACATGAGCGGGTTTCACCAGCGAATTCCGGAAGAAATCAACTCGTTTCGCGTGAGGTCCCCTGTCCGCTGCAGCGACATCTGCCCGCATCATTTACCAACTTATCAAAACTTTCCAGCTCTGCATGTTTCTTACCTCGATTCCTCCTCGGGTTGGCTTGTTTCCTGCGTTTCCCCCTACTTTCGTCTGTCATCATTACGCTTTATTTCTTTAAATATAAAAAAAAAAAAAAAAAGGAAAAAAAAAAGAAGTCCGGTAAGCGGTGCGAGTGTGCGTCCTGAGTGCCTGCCTGAGAATGAATGGTGCTGAGGCATCGCCTTCGGTCACAGCGGGAGACTCAGACCTTGATGGGACTCCAAGCGGAGGCGACGAGCCGTGAGCAGTGATGTCAGCAGCAGGGTTGGCCCTGAGGTCAGTCTTGGCATCGTAAACGTACACCTTCCCCAAAGCCGTAAGACCTGCTCATATAGGCTGACTGTAATAAGCCTCCCTTATACTTTCGCAATATATTGTCCCGAATTCGCTCCATTGCACATCCTCTCCGGAGAGGGAATCCCGGGTGCGGCCCTTGTTCTTAGTTCCTCCAACTTTAATGGAGAAATATAATGAGCGGCTTTAAGTTTTTATTCCATTACACAGACCGATTTTATGCATGAATATCATTTATTTCTATTTAGTATGGTCTAAATCATCTTTGATCATTGATTAATTATTTTTTTTAAAAATGCGATCGATTTCATCTTCAGGTTATTTTGCGTGTTTAGTTTACACGTGTACTTTTCATGCTAGAACTATAACATATGCACAAGTTGCCTTGTGTTTCATCTGCTGCAGCGCAAACTCTCTCTCTCCCTCTCAGACACAAACACGTGCTATTCGCGCCTATGGGCTTTTTTGACGAGGTGCAAATGGGGCCGTTAGCTCCAGCGGCTCATCTTGCACCGTTTTCACCGAGGAGACATTATACTAAGCACAGGTTAATGAGAACAGGTATGTGAGAACCCCCCTCTGCTCCCCCCCAGTCCCTTCTGTTTTATGACATGACTGTTATGCATGTCGCACCTGCGCTCAAGTACCCCGGAGTGGACCCCGTCCTGCGCCCCATTCACCCGTGCGCGGCTGTAGGAAGTGGTGCATTGACAGTCCTTTGTGTTGCAGCCTGGACCGTAATCTGTTTTGCAACTGAAAAAAACATCCGAAATAAAACTCTAACGCGGCGTTCAGGACCCCCACCTTGGCTTTCTAGTGCCCCCCTACCTTCAAGTGGCTCTGCGAGATAATAAGAGCGAGACGGGTAGCTTTTCACTGCGCATAATGTGCCCCGCTATAGAGTCTGTGCGCAGTAAACAAACAGGGATCTGACACAGTGACACAGATTAAGTAAATTAAAGACGAGAAAAGAGAATCTTTACTGAGCGAGAAAAACATCAATCACCCGTAAAAGTATTACAACACTGCCACAGGAAAAAAATAAGTAAATTCTCTTACAGCCCCTTTGTATTTGCTTTTTAAAAAGTCTTTCATATCGACTATACCACACATAAGACTTCACATAAGCACATTATTTTATTGTTTAGGCATTAAAACTCCAGACATTTCCAACGCACTTCATGTTCTTCCACTTCATGAGCTCAAGTTCACATTTTGAACCAGATCAGCTCAGGTTAGAAAAACTGAAATGCACAGCCCTGCGCTCCCTCACCCATCATGACTGCTGGGGGGGTTGTTAATGGATTCTGTAAGAGAAAGCATCCTGAAGGTGGGGAGGGAGCAGAGGGCTGAAGAAAGAGAGGGACAGAAGGGTCATCACGGCCCTTTGTGGTGGGATGGATAGAGGAGAGGGAGGAGAGAAGGTGGACGAGGAGGGGGCAATAAACTTTGCCACAGATGAGGGTCATAGAGGTGCAGAGGTGCCTCAGAGGTCCTGGGAGCTGTTTTTTTTTTTTTTTTTTAAATTATCTTCATATAAATCTGAGCAGAGGATATTTTCATTTAGAATTTCATGTGGTTTTCCTCCAACCTCAGCCCAATTTGTTTAAATGTATAGCAGCTTGATGCTCAAACGTTATAGCTTTTGCATTTCACTCTACTTTTAATTAAAAAGAGCCATATTACACTTCTGTAGATAAATCTACTGCTCGCTGGTAAACATTTTCTGATGGATTGTATGAAATGCCTTTGTTTGCTCTAAACTCGGTTAAAGACTTGTGTACAGTAATAAGGATGCCGCGGTGCTGTGGTGGTATATTTTGAGTTTTCTACTGTCTTGTTAAAACAACTACTTACTCTCCCTCACACACACACACGCACTCATACAAGAGGGAGCATGGAGGAAGCAGTCCCACTGGGGTTTTGTCCCAGTCTGTGGTCTATGAGTTCAAAGCTTCTCGCATGGGGAGGAGAGCCCTTACACAGCATATTAAGCAGGAGTTAATTATATGCCAACCTAAGTGACAAAGGAAAAGAAAAGCCTCCCTCTGAATGGCAAGACAAGAAAAGAGAAAAGTCATTATGCTGCCCACTTCTTTGCATTTGAAAAACTCAGTTCTTATTTTGGCATTGCCATTTGTAACACTAAAGAAAAGTGAAGATACCACTGCGGAGAGGTGACAACTCTACGTTTGCTTCAAATTAATCTGACTTTTTACTTTAGATATTTAAGAGTGTTATTCTTCAGAATGGTATTCTTCACATGCGCACGCTTTTCAGAGAAAGGAAATGAGGCATTTGCAAGAAACAAATATTTCCTATTTTGAGGTCTCAGTGGTTTAGATGTCACAGCGTCAAACAAGGTTACAGTATGTAGTAAGCGTTAAACAGTAACATCACCCATTTCTTCTTCTTCTAAAAAAAGAGAGTATCTCTGATTTAGTATGTGTACCCTGAACATCTAATCTGATGCATTTAAAGTGCGACCTCTTAAACTTTTTACAGGCTATACAGGCCTACAGATGTGGTAGCAGTAATTGTTTCTTGTGCTGTTATTTTGCGAAAATGTTTAGTTGAAGCTGTGACTTGTCTTGTGTCTGCTCACCCCTGCCCCAAACACCCTCCGTAACCCCCTTTGTGGAAACTCAGCTATTGTTTCAAATCACAAATCGGGATATGCCAGATTGCGAATCAGTAGTCCGTCAGGAAAACTTCCCCTCGCCTCGGAGCAAATGAGTCAGCTTTAGCACCACTGCCAGGCTGTAGTGGCTGCCGTGTGTCTACTGTGCCATGCCACAACACCACAATGCCAATATAGCCTAAGCACACTGGGGCCCCCCGAACCAAAACGAGCCAACGCTGTAGAAAGTAAAGGTGGGGACTTTTGTTTAAATAAACAAAACAAAAAGTCACTGTCAGTTAGCTTTTCGGCCTCACCAAACACAGGAGATTAAATTAAAGGTATTTAGTGAGTTTTACCAATACGTTGCAAAAATAAAATTTTAATAATATCCGGATATTTTTACTCACATACACTAATACCGCGTGTGCTGACACTAACCACAGACGTATTTAAAAACTTGCTAAAAACAGAGCTAGCTTGTTAAGCTAGTTTGTAAAGGAGCAGGTGAAGATACCGTTGTTATGGTTACTGAGGATTAATACCTATTTGAAAAAGTGATCAGGTGAGTCTTGACTTTACATGTTTTTAAAAGGCAACTTCATGCAGGAAAAATATTACATTTTTAGTAGTTATATTTTCAGTACTTATTTACAGTTGGGCTTTAAGTTTTACCTTGAAGTGTAGTAGTAATTGTACAGCAGTGGTTCACAACCTGGCGGAAGGATATCTCAAACTATGTTAACTATAGCAACCAACACTGAACTACTATTGCACTGTGTTTACTGTACATGCTCCCCTAACTATCATTCATTTTTACTTTAAACCACATATTATTGTTGATAGTTTTTCAAAGCAATACTTGTGCACCTTTAGTTTTTTACAGTATTCAGCAGCCCATAGTGCCAGTCCCCACTGACCACAGAGAGTCTGCCCAGGCACTGATGTCATCAAGAGCAGCCATTTTTAATACTCATCCACTTAATCGTAGGAGATCACTGTAGCCCACCATAACAAGGGGGTTTCCACTTACCCTGGGGGATAAAAAATGGAAGGATGCTTTAGGATATATATCCATTTCGAGAGACTAATCCATTTCGAGAGAGTCATTTGGTCCATAATATACTGATGTTTAAGGAGCGATAGACTATGCAGACGAAGTATGTGGCATTCAAGTTATTCTGTGGGGGCTCAATTTGTAGAGGATGGAAGTGAAATGCTTGGTGCTTGTTCCCATGCTGTGCTGCACTCTATTGGAGAAAGGGGTCATTGCATTAATCCACACGGAACAAAAACAGATGTCTTCCAGAAACACCAAGCATTTTTACCTGCGAAGTCATGGATCAGCGACTCCTCATCCTGAAGTTTTAATGACATCCATATGCCACAAAACCCGTGACTTGAGTTGTGTCAGTGATGTAACAACACGCATGAAGAAGAAACATCAGACAAACATTCTGCTTCCATCCCAAACTGAACAAGTTTATTCATAAAATGGTAAAATATAGCACATATTATAAAAATGTAAAAAATTGTACACAAAATATAACACTTGGCTTTTATCTAATATAGTTATTGCTACTATTATAGCTTTCTTTTGCTAAATGTGATATTCTTTTGCCAGCAAAAAAGTCAGAATGAAGAATGACAGCTATAAAAAAAAAGGCAAATACAAACACACAAAAGGCAACATCCATGAAGTTCATTAATATAAAAAGATAGATTTATACCAAACATCTCATACATTCTAAAGAACAGCACTATCGGTCAATGTTCATGCCCTTATTGCTAGTGTTAGTGTTTTGTTAAAACAGACTATTTGTGTATCTTTTACTCAGTCATTTTTGGTGTCTTTGGTAGGTTGTGCACTTTTTCCAAAATGAAGAAACGTTCATTTCTGCTATTGCCTAGTGATCTTTGCTACACTACTATTTTACTCTGAAAAGTCACATGAAATGCTTTAGCAATACTTTAATGTGGCCTGACTCGGCGTGCGTGTGCGCAGATGTGCTCTTGAATGACTATTTAAAAAAAAAAAAAAAAAAAAATACTGTTGTAATTCTTTATTGTTATCAAAATGAGGTTCATATGAATAGTCATAAGAGACAGGGACCTTTCCACACAGTGCTGTAGTCAGTGCAAAGCCACAGTATAAAATTAGCTTTCCTACAAAGAGCTGTAGCTTGATGATACAGCTCAATAGTTACGCAAAAGTACCTCAGTGTACTCATGCAATCGTATTTTACTACAATGGTAGTAAAATGATGAAATGCATGTTTCCTGCTGCCTTATCGTGAATTAGTAATGCAGAATTGTCCAATCTTTGGGATTAGAGTAAAAGTACAGCAACACTTTCCTAGCAATGTACCTCAAAATTAGGTAATTATTGTAGATCCACTAGATACAACCCAGATGACCACATTCAACAACATGACAGCCATCAATCTCCGCTGACTCGTGTAAGAGTCATAGGTCAGTTTAATCTGGAACAAAGGCATTGTTTTTCAATATATCTGACATACTGTCACGTGACAGTGATTGTTGATACAAGTTATGTTTCAGCTTTGCTCATTGTATGCACCTTAGAAAGGATGGGGAAGGATTTCTGTTTCGCAGTTATAAACACCGAAAAAAAGTACACAGCTGCTTTAGGAACACTTACAGTAAACATGTGGAGTGCAAACTCTCTGTCTGGAAAGGCAATTATAACATACACGTGAATAAAGAATCAAACAAGTCCTGAGTGTCTGTGTGTGTGTGTGTGTGTGTGTGTGGGCATGTGTGCGGGGATACTATGTGTGTGAATTTGCATCTGTGCATGTGTGGAAATACTGGTACAGATTGTGCTGTTCCTGACAAGGAGGAAATCCCTAGCATTACAGATGAATACTTAGTAGCACCGAGAAAAAGTTTTCACTAAAAGCATGTCTTTCTCGTCTCTTCAAACCACCATTTTACTACCATCGGCTGAACATTCAGAATCCAAGCAGTCCATGTAAAGACAGTGGATGATTATCCAATGTCATGTACACAACATACTGTGTGTGTGTGTGTGTGTATATATATATATATATATATATATGTATGTATATATATATATATATATATATATATATATATATATATATATATATATATATATATATAAAAACCTATTTACATAGATCCTTCTCTGCTCCACTGTTGCCAAAGCCCTCCGTGACTGGAATGCCTGTTTAGGAAAAAAGTTGAGTATCATCAATTTATATCAGGCAAATAGCTCTGTGTCTTACATTAAGGCACTGAAAAGTACCAAGGCAGCAGGGGAACAATACAGTGAGGGAGGCTGATCAGGCACCTTTGGTTTTAAGGTTTTTGGGAGTGGGTTTGTATAGTTCTCTAATTTGTGGCGGGGCTGCATTAGTAGCTTTGTCTTGTTTTATCTGTTTTATCTGTGGAGTATCCAGTAGATTCAGGATTCTGGCTTGAGTTAGACTTAATGTGTTAGATTTACATAAAAAGGAAGGCATACATATGAGGCGTATGTATGAAAGATGACATACTATGGATGCCTTACATGAAACATTCCATTCATAAATTTTTAGTAGGCGGAATTTTCTTGCAATGAAAAAATCAATATCACTATAAGAATCAGATGTAAGATGACAGTTGAGTTTTTAAACAAACTGGTTACATGGAAACCTGGTCAAGGCAAATATTTGATTGTTAGACCAATATGTACGCTTAGCTGCCCAAGAGTCTTTTTCTAAGACAGTGTGTTCAGGTATTTATTCTCCCCAGCCAGTGAGGTAAGCATGGATGTCATGTCACCCACAGCCATGTTAGAGAGGCCAGAACCTGCTGCAAGGCTGACAGAAGTCTGGGGGGTGGTGAGACGGGACGAGGCCTGGGAGGATGATCCGGGCTGACCCTGAAGGGGATTGTTGACAGGACTGAACGAGGAAGAGTCAGCGTCATCTATAATGGAAGTGAAGTCTATACGAGCATTGTCCAGGTCCAGGTTTTCTAAGGCATTTGAAATGGGGCCAGACTCAGGATAGGGAGCCATGGGGGCAGACTTTGTGCTACCTGTTGGGTCCAGATTAGACACCATACTGTGCTGCTGCTGGTTGAGACAAGGTCCATTCTGAGGGTCCATGTGTTTATCCATATCGACATTTATCTGACCTGTGTAATACATGTTGTTGTTGTTGGAAGGAGAGAACATTTCATTTTGTGGGTGCTGTGGATGCTGGACAGGAGGAAGCCGGACCCCTCGTCTAGGGCTGGAAGTGGAGTGGCCGGGGCTGAGGTGTGGTGGGCTGCCAAGGTAGCTGCCTACCTGTGACATACTATTCTGGCGGCTCAGAGGTTTCCGTCCCTGAGGAGGTCTGGGGACCGCCATCTCCTGGTTATAACATGAACCTTGGAGACCTGTGAGCTGCTGGTCCTTAGTCGTCACTGAGCTGGACCCTCGGTTGTGGGCTGTAGGGCTCATTACCAGATTCTGGTTGGGATATGAAGGATAGGTCTGGCTGGAGTAAAGGTTCTGGTTTTGGTGCTGTGGACTGTGTTGCATCATCGCTGTCTGGCCACTTAGATCCATACTGTCAGAAAGAGGAGGAGGCTTTATTCCACTCTGCTGTTGCTGTTCTTGTTGCTGCTCCCACATGAGTGCTTGCTGGGACTGTACGTAGCTCCTCACCATCATCTCTTTTACCTGCATCATTGGTGTTTCTGACCTCTGGCCATCAGACAGTGCAGAGCCAGCACAGCCCAAGCTCAATCCCCCTCCACTGGGAAAAGAGTTTTGGTTCTGCCCTTGAAAGTCACAGCTGGGATTGTTAGAGTTCCTCATCATTACCTGGCCTGCCTGTTGCGGGTAGCCCTGTGTCTGCTGAAGGAGCATCCGTTGCTGATGGAGCTTAGTATTTTGACAGGCATCTCCACCCCCCATCCCAGGATGGAACTGCTGCTCAGGCTTAATGATGAGTTTGTGGGTCCCATCCGAACTGTTGTAGAGACCTGTCTGATTGTTGAAGTGGGCCTGAGTCTGAGGCTGCAGGTTAGGATCTGAGTACTGCATTCCTCTCTGGCTCTGAAGAGCATGACTGGGAGTTTGGACTTGGCTGTGAGTATCATTCCAAGGGCCTCCAGAATCACCACCCTGGCCAATGTTAGGGTAATGTGGGCCTGAAGGACTGAGCTGGCACGTGCTCATACCGTATTCAGCCTGTTGGAGAAGTGTATTTGACATGCCCTCTGACTGAACAGGCCTTGCCTGGCCCATTGGATTTCCACCGGCCCTGGAATTGACTTCCCCTCCCTGGCTCTGATAGTGGCGCTGCATGTAGCCCTGGTCTGGGCAGCTCAGAGAGTCATGGCTTGGGGAGAGTTGGTTTGAAATGGGACCACCACCTCCAACTCCTCCAAGGGTCTGATTCTGTTGCTGGTAACCCATGAAGTTTCTCTCTCCAGGGGGCATCATCATGGAACGATCCCTGGCAGCAGGAGCGAGATGAGGTTCCATGCCCATAGCCTCCATCACCACATTCTCTGATATACTGGGTGGCCGAGGGGAGTACATGTGGCGGGCAAGGCTGGTGTCAGAGCCACGTGGTTGCAGTGCATTCCTTCGGCTCATCATGGCAACATTATTGAGGCTATTAAAGCGCTTGGGGAGAGCTTGAGGATCTGCAACAGATCGAACTGGGTCACTGGCTCGTCTGGTGCCGTTACCCGGAGCCTGGTGAGGGTAAATAACACCAGTTCCATACTCTGTATTGGCACTGTGCCTACGAGGCCCAATTTGTTGAAGGAAGGGAGGCAGGGGCTGCCCCTGGTACTCACTCAAAACGCCCCTTCTGCCTGGGGTACCTGGTTGCTCCATATTTGGTAACGGTGTAGGCGGGGGTCCACCAGTAGCGGCAGCATATTTGGCCTTTAGGCTGTACTGCTGGGCAGGTGTTAAATTAGGAAGACCAGGCAACCCGCCTCCTCCATGACATGGGGCTCCTCTGCGATTTGTTTCAGGAGAGAGGGGGTCTCCCCCAGGCTGTTCTGGGCCTAGAAGGTGGCATCCTCCACCTGCTGTTCCTCCCATTTGTGAGACCTCACTAGAGCGCCGGCTGGAGAGGTAAGGTGACACCATGGATGAACGACGGCTCACGGTATAGGCGGAGCTAAGGCTACTGGTGCCACTTCCTCTCCTATCGTTAGTAGAGCAGGCAATTGATCCCCCTCCAAGCTCGTGGTTGGAAAGCTCCATAACCCGTCGATTTGAGAGTAGTGGAGAAGGTGCACACATTCCCATATTTTCCCCTGAACCTGAAAATGAACATTTAAAGTTTTTAGGTTACTTACATTTTACAGATTTTATACTACAGCCCAACAGAAAAGGTCCATTATTGCGCAAAAGTTTTAAATCTTAAGTTGTTCGGGAATAATACAAACCAGGAAGAGCTGGAAGCTTGTTGCTAGCACAGCGGCCAGGAGGCGTTGGCCTGCGGATTTGCTTGAGCTTGTCAATCTTCAGGTTCTCCAGCCTCTTCAGGGCCTGTGCTGACATCCCCATTGTTCCCGGTTCCCCCCCTCCTCCACCACCTGCCACTCCATCTTCCAGTGCTGTTAGATCCTCCAGGCTGCCCGCTGCATTAAGGTTCATTTCCACGCCACTGTCGTTGTTGTTGGCGCTCCCCAGTGGAGAACGTTCACTACTGCAGGATGATTGTCCTCCAGGACTTGGCTGGGATTTCTGAAAAGAGCAGAGACATAGTTCTTAACCATGTACATACATTATACATGTTATAGACAAATAACAGTAAGTGTATGTGAAACTATGGGCGCAGGGGTTCTATGCATGTTTTAATGTCCCTTTTCAGAATAAAACTGGAGCTTTTTTTATGTCATTCATGTAAATAACCTTAACTAAGATGTTATTGCTCACCAGAGCAGTCTCAGGGGCCAACAGTTTGCAGTCTTCTCTGCGTGTCTCTTCTTTCTCCATCAACAGTTCAGAGTTTGGGCCTCCGGGTGTCATAGCTGAACCAGGAGGTCGAGGGCCGGTGTCTCCGCGATGCTTCTTAGTGATGTGGGCCTCAGGGCCATGTACCGTCTTCACATGTTTGCGCAGAGAGCTTGGATCTGTGTACCGCTTAGTGCAACCAGGGATTTTACATACATAAGGTTTCTGTAAAAGACCAAAGCATCTGTCAGTACACAGAATCCTGTTTACGTGTACACAGCTGTGTCCACCAAAATGTAATTAACTGCAGCTTTACCGCTCCTGAAAGTATCTTCTAACTCTTTATCAGTTAGCACTGTAGTTGTCAAGGTTCTGTACAAATTCATTGTCTTATAATTCATACATGTATATAGGCTATGCATATTTTTCAGTGGTGTATGCTACAGTACCTCATTGGAATGAGTTCGGTTTTGGTGCTTAGCACGGTCCGAAGCATTGGAGAAGGCTTTGTTGCAGCCTTCATGTTCACACACATACGGTTTCTCCCCGGTGTGAGAGCGCAAGTGGGTTTTCAAATTCTCCAGACGAGAATAGGCCTTGTTACAGCCTTCAAACTAAAAAAGAGAAAACATGCATAAATGTTTTTAGTTTTAAAACACAACCCAAGTCAAAATGAAGAAACGAAGTAGTGGATGTTTTACTAACACACCTACAGTACTATATTTAAGCTAGTAGATTGTAAGAATGAGTCATACTAGAGTTAAAATAGAGGTGCAATTATGATCCTCAAAGAGGAAAAAGCAGAATGATAGCATCAGTAGAGAGAGGAGGTTCCTCATTGAGTTTTGCCTGATCGGCCAACTGTAGACATATTCAGAAGCCTTTCACATACATATACTCTACGTGCACATACTAACCTTCATCAATGTATTTTCAACACTTTAACTTTGAAGCAGTCTTGTGTCGTAATAATTGTACAAGGCAGCGGCCATGCTTGTGGTATTTCTTTGCTTGCAAGTGCAAATGTCTGAATACTGACAAAGTCAGAAACAGGAACAAAAAGCCGAGACAGAGATAACCGAATCACTCACAGTGCACTTGTGCGGCTTCTCTCCTGTGTGTCTGCGCATGTGAACCACCAGCATGTACTGGGCCTTGAAGGGCCTCTGCTCTCGAGAGCACTCCTGCCAGTGGCAAACAAACTCCTTCTTCTCTCCGTGGATGTGCTCATTATTGATGTGCTGCACAGTAAACAGGTGAACAGGTGAACAGGGACACATTCACAGTCAGTGAGTAGTCTCCTAGAAAGATTCCACTAAAAGAGCTTTGAGAGGAGAGAATTGAGATATGTTGATCCAACCTTTTTTTTCCACTAAAGCATGCATTATCTTGCTGCAATGATCAGTTTTTGCATAACTTACATGAACTAGCTGGTCTTGTGTGTCAAATTCCTTGTTGCAGCTCTCCCAGTGACAGTTGGTCTCATAGACGGCCTCTGGTTCAGGCTTCCCATCCTCTTTGTCCAGGTCATCTCTGCCATCCAGTAGACCTAGGAGAGGATCCTGGCGACACAAACCAAAATCATGTGAGTCCATGTTTATTCTACACGTTTGTGAAATGGTCCGATGTACCCATATCATATAATGCACAGCTAATATGACCAACATCAAAAAGGTATGTGCAGCAGGTGTGACTGCTATAAAGCTCAAAAGTAAATCTTTTTCATATGTTGATTACTGTACCTGAGTACCAGTGGAAGAGGGACTGGCTACATCTCCCTCTGACCTCTCCTCCAGGCTCTTCACATTGATGCCGTCTATCACACCTCCCAGTCCTGGCTCTGTCTTCAGCTGCAAATAACATATATGTACATGTAATATCACCTTAATCAATTTTTACTTAAATTTCCACTCATTTATCTGCATCAGTCAGTGCTCAGAGCTTCTCTGAGCCTTCACTGAAAGTGATTAACCCTTTATAGGGGGCTCACTGAAATACTTGGAAATTTTTCAAGATTAATGAATTTACCATATATGGCTCCATGCCCTTAAGTGGTAAACAAATGTAAGCATATATTTAGACCATTAGAACATAAGTGCTGATTCAGGCACTTGTCAGTGTACACATTACTGCATAAGACAACATTAGGACACTTCTTCTTGGTACCCAATACGGATTCACTGATCCGTCTTTTTCACCACCAATACCGATACCGATACCGATATCTGAGGTTTACCGATACAGAAAAACAGCGCGGATCTTATGGTAACAAACGCTAAGTTTCATTGTGTGGAAAAGAATGGGATCGTTCTTTTGTGCAAGGCAACATCAGACTTGACTTAAACATTTCTTTCCTATTTGTTTTTTAAAACAAATAAACAGATATCAATGTACTGAATTACTTATTTATTTAATAATTGTGCACCAGTAAAACAATCTTAACCATAAAAATATAATAAGTGTAACTGGTTCGGTCAGTGCAATTAGGGATTCAAAATCTAATGTAAAACAAAATAAATATTAAATAATAAATAAAGGAGCTGAAATTGAGAAATAAACGATAGCTTCACTAGCTTGGTTGGTAGACTTTCAAAATAAATAGCAATCAGCTGTTAATATAGTTTAGTGCAAATGGGAATTAAACATCCATTACTGATATGGAGCTCATTGTCATCAATACCCGATCTAGAATTTTCTTTGATTGTGAAAATTTAAAATGTGTGTTGAAGTTACCATGTATGGTTCCTTGGCCCATAAATGGTTAAGAGATCTTACATGTCCATGCTTGGGCGGAGCGTGGAGCCGAGGATTGTGGGGAGGTAAACGGGAAGCTTGGCAGGGACCTGGTGTGTGTCCACCCATAGGTGTCACCCCTCCATACATGGAGCCTTGTTGTCTGGACTGGCAATTTATGTTGCTGGAATAACCCATCGACGGGCTGCAGACAAAGAGAAGAGACAAAAAATGAGGATTCTTGTCACTGAATGGTCAAATAAGTCTTGAGCAGTGCAAATTGTTCTTTATCACCTTCTAGGGTGGCTTAAAGATTGAATCACCTCACACTAGATGATAAAGGGGACTATGGTATGTGCAATGTTGTGGATCAGAATATATCCTTTAATTTTAAACCATGTAGGTCAATGTCCATGGAGATGGGTGGGTGTTCTATTAATTGTATGCTTTACAATATATACAATAGGGACATATCTGACCTCATGGCGCTCACAGAGAGGTGCCCATAGGAGCTGGCCCCGTTGGGGTTGCAGCGAGAGTTGACAAAGGCCACTAGGGAGTTGGGTGAGGTCCGGATGACCGTCTGCAGGTCTACGCTGGCATCAGACAGAGGAGAGATGGACAGAGCTCTCTTTTTACTCAGCTTGAGCATGGAACGAGGTGTTGAGAACCTAGAGCCTAAAGTGGAGAGAAGACAGGAGGAGGGTTAGCTTTGACAACACAAAATGAATCACTGAATTTTGAATTTTCACAGTACACTGGGCTGTTTTCTTACCATCGGCGGACCCGATCTGATCAGAGCCGGGCTGGACCTGGCAGAAGTTGTGATGCGACGACATCATGTTGTTCTGATTGCAGTAGGGGGTGCTATTGCCTCCTGTAGGACATCACAGTCAGACAGAAAACGTTAAAACATGTCACTGTGATCAAGATAATTAGTAGATGCGCAAAATGTCAGCAATACATGACGTGGATGTAAATTTCTGTGCATCAGAAAACAGTCTGAAATCATCGCACATGAGCCTTTAACTATGAAGGCAAAATGGCTTTTACATTTAAGCATTTCTGTAGGGGGATATTTTGTAGTCTGCGGCTCTTAGGTTTTAGAGAAAATAACAGAAAATAGTAAAAAAATATATAGAGAGTGAGAGACTGCAGCAGCTTTCACACTAGCAGCTTATTTGACAGTTTTAATATGTAAATCCTGAGTATTTAAAATTAACTGCCTAAATATTTTGTAGCACATGCATCACACTGAGTTTCAGGTAGCCTTAAGTCCAAATCAATGGCAGCTGTGAGATTAGAGGAATGTAAAAAGATACTCTGACTCACCCTCTGTGGGCGGCATGCCCCTGTGGCCCATCATACTGTGTGGCGGTGGAGCTTGTGGGGGCCTCATATATGGATCCAAACAGTGGCCAATCCCCTGGCCGGGACCGGATCCGTGAGTCATGGGATTATACATGGCGTGGCAGTCCTGGGGAGGGGCGTCGATCAGCGGAGCACGCAGCGAAGACACATCACTGTAGGGAGACTGCTCTGATGGGACTATTCTGTAAATATCAGACAGCTACAGTTACACAGGAAATTACAACTATGTGCAAAATGGTCACTGCAAATGAGGATCAGATAAAGAGACAGAAATCATGATGGCAGAATATGATCTGTCTGCGTCCAAAAATTGATTTAATTGGGATTTCTAGATTGAAGCGTTTACGACAAACATAAATGAATAACTGAATGAATGAATGAGCAATAACATAATAAATAACATGAATTTGACCAAACATTAATCAGACCCCTCACACCCTGGACACAACCTGTTTAGACTCCACCATTTCCCCCCAATCTTTTTATTCCTTAAATCTATGTTGTACATTTTTAATTTTTACACTTTTATTTTTTACGCTCTGTGTATGAGCAAAAATTTTACTCAAATTCCTTTTATGTGCACACATACTTGATCAACAAATCTGTTTCTGATTAAATGTGTGAAAAATATCATATTAGCTTGTGTTTCTTGTGCTTCAAAAGGCTTTACTTTATTATACCTCAACCAGCCCAAGCATTCACAGAACCTTTTTTTTGAGGCAGTGTGGGAAAAAAGCTTTGCCTGAGGAGCTGACCTCTACTTCATCCCTCCTCTGAAGCCGCCGTGATGTCTACCTCCCACCACTAGGTGGGGTATAGTGCTTACATTTGCCTAAAGGGTAGAGATGTGCTCATCTGGGTTTTCCCCTTCCAAACTAGAGTAGTTAAGCTTCACTGGAACTTTCCAGTCTTCTTATGAATTTCAATGGATTCTCTAACGTCGCCCGAGTCTCAATCTGTCTCTCCTGTTTTTTTCCCTCTTTCGCTCTGTCCCTCTCGCTCCTCTTCTAAAGGGACAGACTGCATCCATCCACCTTCCCCTAAGTCGCCCTTTCAGCTCCTTAATGCTTTCACCACAACGTGTATTCCACACAGGAGCTTAATCTGTCTTCTCTAATCCACTGTGCCCCCCCACCCCACTCCTTCCCGAATTTACCTCCCTCTCATTCTCACTCTTTTCCCCCTTTCACCCCCTCTGTTGTACTTTTCTAATTCTCCCCCGTTCTCTCTCCCATTTCTGTCTCTTTCTATCTCCCCTTCCTTTCTTCCCTCTCCTCTGTTTTTTCTTTCTTTCTCTCTCTCTGTCCTGCACAGCCACCTTTCTCTCCAACTCTCTCTGCTTCTCCCTCATTCTGGGTAACCTGAGTGGGGCGCGAGGCAGTCATGCAGAGCACAGCGGGGCCTGGTCAGCCTGTAATTAGCAGCTGTCAGAGAGAGGCCGAGTCCACCCGCAACCTGGGTGGCATGAGGGATAGAGGGGAGGAGGGAGGGAGGGAGGGAGGAGGGCGCGAGGGTGGATAGGGGAGGAGTGAGGGTCGGAGCTAGCACTCTGTCCACAACAATCACAGAGAGACCTGGGTTTCTGCATCCTCAAAATATCTGCGTGACTAAAATAGGAACAGTTCATCTCTGCTTCCTGTAGAGGAGCTGCTGTGTTTTCTCTGATTGTGCCGATCTGTAGCAAGATCTGAGAGAAACACTGAGGACAAAAAAAAATTTAAAAAAAAGCTTCTGGTGATTTACTTTTGAGATTAGAAAATGTATCGTTCTCTGAGAAAATAAATTTTTTGTCCACATATTCCCATTTGAAAAACAAGCCTACCATCACCTTTAACTTTTATTTAATTAAACCTACTCAGAAAAGAAACAGAAATGGAAATGCATGCCAGATGGTGATTTTTGAGGGAGTCGCACACTGGAATAATTGTCCAAATCAATCAAGTTAATCAAGAAATTGGAAGAATTAAGTGGGCAGATAAATGACAAAAAACATGATCCACAAATGCAAAGCTTTTTTAGGTGTCTCCTAGCAATGCATCTAGCAGTGTGTTCACATTATGTGCGTATGCCTATATGCGTAAATATATACAGTCACACACACATATGAATATATGGTTTGATAAAACAAGATACGACTTAGTAAGGTTTATACTGTAGTTGGTAGAAATGTTCTGCACGTGGCAGAGCATGCCAACAGGCGTCTCACCCTCTGGGGGGCTGGCCGGGTGACGTCTCATAGTAATACAGCCCCTGGTGTGGCTGCATGTCCACTGGCATTGGAGCTCCGAGTCCTGCTGCTCCCCTTACACCCTGGACCTGACGCAGAGAGAGCAAAAGACGCGGTTAAGGTGAAGACAGGGAAATCAAACAAACCTAATCCAACCAAACTCAACCAAAGAAAAGCCAAATATACAAGGAACAATTGTGGTTGCTGGAAAAAAGAATACGTAGGATGTTAATAACAGGGCAAACCAAAGCAAGCAAAGCGGAGAAGCTTGAGTCAAACTTATTTTAAACAAAGTTGGTTCAAAGCACCAAATCGCTTACTCGCCGTCAGCAAAGTTATACATGAAACATTCTTAGGCATTTAAAATCACAGACCAGAGGTCTAGTCCAGCCTCGGTCATCTGTCTAGTTTAGTTTTGTATGTGCAGTCTCAATTGGAAGTTTTTACTGCAGCATTCATAAAACGGAAACTCTAACTACGGACTAAATTCAAACTTTTTATGCGTTGTGAGTGATCGGATCACGACTGGCCAGTTTTAAGTGCGTGCGTTCACACCCAGCATTAATATGTGACTCCATGCGCGTCTCAAGCCAGCAACAGTTTCTCCCTCTGTATGCCAAATAAACATTTGTGACGCAGTAGATTATTGCGCAAAGAGCTGCTGCGTCAAAACAACGGTTTTCTACCTGCTGCTGTTTTCAGGACCATGAACAGTTTCTCGATGCACGTGAATCCCAGGTCTAAGCATTTCAGAAAAAAAAAAAAAAAATAATAATTTTGGCAGGAAAGTGCCTGAGATGCTTTTTGCACATGAAACTGATTGATTTGGACTTGAGAATTTCAGATTTCACTGCTAAAAACAGAACTCAGTGCAGCACAGAAATAATGTGGGATGACATAAAAAAACTATGTCTGTGTTTTCCTCGTAGGTCAATGTGACCGTACACAAACATTTAAATTAAAATTGCTAATATTTGTAACATCTAGTTCTCATATTATAAACTTGGTGCTGCAGTGACTCAGCGCTCAGAGATTTAAATAAGCAAAAGGGGGTGACTGTATAGGTTACAGATACTTTAATGGCAGGCCATGTGATGGAACTGATGTGCCCTAACATACGCTTACAGATTAGACAAAAGCCTGTGACACAAACAGTGGGCTTGGCTGTAATCTCTCTTCTCCAAACACAGTCATGCACCTCAAACGTCGCTCACAGACGCCGAAAAGCAGTCACACCTTCGCTGCAAAGCAGTGATCGGTACAGGAGAAGAGGCACACAGAAGAAGAAAAACTGGCTTTTACGTCGAAGCTTAAAGGACAAAAGTTTGGGGATGCTAGCAACGCAAACGAAGGGAGAAAATGGAGGCAGAACAAAGCAGCCTTTTGTGGGAAAAACTCATATTGAGAAGGTATCTTTCAGCAAGAGTGTATGCATAAGGTAATTCTAGCTGAGAGATCTCAGGAGAAAGCACCTGCTCATTACATCCAACCACATCAGTGCAGGTACTAATAGTTGGGACTGCAGGTTCTTAGAAAGATAATTAGGACCCAAAGAACAAACTCACCCGTGTTTAAGCTACGACAAACAGATTTAACTGTTGTAAAAATCACATTTTAATTCTGTTCATATTTTATTTTTTTTACCATTTTATTTTTCAAATATGTTTGGTTTCTTTCTGACAATGTTTGAAGATTTTATTGTCAGTTCTCTATATTTTCAGGACACAGAGACTAATCGAAAAAACGTTCCATATAAAAATACGAATAAAATAAAATACATAAACACAACCTACTGCATGTAGGACAGTGGCAGGAGTGCAACACAGAAGCGGCTGGTTGAGATGTGCATGGGCAGCAGTGCAAACGGTGCAATATCTGACTTCTATGGCTGCTGTGAATGTGGACACAAAATGTCACACTGGTTCTGTTTATGTGACAAACTGGGAGCGCTCATGTCCCGGCACTGCAGATCAAAGCTCTATGGTTTCAGTGCAACAGGTTGCCAGGCCTGTTATGTAGTAGCACAAGTGTTAAAAGGGCAGTGGGGACCTATTTAAGCCCACATGCCGCCACCAGTGGGGGATTTGGTACGCAAATTTAGCTAGCGGCTAAATTACGTGGGCGGTCCGAAGCTAATTGCATATAGTCAGTATGATAATTAGCCGGAAGTGCTAAATAGAGATCCTTCCGAGCACCTCAGCTGTCCAGAACTAATAAATACCGAGAGGGCAGCCTGACACACACACACACACACTGTGGCCCACCTGTCAGTCTCGCCAGGGGGTAGCATGATAATCCAGCGCTCTCAGAGTGTGGCAGTGAGAACGCTGAAGCAGTTTATAATGTGTAAGAGTGGCAGCAGGTGTGTATGAGAAGTGAGTTTTGGGGACAAGTGCACTTGCTGGGAAGAGTACGGGTGCCCTCAGACGTGTGCTGAGAGTGTGCCAGACATGACGAACGGTGGTGAGAGTGAATAATGCATGAGCCCACCCGCACATAAGCAAACTGGAACTTTCTTTAAAAAAAAAAAAATATGTTTGTGAGTATTTCCTCAGGGAGTGAGTGAGAGTGTTGTAGCTACAGTATGCGTACACACACTAAACGGTGTCTTTTGTGTAATTAATCGCCACAGTGCAGATGAATATTTATGAATATTTACAAAGTGTGAGCAGCCCTATCTCCGCAATGTTTCCTTAAACGTTTGGGCCGGCAAGTAAATCAAGACAGTGGGTATAAAAACCCCGTGCGCTGTTAAATCAGCAGCATGTGCGTGTGTGTTATACGTATATGTACGCACGCGTCGAGTGTGACAATACGGATTTGGCTCTGGAGCCTGTGCTGATGGATGATTTCATATATATTCTCGGTGCTGACACAGGTGTCGTGGCGTTGTGCTATTCTGGGTCAGTATTCTGTGAGAAACCCTGAGTGAGTTTGCTCGCCGGTGTAATTTTGCGGTGCTGGGTTTGAGAGGGACGGGGCAGCAACGTATTAAAAACCCCAAGGCCATAAATCAAACGGTTAACTAAACACGAGCGCTCCACTGCGGCACAGCGAGCTGGGCAGAGACCAAGGAGCTGAGGATGAGGACAGGATGTCCAGCCACTTTCTACACCCAAAACCTCGCCATTCAAACACTCAAGGTTCACTAACCTTGCAGCAGCATCCCAGCCCAGTGGAATTATGTTGAAAAGTCAGACGACCAAACACAGAAACCTCACACGGTGAATCTGCCCTCTACTTCACCAACAATACACAACATTACACTGAATGGGTGCTGTCGTTTTGTGGAAACGTCAAAACACAACAAAGTCTGATTAAGCCAATTAAAATAACTGAACAGAATCATCCATCTGTTAAAAATGCTGTTTTTTTCCCCACTTTCTAAGTGCTGCAGTGCTTTTTCCAGAGTGATGCAAACGTATGAATCTCCAGGTGGACGGTGATATCAGCTGAGCTCACCTCAGTCACAGGATATTTTTAACGGTCCCTAGAAGTCCCGCCTGCAATGTCACCTAATAAATTTCCATTCCTTCCAGCTTTAACCTCCTCACTCACCAAACCAACACAGCCCACCACTAATAAATATGGTATGGTTTTGCGTCCTTAGTGGCCCATTAGTCATTCACTGTCAGAAACCTAACCACTGCACGACAGAGACCCATCATTCAGCAAAATCTGATCCGGACTAAAAAAACAGGACTGGTCTCCAGGTATTCTGCCGGAACTTTTGCCAAAGAAATAAACAAATATCATGTGGATATGGTCCCCCCGTTTTTTTTTTCCAGTGGTCTCCAACAAGAAAAAGGTTATAAATGGTTAGTCCTCCCTATTGATTGTTTTCTCATGAGACAGATCGGAACAAAGCCGGATTTTTATTATCTGGAGAATCTCTAGTTGATTTCAGTGATCCAAATAGCGTACCAAAGTTCTGACAAATCGAAAATGAATAAACTTCCTGGGATGCATCAGCTAAACTACTTCATTATATAACTATAAGGTAACTGTATCGGTCCGTGGGTGATGTGTGGTCACACAGCAAACGAACCACTGAACCACTGGCTGAGACCACCCTCTAACTGGACTTAGCTCAGTCAGCGCATAAACATCAGACCTTCAATGCTCTCTAACGAGCAGAAGAACCACAACTGTGAGTGGTTTGTCCTCGATGTACATTTGTTTTTTTATCAGACTCAAATCCTAACTCTGAGGGTGGAGATTAATTTCTATCTGGAGCATCAGAAACGTCTCAGTTCCTAGAAATCTTGTTTCTCTGTTTGTTTGCTCTGTTAATCAACTTTTTTTTTTTTTTTTTTTACACCAATGTATTTCGGCCTGTGGCCTTTAGTGGGGTCATCCCTCAGTTGTTGCAACCGCTTCGTACCTCTAACCTTCATCAGGGGAGTAGCTGACGTAGCCTTACTTGTATTTGTATGACCGGCCAATTATGGAACAAACTAAGCAGTGTGTTAAGCTGAGAACGTGCGTGTTGTATTACACACTGATTTAACCTTCACATTGTTGAGAATTAAAAATGTGTTTTTTGTTACTTTTTTTTAAGGTTAAATAGAATCTAATTTAAGAAACTAGTTCACCACTTGCAGAGGCCGGACTGGTCATCGTTGCATGACCTTTTCCACTAATGGCCCTTTGGTGCGTATCTGTCCCACTAGATTGAGTTCTCAGGTGGAAGTTTGTGTTTGTGGTACACAAAGAGACACATTGTTTAGTCTTGCCCGGTTTGGCTGTTTGTGACGTTCCCATAAAGTGCCGATCCTCCTCGCTCAGAGGAACCCTCCAGAGAGGACAGACATTTCCACAGGTCACTGGTCGTGTCAGACAAAAGGTCTGATCCGGCCCCGCTCCGCTCTGCCTCTTCACTCCTCTTTCTCTAGGGTGTAACACTAAACTGGGGCTCACGCACATCTCCCCCTCCCTCCCCCCCGTCTCCCTCCTCAGCCAGTACAAAAAGAGGCCTTCAAGATATGAGACGTCCTTTCCCTGTTTAACGTCATTTCTCATCTCAGACGGGAATATAGTGCGTGTGCTTGGTAATCTATAACTTGGAAGGACAAAACAGACTAAATAAAAGTCAGCGCACATCTCTGGAGCTTCCAGAGTAAACACTCATCTGAAAGTATTGTCTTTCTCCTTCGTTCCGTGCTGTCCTCCTCTCATTCTGTCTTTTCCATTGCTCTGTATCTCCAACTATCTCCTGCTCCCTCCTCTCCCCCTGCTGCCTCCACCCTCTCCCTCGTTCCTTCCCTCTGCTCATTCCTGCTCTTGCGACCTCTCCCTCGCCCCTCCCCCTCCTGGCGGGGCCGCAGTCGAGGTGGGTGTTCTCTGGCTGTTTTGACTTGGGAGACGATAATGGCAGCTATAATGTAGCCAGCCGTTCCTGATGTGGCTGGGCTTGTGGGGGATTCTGTTGTGTTAGGGTTGGAGACGGAGCGAGCGAGGGAGCGAGGGAGGGAGGGAGGGGAAAGTAGGCGGGGCCCGGGCCCTCGGCCAACCATAGCCCAGATTCTACCTCATTTTCTTCCTCAATTTTTTTTCCCTCCTCATCTTTGTTTCTCCCCTCTCATGCTGACATTTTTTTCGAGCCGTGTTGTTTTCCTTCGGTGGTAAACTTTGTTTTTAAATTCTGGCTTTGTTTTTGTAACCCCCACCCACCCAACACGGGTTCTCCTCCCTTCCTGTCTCTCTCCCCCATCCACCCTCCCCCTGTGTTTTTTACCCCCTTTTTACCCAGACTCCGTGAATTCCTCACAGCTGCTGTAATGTGATGGGGGCCAATGGTGTGACCAATGAAAGGCCACGAGGCTGGAGACATCACTGTAATGTACAATAAGCCCTTCTCACTGACCTGCTGCAGGGAAGATTAATGTCATATCTACTTAGGAATGCCAATTTTATGTTTAATTACGGACATTTTCAGAAGATACGCCTTATTATGAACAGCAAACAGGTGTTATGATAATTAAGCATTTTGGTTTGGTAGCTTTTAGTGGCACTGTGATAACATCATAACAATATAATACTAATATGTGCTGCTTTTTTTGTTTTTTTTTAATAGACCTTGACTTTTTTTCATCAGCTCATATAATTGGACTTAATCTTGATTCATATTTCTGCACCAGAATGTGGCTACAAGCCGTAAAGCCTTTATACTTGTGCGCCAGTGTGTCAGCGTTGCTCTGTATTAATGCAGTCAGCTGTTAAATGCTAGTCAGCTGTGCTGAGTTTCTCTCCCTTCTTCAAATAATGGCGGTTGGAGACGGAGTTGGAGCTCGTCAACGTCGAGCGGCTGCGTTTCGGACCATTCGCAAAGGGCCACTTAAGGCCACGGCGAAACTGCACAGAGCTGCACGGTAGCTCATGTAGCTACAAAACCGTTTGGGTGACGGCTTAAATGCAGCTTTCATTTACATGAAAATAAACTACACTTCTCTTCAATTATTAATATAGTAATTATATGGAGAAATAAAGCTCATGAGGGAGAATATGTAGCACAGTTTTACAAGACAAAGGCGACCTCCATCAGGATGTCAGTTGTTCCATGTGCTAACAGTGAAGTTAAATGTATTTCCTGTCTCTTTCCCAGCTTTCTTCACGTTGGAAGTAGGCGCAAAACAATTTCTTGCTTCACTTGGATCAAATGGCGAATGAAACTTTCGCTGAAATTGTGCTGAAGACGAGTCATGCGAATGTTTATATCTCTTCTTCCTTCCCCAATTGACCTTTCCTCAATGCGTTCTGTCTTTATTGATCCAAAACAATCAATTCGAAAAATTGCAGAGATGGAGAAACAGTAGGGAAAAACTAAAGCAGAAACACGAGCAGACCAATCACGGCTCTTGCGCTCTATGTTGCAGCACTACGGCGTTGGGGTGTGTGTCGGGTCTGGGCTGTCCAAATACTTCCTAAAAGTTTACTGAAACGTTGATAAAAAGTGGAGATCACAGAGTCAAAAATGTGGCTAAACAAAGAAAAACACACAAAGTTTAGGGCTGGGTTGACGCACCTGGATGAACCTCCCTGACAAAAACTGTTAAAAACACAGTCCGCGCCGTAACCCCGGCCTCAACCCCGACGGCTCACACCTCTTCTGTCCCTGTGCTGTAAACTGTGGTCTAGGGAAGCTGTGGTGGTGATGTCTCACTGCTGGGGTTCTCACCTTGTCGAAATGGCAGGATGAAACGTTGATCCCCTGTTGCTACACAGGAGGAGTGACTGATGACAGACGTCTTGGCACTAGAGGCCTCGAGTGCCTCGGCACGACTAAAAACAGCCGGAGAGTGTGCTGAGCAGAATCCAGACCGTGATAAAGCTCGAGTGAACTGAGAGCCGAGGTGTTTTCACTACGAATATGATGAAAGGTTGTCCTAGAGGTAAGAGGGAGGCGCACGCACTGCACAACCTTGCAGGGTGTAGAGAAAAGTACAAGAGACAAAGAAAGGATTTTAGTGTAGTATAATTAAATGTCGTGTGAACAGTAACAGCTCCCCTGATTACTGTTTTATCACCTTTGTAACTTTTGGCGCGATCAGTCAGTGAGTTGATAGTGTTTGTTTTAGGATTAGGAGCGGTTCACCTCTCCTTGTTTTCATTTGCCTGTACAAGCAGCGTTCTGTGCTGCCGGCCACGGAGGGCGGTTCGATTTTAAGCATTTGTCAGTTCGGGGATCTCAGCGAGCGACTCTATTAAGGCGACAGATGCTGTGCTACCGACACGTGTTCCCTCCGTCTTCGTCCTCCGCCATGACTCCTTTCATGATCCCACTTTTTTCTCCGTCCTCTCTGCAGGCCACCCACCCACCACCCTGCACATACCTGCGGTTTCCTGTTCCCCTCCCCTCCCCTTCCCTCCCTCCTCTCCCTACCTCCCTCCTCCCCCTCGCCCTTTTTTCTCCGCGTCTGCCGAGTATTAAACTCCTGTCTTGTCTTCCCCTCTCCGCCTTTTACTACCTTTGCAGAACTTTCTTGCACGTCTCTGTTTCAGATAGGTAATGCCCCAGCCACAAGTATTTCTTTGAACTCCTTTTAAGGCGCAGGAGCAGAGGAAACAGGGGGAGGAAAAGGAGGGAGAGAAGGATGGATGGATAAAGCAGACGAGGAAAGGTTGATTCACGCAGCTGGCTCCCAGCTGTAGGCCGAGGCAGCTCGCAGCACTGTGCTCCATATAAACAAGTTGGAGCCCATCCCCCATTTTCAAGAGCCCACAGAGCTTTGTCATTGTAAATCCAACACTCCTCTTCACCTTGTTCACCTTGCCTGTTGCTCTTTTCCTCCCTTCCTTTACGCAGCTTTACGTCATTTCTCCTCATGGTGTTTTATTCACTCCACTCATCACCGCGGAGGCCACACTTTCGCTGCCGCAGGTACGTTTCTCTCAAGTCAATCATCTCTCTGACACCAGCAAAAGGGAAAACGTCCCGCACAGAAATACACCGTCGGCGCTGTCAGCTAACGTCTGACAAGGGAACCTGCATCGGGGAACAAAAACCAGATAATAATCTGTTCGGTTTATAGAAAGGCCGCAGTGATTATAAGAAAAATAATAATCCTAACAGTCTTGGGTGGGCAGGCAATATTTATAGCCGGCCTGCTGCTACTTATATTCCTTAGCTGTATAACACAGCTGGAAGCGAGGGAGGAGAGAGAGGAGGTGGAAAACTCAAGAGTAAAAAAGAGACAGAGGAAAGAGAGAACGAGGG
Source organism: Mugil cephalus (assembly GCF_022458985.1). NCBI lineage: Eukaryota > Metazoa > Chordata > Actinopteri > Mugiliformes > Mugilidae > Mugil > Mugil cephalus. Next base: position 9,275,196 of record NC_061773.1, read on the forward strand.
GCTCCGGGGTATGGAGGTGGAGAATGTGTGTCTGTGTATGTGGAGGGGCGGATACCCGGTAAACGGAGTGCGGCCGAGAGCAAGACAGACAAAGAAAGACAGGCACTGCACGAGTGTGCATGCGTGTGTTCAAATCCGGAGTGTGGGAGAAACCGCGGCTCCGTCCCTCCAAAAAGACGAGGTCTGCAGGCCACCAGACGAACAAAGTGGCCACAGCCCTGAGAGCCTCTCACCAAGAGGAAGCGAGGAGATATATGACACGGACGGCACGGCCGTTAGAAACAACAGGCAAGATTAAACAAGAGGCGAGGGTACATTCATTTTAGGGTTAAGGAAGGTCTTTCCTGTGCAGGTGAGTGCAGCCACTTAGACGGACAGGAAGGGAGGTACTGTCTGAACGTGCAGATTTAAAGGCATCAGCCTCTGAAAGACAGGTCCCGTAAATGCTATCATTGGCGGGTAAATGTGTGGTCATGCTGACGTACAAGTTAACTGCCAGATGGAGTCAGTCGGCAAAAAGTGTTTCCGTCACTGGAGCTTTGCAGTATGCAGTGTAAGCTTGGACACACAGTGTAATGCTTATTTGAAGTAGCAAAAAAAAAAGTGCCTGCCAACTGTAGATTTTCCCCACAAAATGAAACCCTGCACATTCACGAAATCTGTTCTTCAAAAAAGAAACTAAACTAACTTAAAATATGCCAGACTTCTCAGTGGAAAATGTTGTTTTTGTGTGTAACACTGTGTTCTGACTGACCAAAAAAAAATCCCCTAACACAAGACACCATGGAAGAACTTTTAAGGCGGGAGAGCCAGAGATCATTTGTATTTCATGCATTCTTCCCTCCTGTCCAATCCCGGTGCCTACATTACCCACAATCCAAGCCAAGAGCCAAGAGATCTCAGTGTTTTCTGGTAAATTCGCTGCTTCGTATCTCCACTCCCCCTGAATTGTTTTCATTTTTAAGCAAATACTTATCAGCCAACTCTGCGCTGCTCTCCCCGCAGCCTCTAACTGGTTTATGCAACATCTTCGCATATCGGCGCTCCCCTTTAACGGGAGCGCTGTTGCTCCGTCGCGGTTTTCAATTACCGAACACAAATCTGTCCAAGTCATGCTGCTCTCCGAAGTCTTCGTTTTTATCTCAGCATGTAAACTGCACTTAAATTTGTCCCAGCAGCTGAACACACGTGTGGAGACTTGTCTTCATCAGTTCACACTTGCGTGACTAAACGTGCACACCTGTGCACATCTGTGTGTGTGTGTGTGTGTGCGCGCCTTGACGTGGGCCGTTGCATTATATGGTGTTAAATCAGCACTTTTACGCTTTCCTTGAAAAATGTTCCCATCTTCTTCTCCTCTCGCCCTCCTCCCCATGTAGGGAGAAAAGAAAAACGCATTCTCATTTTTATAGTTGTCTGTTAAAGAAAGTGTGCACGAATCCGTCTCAGGCCACAACTCATCTCTCTCGCGTGCCTACCGGGAACTCGCAGTGTAAAGTATAAATCACACGAGAGTTGATGGATGGCGTGATCCGAAGACAGATGTGTTGTGATGTGAAACAGTGAGGATGAAAACGGTGGTCTCCTTTTTCATTCTACTTGCCATTTAGTTAAACAAACCTCATCAATTTGTGGAGTGAACGAGTTACAGACTGTAAGTTAATACATGCACTTCTCCTGTGTGGTCCTCCTCATAGCTGCTGACTTCATAACTAATATATCGCAGGCGTTTAGTTTAATACCCAGATGTTGGTAGGAGAAAGGCATCCGGGCCTGCATTAGCTTTTAATTGGCTGCAATCCCTGAGCTGATGTTTGGAGCTTAGCATGTGACCAAGGGAGACTCTCTCTCTCTCTCTCTCTCTCTCTCTCACACACACACACACGCACAAGGAAAAGCAGCCACACACAAATATGAGTACACACACTTTCCCTGAACGAATGAAAGGCTTGGCCGGGCTGCGATAGGGCGGCAGTCTCATACGCTGTCAGGAAGAGACGAGTCATGGCTGTCCAGAGCAGACTACAAACTAAACAAACACAGACAACACACATGCAGGGACTCATAAACACACACACCCATGCGCACACACACACACTGAGTTGCATCTTCAAGATCCCAGGACTGACTGACGCCATGCTGAGGACACTTGCGCTGAGGAGCAGCCACGATAACTAGCGAGTAGATTACAACCGTGTGAAATAAAAAAGGAGATGCACATCAGAGAGAGAGAGAGAACTAAAAAAGATGGAAAGAGAAAAGGAAGAAGGGTGGAAGTACAGTTGAATAATGAGAGAGAGGGAGAGAGTCCTGAGTTCCCACCGGGGCTGTAATTAAGTGGCATTAACATAACTAAAAGGCAACAAATCAGCTAATCAGCTGGCTGTGAATTGGAGGAGCTTAAACACACCCACATACGCACAAACACACAATTGGAAATACAGTCATTACTGGCACATTTTAAGGTTTTGCTCTCAAATGAACACAGACACGCAAACTTTTGGGGATGGGAAACATATGAGGAATTTCACTGATCTAGACTGCAGCTCATTTGAATCGATTGTGAAACCGGTGCTTAAGCGGGGAACGGATTATACAAGATGTTCTCACTGGTGGTTGTGGAAGACCCCACACATGAAGTATGTTTTTGCCTCCCTAATGTGTATCATTAACGCGCGGACACCTTTCGACTCAAACGAGAGTCCAGGCTGCCACTCGTTTTTCATGCACAATGCGAGACTTTTGAGAGAAACAAATATTGTCTTAAGGAGGAAATGGTTCAATGAGCGAAGTGTAAGGGAGTGACTGCAGAAAGAAAACTGGAAAAATGTTACAGATGCCTCCATTTTACGTCTGTCAGTGCAGACAAAATTGATCCAAACTGATTGAGGATGGTGGGATTAACTGAATCAAGCCCTGCTTTAGTTTGGGTAATCCCCTTAGCTGAGCCTACTTTCAATGGGAGCCTTTTCTTCTACGGGAATGTAGCAAACGGCACCTGAACCTAACACTCTAGTTGATAACAATACATTTATGATTCTTTAGTTCACACAGGCTGTAAGAAAACTTAAAAAAATAAATAAATAAATAAAATCCATGCATTAATTAATTCCAGGATTTAATGATACATGTGATCGGCCGTTTGCTGGTGTGTCTCTCTCTGCCACCACTAGTTCCTCTGATTAAAGAACGGGTTGATATAAGAGGGTCCACCATTGATTTTACATCTACATCTCATCTGAACAATCAAACAAAAGAAACTGATCAGTGATCACTGATCCCTCACAAGGAGCCAATTCTGTGCGAAGATGTGTAGATCATCCCACCAAACAAACCAGTCCCAGTTCATTCGGTTTCCTCTTTTTCAATGACCAATACAGACTACTGCCAACTGCTGGTAAGGAGAGGCGTTTCCTCTCATGTGGGCCATGTGGACATTGGCTGTAGTCTTTACATTATGGCAACATGCAGCATGCTTTGTAGTCGTATTTTATTGACAATAGACCTTTGTTTTTGGTTCGGTGTATCTGGGCCATAATGCACACCACTGGGAACAAACAATGAACTAGAGGAAAAAGTTATTCAAAGTTTTCAAGTACAACAGGCAATTTACCTGTGAAATTTGCCTGTTGTACTTGGAAACTTGAAAACTTTGAATAACTTTTAAAATAAATATGAAATTTCACTGACAAACAAATGAGATTGGAAACATATCCAATATATTTATATTTACATTTGTTCCTTTAGCTCTGGTTATAGAACCATTCCTGAATCACAAACCCCCTGAGAAATGAACTGTGAACCACCAAACAACAAGCCAAAATATTAACATTTGAATTCACATATGAAATCCATCCTTTCTCTCACATAGACAAATCAGTGAACAAACACAATAATCACGCACCACTGTCTCACGACAACCAACGTAAATTTGGCTGAAAGCTGCCGAGATACAGAAAGTTTCACCATCTGTCATAAACTGTGGTTTACGCTAGGTCAATCAGAACAGAGATGTTTTGCAATGACAGAAGCTTTCTGCTATTTGTGCATGTAAACACTGATCCTATCTCGTGCATGAGGAAGAGGCTTCTCTTTTCACTGCGTCTCAGCCCTAAATTCCAGTCTGTATCTCTGCGCAGTGCTCAGTGATGCGCGGGGAGCACATGCGCGCATTGACACACACAGTCATTCACTCCCTCCTCCCTCCTGCGCGCTCCAACATATGCATGCACGCTGTATACACGGAGCACAAATATTTACACGTTAACTGTCAGCTATACCTAAAAGAGATGCACACACAGGTACAGATATACAAGCATACAAATAGACACGTACAGGCACACGCAGAAACAAACACACACGCGCGCACACACACACACACCGTTGATAGGGTGGCTGATGGCCCGGATGACCCAGGGACCTGATGTGACAAACAATAAGAAAGAAAGGCACCATTTACGTCAGCAGCTAGTGAATAACTCACTAAAGTCGTGCAGACACACACACACACACACACACACACACACACACACACAACTACTGGAGGGTTTTTTTTGTAGCATTTCTACTACTACACTTGGACAAAAACTTTCTAAGGTCAAGGAGTCAGAAAAAAAATAATTGATTTTTTTTTCAATTTCCACAGTGGTTGATTGAGTGGCTCGGTTTTTAGTGTGAACCGTTTAAAAGTAAACTACAGTTATTAACGGAATGTGTGGAAGAAGTGCTGCCTTTTTTATAAATAAAGTTTCTGAAAATATTAAATGAAAGACTTTTGGTGAATTTCACCATATATATATATATATATAGCCTAATTTTCCATGGAGTTTCTAAGAAACTGAACTTTACCACTTGTTGCTGTGTAACGGGTAAATATAAAAGTTGAACTGGCTTCAGCATTTTTTACTAACCGTGTCTCAGCCAAGTCAAACTTGAAGGATTATTTCGTAGCTTCAATCGCACAACCATGAGGCTGGAATTTGTACACACTCAAATCTCCCTGTCTTCACCGTATGACGTGAGCACTGAGCGTTCGGTGAAGACTCAAAACTAACTTACGCACGCTTTATGTAACTGCACAATTATTTAACTGAAGCAATCAAAAGCAAAACAAATCTCATGAACTTAACTTTTAAGCTTTTAGACTTAGAAGTAGTGGAGCACACTTTTACCACCGTTTCCTGCACAGAGGGAAAAAAATACGAGGTGGAGTGATTCACTTGGGATGGAAAAAATCTGGCTGCAGTGATGTTGCTGAGCAGCGGGTGACTCAAAGTCTGTGTGTGGCATTCATGTCGTCCTCTTTCTCTTTTACAAAGAAGGAATGGGGGGAGAATCAGAAGGGATACAACGACGGAGGCAGAGAGGTAGAGAAAATGAGAGTGACAAAAAGAAACAACAGAAGAAAAAGCAAGCTGATGGAAGATGAGGAGCTGAAAAAAATAAAAGAGAGAGAGAGAAAAAGAGAGAGAGAGGGAGCAGCGTTGAGCGGTACTATGCTTGAACAATCCCTTTGACTGAGAAGGACCAGAGACCCATTGTTGGAATCCCATTCCTCACTGTATTGTCTGACCTTATCAATGCAGGGTCAGCAGGAACAATGGAGAACGCTCCTATAGTTCTCATTTGTTTCGTGTGGTAGAATCAGCCCAATATATTGTATCTGTAAAACCTTTCACTGGTCAGTAAAGGTCACATGATGTCCTTTGCCAGTTATCTATAAAACACTGTATCTACAAGCACAGCTTAATCGAGCTAAGCTCAAAATTCAACTTTCTGACTACAGTCCTTGTCCCAGTTTACATGCAACGGAGAAAATCAAACAACTGAAGGGAACATGTCCTCCTCCTCCACACTAGGTGGCGATATGTGTCTTTTCAGCACGTTAATACCATGTAACTTATTACGTCATATATTAAACAAGAGCTGTTCATGACCAGCATTTCAAACATCAACCAGATGAATACCAGTCCAGCTTTTTTAATCTCATACGTAATGTGCGTGCTACTTATGGTGCAGATAACATGCGGGCTGTCCCTCAGGCGGTTCTTCTACCGGCCCCGTTTAGCTTCTTCTTCTGCGATCAGCTTTCTTGGATGTTTTTGTTCCAGAGTCACACGCCAGTGCAGTGGTTGTGGATCATGCGCACACACGTTATCCAGCTAAAAGTCTGATTAAACGTATACATGCCGGAGAAAATTTATTTCCAACCGCATTATCTGGGTGTCTTAATCGGGTAAGGAGAACTCTGATTTTAGTCCCAGTAACGTGTTTGACATGTACTTAAGTGGTCCAGTTAAAGTCGGATTAAGGCAAAAAAAAAAATTCAGTGGGTGCTTTACCAAACATCTTCCCTGGAATTAAAATAATCACAGGTCAAGTAAAATGCATTCTAAAATAATTTCTTCATTTATATTTCTATGGATAAAATTCTGTGCTTTTTTCTGACTAATACTACTTTTCACTAAATAAAGCTGCATACATATGTCCATACCTCATTCTGCCTTTCACACACATAGCAGAAAACATGATATTATCCCGGTTAGAAACCATTCTCACTGAGGTAAATATTGTATTTTGAATGTTGAGAGGTGGCACCTGTCTAGAGCATACAGGAGACAGGACATGACCTGCACACATGAGCTCAATTGAATGTTTCTCAGACTTTGCGTTTGGGATGGTTTGGCTGTGTCACATTTCCTCTAGGCTGTAGCGCATGTGTGTAAGTGGTTTTAGTACCTTTTGAGTCTCAAGCTAAAGCCGACATCCCGTTAGCTTAGCATAGCATGAAGTCTGAGAGCAAGACAAACAGCTTGGCAAAAAAACAAGAAAGTCTTTCTACCAGCAACACTAACTGTCTTTTGTTTGATCTTGTAGTGTTGCAAGCCGGACAATGTTTTGGCTTTCTGCAGTAATTTCCTGCAATTCCTACTAGTTAGCGTGCCAAGCCAAAAACTAATCAGTATAAATGAAATAAACTAGATATAAAATCTAAATTTGTGAGCTCTTAACTGAGCTGTCCAATCTTTACGCTAAGCTAAGCGAAGTGGTTGCCTGCTGATCCAGGTCATTTATGGGAAAAATGTGTAAGCATATCCAAAAAATGTCCAATCCTGAATGTACACTATCAATCATTTCCCATATGTCAAAGTAGCTAAAAATGTCTTTCCGTTAGAAAAATAAACAAAACAAACAACAACTAGAGGTCAGAGGATTTCACTGGAACTTCCAGACACGGGAGCTGCCAGAGTAAAAATAGTAAAAGCAGAATATAACCAGCAAACGTACAGTGAATACCAATGGATATGGGGCATAAAATCCCTCTAAAATTTTTGTTCCTGTAAGAGTTTTATCCAAATTACTCCAGGACAAGTTGAACAAAAGAGAAAATTCCACCTGCAATGGACAAAAAAAAAACCTCCTCTTGGGTCACCAGACGTTTCTTATTCATTACAAGCAATAAAGCCTGACAAAGAGAAGGCTTCTAGCCCTTCATCTGCCTCTTCATTCCCTCTCTCCCTGCGGCTCTCCATGGAGAACAGAGAGGAGAATCATTCAGTGACTGAAAAGGTTAAAGTCTAGCAGTGGGCTGGAGGTCCTGCGTCTGCCAGGGGCACCTGAAGAGGGGCAAACATTTACCGGCAAAGAAAAGAAAGGGTGGAAAAAAAAAATCAACAGCCTGCCCGAGAGCTACGGGGTCTGCGGTGAGTGGTGGTGTAGGGCCCTCGGGGAGTTTGTCTTGTAATTGAGTCAATTGTTGACCCCTTGTTCAACCTGCCTCTGCAAATCTTGGGAGGAAACGCTTGCCGAATAATTAATGTTCTCTCTCCTTCTCTTCATCTATCCATCTCCTACTCCTCTTCACTTTCCCCCTTCTCGTTCCCTTGTTTTCCGTTGTCTCAGAGGATAATTGTGCTGCAAGTAAAAGGCAGTCATTTAGGGAGGGAGGAGGGCTGTTCAGGGATCTGCTGAGGCTTACAATCTTCTTTTCAACCCAAATCTTTCTTCAGCCCCCCCCCCAACACTCACTCGCTCTCCTCTCCGGCATTCTCTCCCTTTTTCATTCCTCCTTTTGTATGCACCGTGGGATGAATTTTAATCACTCCACCCTCCACCTCCAATCTCGGTCGCCCCTCATTTTTTTCCCTCTCTTTCCCCCAGTCTGGCCGTTCACTCCCCGTGTCCAACTTACACATCCAGGCCTGTAGCACCTTCTCTCCTTACCACTCCTCCACCGATCGTCCCCTCAAAAGTGAAAACAAGGGGCGCAGATGCAGCCCTTTGATGGCGAGAAGAAGGGGTATTTGTCACTCGGTGTTCACTAGAGGCCAAATGTCTTTAACAGGCACCGGGACAGACGAGAATGGGGAGCAGGAGGAAGGAGAAGGAGCATACAAAAAGCGGGGGTTTAGGGAGGTGTGGCAGGGACAGCAGGACGGAGAGAGGAGGATCACATTCTGTTTGTGGAGAGCGATCATTTTAAAATGCCTCCTTCATTCGAGAACTCTGTGTTTGCACAAGGGCTTTAGGGTTGCGCTCCCATTGTGCCGGTTTATCCCGTGGGGACAGTGCAAGCCGGGGGCACCGTTGTTATTCACATTTCACACATTCACTAATTAACAAGAAAAGTGCATTAATTCAACTTAAAAAGTGAGAGTAAAAGCACGTTAGCGTAAGTGGAGGGTGCACCGAAATGAGTGAGGAACACTCACATCTCAACACATGCTCCTCAGCAGCCAAACAGAGACAATTAAAGTCTCTCTTTTTTCTTTCTTTCTTTTTTTTTTTGACAAGTCCTTCCGTATTTCCTTCCTCAGCCAACACATTTGTCTTAGTGGTCTGCAGCAGCTGACGACATTTACAAGATGACATGAGAAGGCTTGATTCTTTATGGTGATGTTAGGATGTCATTTGAGAGTCCACAACTTTACTAACCGAGTGAACTCCTGATCCTTGTGGTAATGTTAGGATTGCATGTACAGTGTGTTTGCAGAAGGGAGGGAGGGGGGGCTTTTATATTTATCTGACAAAATATAAATGGATGTGTAACAATATATTTAAGGCTTATTTGTTGTTTAAGAAGCAAATAAAACCATTTACTAAAAAATTCTTTACCCGTTTTCAACATTAAACCACTTAACTGCCACAAAATGCAGCTAACAAGCAGATAACAAGATTAAAATATTATGATACGACTATTTTCTACAATTTCTACTTTCATACGAACCCATATTTACGCACTTTATTGTAATAAGACTTCGGTGCCTTTACTTTATTAATCTGCGCGAACAGTTTCTGTCACTGCTGTGTGTTTGTGTTAAACTACCAGCGTCCAGTCGCCATTTACTGCTCTGTCTTCTCCTCCGCAGGCAGAGTCGGGTCCCGTCTGCCTCTGTTTCCTCCTCTCTCCACCATCCGCGGCCCTCCTTGTCGAGTGTTTGTTAGGAAATCCTGAACAAACCGTGGCTGTTTGTTCTCTCTTTGTCGGCGACGGGTTTTTATAGAGTTCTACTATTGACAATTGTGTGACTCCTGTTGGCCTCGCACAAGCTGGATAACACTGTGCAAACAGGTGTATGTACACACACGTTCACAATCTGTCCGGAACGCGCCCGCAACCTGTGTGCGAATCATCTGGGGCACATCGGAGGGGGGGCGGGATTAGATATTAGATAAATAAGAATCAACGTCTTCAAGCTAAATTAATTACATTCATACGTGGCTAACTCGAGTCACGTATGAGCTGCAAACTACAAATGGTGTTTAGCAGAAGCTTTAACACACTAAATGACACAAACTAGGTCATTAATGACACATACTAAGAAGTATGCAGGCACCTACTATATATGTAAAGCTGTGCATTAACCTAATTAGAGCTAACTGTCCTCTAGGAAGGTTTTCCTAAAGATGTAGTAACTAAACCACAGTGATGTGTTTACTTTAACACGCATCGACCAAAGACACTAATGTTGGATGGAGGCCTGACTCACAAACTACTTCTTTATGGACATTGTGCACAAGGCCTTTGCCTCCTTTCCTTGCCACCTTAAATGCAAATTCTGTAATTTTCACGCTTGAATTTCAGTATAATACTGTTTATTTTTTTGTTTTTTTTTTGTTTTTGCTCTGACTATTTATGGCTGAGCCGAACAATTCTCTTGTCCACAAGATGTTTTTGCACTGTTAACCCCGCGTTAATTCTGCACCTGGCAAATAAAAATGCACCTGAAACAAATTTGGGAGCTTGTCCACACTGGTGCCGCAAAACATGCTCTCTCTTGAGCTGGATTAAGAGTCAAATGTTGGATTTTTTTAGGCAGATGCTGAAGTTTTTAATATAAAAAATTACAGAATCATTACTTGAATTAAAATGACAGCTGTTTAAAGTAACAGTACTGTGCACATTTAGGACAGGGCAGAAGGATGTTTGTGCCGATAAGCAAGGAAGTCATGTCATGAAAACTATAGAGCGCGACAGTTAAAGGTGTTGTATTTAAAATATTCTGCGGGGTTTGTATGGGGAAGTGGTGGCTGCAGCCTCACCACAGACAGAGGCGTCTACACACTTTAAGTCATACAGTATGTGTCTGCGTCTCATGGGGCCTCTAAGTTACACGCATACAGTAGCAGCCGACACCACGGTGAAACCCGACTGTAGCAACCTGTCATCATTGCCGTTCACAGCGATTAGTATGAATCCAGTTAACTCAAACAGAACAATGAAGGACCCTCCAGATTCTTTGGCTGTGACTCAGACCAAAAAAAAAAAAAAAACAGGATCGAGGGAAGTGAAGAGACGCCGTGAGCGAGAGGAAAGCGAGAAAAAGGTTGACAAAAACACACAGAGGGAGCGGAGCAGAGCTTCTGTGTCAATGGAGGAGATCATGGATGCCAGTAGGGGGCTCAGCCTTCAGCACAATAGACCCCCAACTGAGCCAAAACCCCTAATACCCATACTCCCATTTCACACATCTTTTCAAAGCACCCCATACAACCCACATCTAACTCCCCTCCCCACACACACACCTCCACACTCTGGCTGGCCCTAGTGATTGCAGCCGGGTGACAATAGCGTGAAACTCTTTAGGGGCCGTCCGGGGACTCACACAGGGGCCATCAGGACACCTTGTCTTTGTGTATTGAAAGACAATAGCGACATCTTAGGAGCAGCAGTAAAAGCTTCCTCCGTCCTGGCAGGGAGCTGTTAATAATGACAGGGGCATCAAGTGTCAGTGATAAATGGATCATTATCATCTGATCTAAGGTGAAGTGTGGAGCCGATAATGAGTCTCTGTGTCAAAGTCACAGTTACCAGGGAGAGAGCAGAGCGGGGCGCAGCCTCTTGAATGACTTTTGCAACCGCTTGCCGGCAATCGGTGTCGGGAGTCACTCTGCAGAATCAAAAGTTAAACCGCAACAGCACGCGCTAACGGCTGCTGAAATATTCTAGACCCGCCTGCAGACAAAGGCCTTTAAGTCTTATAAGGTACGATCTGGTCGGCGCAATCGGAGAGAGAGAGAGAGAGAGACAAGCAAATATTTCTCTTATGCAAAAAGAAAACATCTTGAAAAAAAAAAATGAATCGTTGGGAGGAAAAATATACCTCAACATCCTGGGCCGTTCCAAGGGAATTCTGGCTCAGACCCAAACACTGGAAACGGGGTGAAGAAGGCTTGGCTTTGTGGAGTAATGTGGTAGGGCGCTTAGCGAAGGGCATTAGGTAACTAAGACATGATTTACATTGGCAAAGATGTGGAAAGTTTTCTCTTTGCATCAAGCTTCAGAAAATTGTGCAGCAACTCTGTGTGTGAGAACACAATTTGCGTTTTAGTTTTTCCCCTAATTCGCTAAACTAACCCTCCGACCAATTTCTACATTTTCAACAAACCACTCTTTTGCTGCTGAGCTCATTGCATCACTACCCTCGGGGCATTATGAGCCCGACAAACTAGCCTTTAGTCATGACCTAGCTTAGCTCCACTAGCCTCTCAACTCGACTACTGGCCTCCACTCAAGCAGACCCCCTCCTCCATTTACAAGGCCCTTCAGTAGTCGACTGGTTGCTAGACAATGTGCTTGGTTATGTGGGTTATGTAAAGACCCTCCTGCACACAAAAGCCAATGTGGGCGCCTGTTATGTGCAGCTCTTCAGAGCCCCGGGTCAGTTAGCAGAAGAGCTCTGGCGCTAACACTCCAAGTTAAAAACGTTTGCTCTTCAGTGTGTTTACTGAGACTGAGACTGTGAGGAGAGGAGAAAAGGGGTGAAACGAGGAGAAAAGGGGAGAGGAGAGATCAGTGTATTATCTATCACTAGTTCATTTCACTTCAACCACCAAACTCCACTTCGCTGAGGTCAAAACAGCTTGTTGACCCGTAGAGGCAAATGGATGTGTAAGCATGCGTGTTTGTTAGTTGCCGTCTATGTGGTTCATGTCTCATGTCTAAGAATACATGCATCAATCAGGCATAACATTATGACCACCTTCCTAATATTGTGTAGGTCTCCCCAGTGCCTCCAAAACAGTTGTGCCTCATCAGAGGATGGACATGGACCTTCTGAGGGTGTCCTGTGGTGTCTGGAAACACAGTGTTTTAGTGGGGGTCTTTGGGTCCTGTGGGTTGAGGGGAGGGGCCTCTGTGGATCATCCCACAGATACTTGATCAATTTAGGATCTAGTGAATTTGGAGGCCAGGTCAACATTATTTTTCATGGTTTTTGAGTTCTTCCTAAACAGTTTGTGCATGTGTCTGTGTCAAGCTGCATCCTGCTGAGGACGCCTGTTGCCATCGAGGAGTGTCAATTCTACGGGGCGGGGGTGTGTGGTCTGGTCCAGGTGGGTGGTACATGTCTAAGTAACATCCACACTAAATGCCAGGTCCAAAAGTTTCCCAGCAGAACACTGCATTGTCAAGATGGTCAGTGTTATTTACTTCAGTGGTCATACTATTCTGCCTGATTTGTCATATGGTCTACTGCCAGTCAAATGTCTAAAAGAGCAGACAGACACATTTATACAAAAGCCACACAGCAATTTTCTGAGGTCAAACAATACAGTCAAACATTTCTGTAAGACTTTATGCCAAGACTGCAACAGTGTAAGTTCAAACATCTTCCCACGTCCATCACATCTTCCTTTACACATCAGACTGTGAAATCTGTGAATAACTTGCCACATACTTTACACACAACATATGTAAAAACTTAAGAATAAAATGCAAAACATAAAATCAGCCTTCATGTGTCACCCTTCCTGGCCATCTAGCTTTCCACCTATTAGTATCTCTTCCAGTTTACTCTTTTAAATGACGAATACAGACTACTACTATCTGCAGTTAGGAGTTATTTATTTAAGTCTTTGCGGTGAGTTTTTAGCTACAGACACGGGGACGTGAGGCTACTTCACGCTACTTCTTCATCCGACGCCAGTTTTACGTGTTCTTACTGTCAAAATCAGATAGATGTCACGCTTTAGATGCCTGAAAAAAGGTCTAGTTTCTACTCAGTTTGGTTGTTGTCTTTTTAATACAAAGGTTGTGATTATTCAGTCCATACGGTCCAGATGTTTTATCAAAGTTTATGTGTAGTTTGAACTACGTATTACATAAGTTTGCTTTTAATTTGGTGTTTTTTTGTTACATTTTATTTTTTTTTTTGTCAGTGGTGGCTTTTTCTTCTTCGGAGAAGGGGAAACACAACAACTGTCTGCGCACACAAGGTGACAACAGACAGGAGGAGCCCTCCAGGCAGTGACATGGTGGTAAGCCACACACCTCAGACATCACCGCCAGTCTACACCAGTCTTCGGGGGGTGAAGTCCTGAGGTACTGAGGTAAAGCGCGCCACTGAATGTGTGCAGGGCTCAACTTAAAGACGCGCGGAAGTTGCCAGCACAGAAACGCACACATATCCAGTTGATGTTTGCACACCGCAGAGTGTCTCCAACATGCCGCCGGCGAGAGATCAGGCATGACGTGGAGCCACATAAACATGCCAAAACTCAGACTGAGTGAAATTATAGCGCAGAACACTTTGAAGGACAACCACAGAATTAGTTTCCTGAGTTGAAAAAAAAAAAAAAAGAGCAGCCACGATATGTTGCTCTTATTTAAAGTTCTGATCTATCCAAAAAAGAAAATTTGAGATTTTTGTTTTTATTTGTTAAAATTATTTTACTAATGTATTTGGTTAAAAAAAAGGCTCTACGGCTTTTTTTTTTTTTTTTTTTTAGATTTGTTGTTTGTTTTTGCCTCATGTGATAATAAAATGACCATTAGCAGGTTTTGAGAGCTGAAGAGACAAAAATACTAATTGGAAACATCATCTCTGACTTTAGGAAACGGTGCGATTACACTGGAAAATAAATAAAAGGCATCTTTGAATGGCAACATTTTAGCAGGGCATGTAATTCCCTGTCACAGGATATCGCTTGCCGCTGAAAATTGAATTTGCTAGTTAATGCTAAGTTTATTTGATTATAGTAAAAACTATGATGCCTCTGAGATATCTTTTCCTGTCTTAATGTGAGTTAAAGGAGATTTAACAGTTGCACAGTGACAAAGAGCGCTCGCTGCGTGCAAGTATCACATATACATAATGTTTATTTTCCATTGCAACCAGAGACAGTAAATGTTTCTTGTAGTTCCTTTTACATTTCTGTAACTTTCCGGGGGCCGCCGTCCCTCAAGCGAAGCTCAGGAAGACAAAGTGCGTTCAGGCAACCTGAGATGAACCTGCGCCGCACTGAACTCCTACTAATTGAATTTTTCCTCCTGTCCCAGACAGTCCACCTCCACCCACGGAGAGAAAACACCATTATCTCTGAGCATCTTAATACTTGCACAAGGAGGCGGCCGGAGACACACAGACGTATAGGCACGTACATGCGTACACTCACGCTGACACCCTACTGCTCTCGCACAAACTCGGCCTGACAAGCTGGAGCATGTGTGACAGAGCTCGTTGGTTGGAAACAGACATCCCTCTGCCCCGAGGCTCGACTCTATCCCACAGGAAGCTGGAGTGTGAGCCGGGACACACAAGATGAGGGAGGGAGGGAAGGAGGGAGGGAGGAGGAAGGGGGGGGGGGGGGGCAACCACAAGGGCTCAGTTCACCATTAACTGGAACATGCTGTTTTGCAATTACAAGACTGATTTGTTACTAAAAGCTGAAGATGCTTAAATTACGGGAAAGTAAATATGGGATAGAAAATCGTCGAGCAACCTGATTTATTTTGACCTAAAGTCTCAACGCTGCGTCACTCCAAAGCACAGCAGAGAAACACTGACCTCTCGAGCAGCTCCATTAGAGACAACAATCCAAAAACAATGGATTTCTTAAGACCTGGACACACCAAGTTGACATCGGAGAGTTAACAGATGAAGAGATAAAACTGTGGCGTCGCCTCGTGTTGCGACTGGACCGAATATTTGCACCTGAACACACCACAGAGTCTAAACCAGCTGGCACATACGTTTGTGTCAGTGTGAGATGGAATAACTCTTCATTGCAGCAGGTGGCAGTAGTCATCGGCAGTATTTAAATGTTGTCAGATGTCATTTTATTCACGTTCATCAAGCCAACCATCAGCTTTGTGCATCGAAGATAATGGATGCAATGATCCTTCTCCCGTGAATGCAGCTTCAGCCAAGCGAGGGGGACTCACTCCCGTACTGGATTTACCACAGACCCAGTGAACAATAACTCCTAACTCCAAAAAACACTTCTTGGACAGCACCTATAAAATAAAAAAACCTTTCCTCATACGTGCCACAAATCAAGACGTGTGTTTTCCAGCGCTGGTCGCCGATTCTGTTGAGTTCCTCACACATGATCTGACGATCTGACGTCCAGTGACTAATAAAAGACCAGCAGCTGCTTAGCACAACATTACTGTACCTTGTCTTTCTGTCATTTCACTTTTACACGGTGGTTTATGGACTGTCCAGCTCGCACACAATGCAATGCACTATTGCCAGATTCCACTGCAGGATTAGCCATTTCTAATATTGTCTGTCGTTTACGTTTTCCATGCAAAGTTTACAACGGTCAAATTACAGTGTCTGCCGAAAGACAGCACAACAAGAGTGGATCCAAAGGTTCGGCTAATCACCAACAACTTCCCTACTTGCACAACATCCACATCTGGGACCCTTCGCCCACTCTACACCCAAGCATGCGCACGCCACACTCAACATTCATGCAGACACACTGACACGCACAAGTGCTCACCACATTTCTGCTCCACAGCTGCACGAGAAGACAAGAGTCGATAAATAACCCCTTTGAATGGGATCCTGCGGGTTTGACTGTTTGAAACTTTGAACATCCAGCGACTGTTCTCTAAAGCATAACAAATTTCCGTCCGTATCCCAAATGAAGTGTTGCTCTCAACGCGCTTGGAGCTCAAAGACCTGTCAGTCCTATCTGTCGGTCTGTCAGCACGGCAGAGCCTTTAATGGACTACAGGTGCCAGCTAATAAGGGCCAATAAATGCGCCGTAGCTGAGCAACTGCCTGTCCGGTCCTGAATAGGAATAACGGGAACGGAGGTTCAACTGCTGGGGAAATAATCAGCGGTCGGGAAAGTCGCAACCTGCTGCAGAGTCATCAGATTAGGAGAAACTGAAGAGGCACTACGTGGTTTTTGTGTGGCTGAAGAGAAAAAGTGAGGAGATTGTTAGGAAAAACTGATGTAAAATATTGTGTCTTGCAGAAGTTTGAGGGTTTTTTTCTCCTTCGCAAATAGATGAGACTTGCACATCATCCCTGATCTCTATTGACAGGTGTAGCCGTGCTCTTTCACGCCACTCAATACAAAACTAAAAGCATCAAAAAAATATTGTGTTAGTGACAAGTTTATACCTGTCTCCCAACCATTTTGGCTTCTCCTCCTCCCTTGATTGAGCACCAGGGACAAAATTAATCTGAGAAGCATGGTAAAAGTTCTCATCAGATTTTGAGATGTATAAAGAAAGAGAAAAATAGTACTACGCACACACCCTGGCAACCTTTATATATACACGTACATTCCAGCTTCTTTTCAGGGTACAGCAAGGCGGCAGCTGTAGCTTTTCCCAGCATGCAATGGGTGAAAAGAGGGGGGGGATCACCCCGCACAGGTCGCCAGTCTATCGCAGTGCGGGCACAGAGCATTGTACATGCAGTGTGAAAAGAAAAGTGAGCGCGGATCCCTGTTGACCCTCTGTGTATTCAGCTGAGCGCGGTCCCATAAGCCCGCCATAAATGCCCAGCGTGGTACTGCGATCCTCCGAGCAGCCCAAAGACCAAGAGACTCGGTCTCACAGCCTCTTCCTTTCTCTGTACCCTGCCCTCTCTCTGACTCTCCATGACGCTCACAGAAGGACAGTGTCTCTCCCCCACCAGCTACTCTTCCGCCGTCTCACACAAACTTCTGCTAGCAGGTGCATTGCTGTGTGAGCTAACTGTCCCACGGCCTAACCCCTACTCTGCAACCCCCCCTCACCCCCGGCATAAAGACAGCGATGAGGACAAGGAGAGCATCAGGAGAAAGAAGTACAGGAGGAGGAGGAGGAGGAGGAGGAGGAGGAGGAGGAGGAGGAGGAGAGGACAACAGCTCTGGACCTGAAAAAAAACAACAGCTGCGACAGCCACATTGTCATTCCAACATTTGTTTCATGCTGAGTGCAGCAGCAGGTCAGTTCACGGCATGGGAACCACAGGACTAACACCGTTTTGATTCTGCATCCCCAGGTCAAGCAACAAGACATACATAGTCTGATTATTTGGCGATAATTCTGAGAAGCGAATAATGATTTGATACTTAATCATTAAGTATATTTATTGTAATAATCAAGACACTAAATAGTAGATTAGTCAATAATGGTAAATAAGTATGAGTTGCAGCTCATAGATTTTCACTTACAGTCCTTAGAAATCTCAGTTTTAAGCTCTGCTGTCATGCGCGCTGACGTCTGTGATAAACTGTGAAGGGTGACCTTTAAATAAGCCTTTACACTCTCCACAATCAAGCTGAAACTCGGCTCTATCGCGGCGTGAAGCCATCACACCTGCATCCATCCAGTCGCAACACGTAGGTAAACCCATTTCGCCGGCTCTTCTCCAGGAGACATGACCTGCAGGGAGCTTAGTGTGTGGCCAAAAGCGTTAGCTACCAACGCGGGAGGAACAACAGGCCGCGCCGTCGATTGTGACATCAGGAACACTGTCGAACTAGCAACTGTGTTGCCGGGTCGCTTCCCTCCCGCTTCGCTGCGAAATCCTGCCATAGATTTATGCAAACTACATAAAGTCACTCAACGTGAGGACTGGAAATACCATACAGTATATTATGTGGCTTCTTTAACCTTGCTCATACATGGAAGGCCGTGTTTCATGTTTCACCACGCTCACTATAATCAGTGTCCTTTAGAGCCCTTCTTTACTGGCTGTCTCTCTGTTAGTTATGGGCTACCCGGAAATGAAGGCCCTCCTCGTGTAATTAATGGGCACAATTATGTAATTGAGGAGTGGTCTGCAGACGGGACCAGATGGCCCGCGGGCCTGCCAGTCGACGAGTCCTGAAACGCTCACAGCGGGGTCAGCGGTCGTACCAAGACCTAGCTCGCCCCCGCGCACACACACACAGCCACCCAGACCCTCTTTTCTTTCTCTTGTAAATAAAGACTTAATGGTTTACAAGCCTTCCAATAACCGTAATACCTTCAGACTGAATTAGCTCGCAAAGCAGCCAGACGCGCAGGCTGGGACGAAGCGAGGCAGAAGAAACACACCCACGCACATTTCTCCTCTTTTCAAAGGCGGTGCTTTTATGTTTTAAAGTTTAAAACTCGAAGTCGAGCGAGGCTTCCTTCAGGTGTCCTGCCGATGCACTGTGTACGCACCAGGACGCTACCTCTCAAGTTAAAGTTTAGATTGCGAGTCTGCTGGGAGCTGATTTAAATGCTGCCGAAGTCGTGTCCTCGCTGCAGTCCCGTGCTCTTACTGACAATGTTTTCAAAAGTTGGAGAAACTCAACACTGAGCAGGCCTTTCAGGCTAAAAGTAGGGCACCACGTGAGGAAGGACTGAAACTCATACATTTAGCTAAAGGTAAGTTAAAAGTTGTAGGATTTGCCGGCCTATGCATCGTGGCAAAGAAGAATGGTGCTTGATAGCGGCTTGTCGAGGGAGCTGCTCTCCTTCATCCTAAACATAAGGGAATCTATTTGTAGGCGAGATGTGGGCCCGGATCTTTCTCATGCTGAGCAAAACAAACAGTCACTGCTGGCACGAAATACAGAGCAGCCAGAATTATGTCTTATCTGATCCAAGTTCTTGGGCTGAGATGTGAATTGTTTCTGTCGTTTCTCGAGTACAAAGTACCTCGGAGCGGAAATCAGTTTAAGGGCTGTCTCTCTTTTTTTTTTCTTTTTTTTTTATGAAAAAGAAAAACACCGCCTCTTAAATGTAACAGTTTTGCACCGATAAAGAACTTTTGCACTGTTGTATCTTCCGGAAGTGTGCCAAAAGCAACGGAGATGCCATTTAAGGTGGAAATAATGCCGAAAAACACTGAAAAGCCTTGGTTGCCCGGTGAGCGTCGGAGAAGTCGGTCGCTATACTTGAGTGGGTTAGGGCAGGGCCAGGCAGTCAGTCAGCCAGTCAGGACGGCTGAGCTGTAAATGTGTTCCAGCAGGAAAAGCTTCAGAGCAAGGCGAACAGTCTGGAGTCGGCAACTTTCCCCTGCTCCAGCTAGCGCACCGCCCTCCCTGCAGCCCACCCAAGAAGAAGCCCATGGGCATAAATTTGAGAGCCTGACTCGCTGCGGATTTAAAACAATCTGCATCTCTCTCTCTCTCTCTCTCCAACTCCTCCACATTCACTATGAAATGTTTTACTCCTTTACCCTTTGCTTCTTTCCTTTCCAACAAATTCCACTGTTAATGAAAATGGAAAGTTCTTTCTTAGCGTGTGCCAATAATATTGTTTTTCTAAAGGCTTAATTAAGTTTGCAAATACATAGCGCAGGAACTGTATTTTTCTGTTAATATAAAGTGTTTGGAAAGGCCACTTCTTTTTTTTTTTTTTTTTGTCTCTGCTGGAAACAAGACACGGGCAAAGCTTTGTTGAAATAAAGTTAATTACACCTCACAAAATGTAACCTTCCAATAGTTTGTTGTTTCCTGAAGGGAATTATTTTCTGAATAACTAGTCCGACTCCTAGTTTCCATGTACGTTTTATGGCGGCAGACCACAGGGAACATGAGTGTAAACAATATCTGATGCTAGAGAAGGAAACCCCGGTCGGTTTACGCTATCAGGAAAGCAACCAAACAAGCACACTTTTCTTAATCATGTGCTGCCGTGATGTTTGGCCTCACTAAGTTCGGTTAGGCCCCAGATGCTTCTCTTTGAGTTTGAAATCATCGTCCCGTTCCTGCTGCGAAAACAATCAGCAGATGTTACGTATAAATTCAAATGAAGGTGCAGAGTTTTCTCTAAATCATCCGCGAGAGCCCAATGTTCCGCGGGGAGCCTGGAGTCTGACCAAAGTGCTCTGCTGACTGAATGTCACGTCCAGTGTGTTGTATTAAATATGAAGCTGTTTGACCGGGGACGCAGTTACCTTTGACCCACAGCAGATTGATGTCAGCGTATCAGTGACAGCTCGGCCTGCATTTGGCTTGGAGTGGTAGTAAGTCATGTGCGTGTGTCACTGTGCGGCGTCCATGAATGTGGACCGACTTCCTGTTATGGCATCTGATCTGGTTAACGTGGCATCAGCAAGCCACTGTAGCTCTTCGCGACTGTCGCGTACTTACTGAGCAGGGAAACAGGAATAGAAGACGACGCAAGAGGCCGAGCCGCGGAGAAGGAGCACGAGAAGAAAGACGGAGCCGAGGGAAGATTTGTTTATGCAGGACGGGAACAAAAAGAGAAGAAACGCTTAAAGAGAAAGAGTCGTCTTTCTTTGTTGGTCTGGAAATCTGACCACACTACTTCCTACTCATAAACATGTAGTGTAAAGCAGCTATGGCACAGTGGTTGGGGATTTCTACTGGATTAAAGTTTGTTTTGCATCTCAATAAACCTGAAGCACATATACATACAAATTCACATATAATTGGGTAAATGCATGTAAACCCAAAAATCCCATGATAACCTTTCATTACATTGTAATTCAAGGGGTCTGACAGAAACCTAGACTTGGCTCCGTTCTCTGGCTTTAGAAAACTACGTTCTATAAATGCAGATGAAGATCTCATCCACAAAAGGATATAAAATACAGAGAAGAGACACAAAGGGCTTAAGGCATAATAGTTCTTTCCTCAGGTGCTCTATTTACGACGGGTGAAGTGAGAGATCAAAAAAGAGAAAAGATTGCAAAGGCATTCTGTGGTAGAAAAGTAGAAAGGGCCTTTATTTAAGCAGTGGTGAAACTGGTTGTTGCTATTCCCTGATGAAGGCCAATATGGCCGGAACGCGTGGGCCCATGTGCTCTTAACCAGTTTCGCCATGCTTAAATAAAGGCCTTTTCTACTTTTTCTACCACAGAATGCCTTTGAAATCTTTTTTTTTTTTCTCTTTTTTGATATAAAATACATTTTGATGACACCACGCTCTCTTGCACTTCTTTCTCTTTTGAGATCACTGCCATTGGTCCGGCAAGGTGATGCTAAGAAAACACTGTGGCTAGGCATATAAATTCTTCAATAAACATCATCTTAACTTTTCCTTTGACATCCTCCAAAATACAAAAGAATCACTTAGAATCGATCATCCACCATTTTTGACACAGAGGCGTTTATTCTAAAAGTAAAATATAAAATGATGACATTAAAATTCATATCATGGCAAGGACCAATGAGCTAAGTTACCGCAAACAACAATACATCATCGCTTTGAAAACTTTGAATGTGCTGCCAAATGAAGTCACAAAAACCATCAAGCGCTACGACGAAACAGGCTCACATGAGGACCCCCCAGGAAAAGAAGACCAAGAGGCACCTCTGCTGCTGACGATAAGTTCATCTGAGTCACCAGTCTCAGAAATTGCAGATTCTAGTAGCAAACTTGACTCTTTTCAACTGTTTAAGAGAGGAGACTTTGTGGATGAGGCCTTTATGGCTGTATAGCCGCTAAGAAACCACTACTGAGGAAAAACAACAAGCAGAAGAGATTTGTTTGCGCCAAGAAACTCAAGGAATGGACATTAGCACAGTGGAAATCTGTGATTTGATCTGATGAGATCTTTGGTTCGGCCTGCCACGTCTTTGTGTGGTTTCTACATGCATGGTTCCCACCTTGAAGCATGGGGGTGTGGGGGTGCTTTGTCAGTGACATTGTTGGAGATTTATTCAAAACTGAAGACGCACTGAACCAGCATGGCTACCACAGCATCCTGCAGCGACACACCATCCCATGGCAAAATACCAATATCGTCTCTGGTGCAGCATCAGATAATAATACAGTGAATTAAATACCTGGAAGCCACCAGACCCCGTGTGAATCCCTATCTGACAGCGACGGGTGAAACACGAATCGCGATAAATCACAGATTTACCTCCGTTGCTCCAATATCTGTCTATAATATCCATCGTACTCGTGGTATACGTTGAGGAAGGGTGCGCGGTATGTGGAACAGCAAGTTGCTCAAGAGCGTATGCCAAGCCAAGATTCTCAGGACGCTATCTAATCTAAGATAACAGAGTTGTTGTCCAGAAGCACCATCATAAACACACGCAATGCGAATATGCACCCTGTCTCAGGCCCTCAGACTCTCACTGTGTCTCCGCCGTCTCTCGCATCGTGGAAGTCGGAAACAATCGTTGCAGTAAAGCATAATAGCACATTTAAACAGTCTTGACAATTTTGTAACTTACACGTAAAGCGCTAAAGGGAAGGAAAGCAACTTCTCTATGGACGTGGGAGGATAAAAGTTGATGTTTCATTCAAAGTCCTTCAAAAGCTTGTCGTATCGCGCTTAAACTCTCAGGATGACCCTGCTCTGCTATCTGACAGCCTAAGACAAGATCTCAGAGGGGTTTTTCTAATTGGTGGACGTCAGAGAGACGCAGGCAGTGAGGTGGGTGACAGTCAGACTCTTTGTTGTAATTAGGCCCATGATGGCAGCACCAGAATGCATCGTGGCTATGGCAACCTGGTGAAATAATAAACACCGCCTCCTCTTCACTTTCTGCCTGCCGACAGGACGGCATGACATGAGTCATCGGCGGCTGAGAACACACACAGTCAAACACACACGCACGCCGAAGACTCACACATACGGGCACCTAATCTCGCAAGGAATACAAATACTCGGCGAAAGCACAAACGCGCATCTGTAAACAACAAATCCGCGCCGTCAGTTTAAACCTGACGGAGGACGCTTTTTATCGGACTTATCAATCAGACAACTGAAAAGTTAGAGGATCAGGTTCGCTCCACAGCTCCCGTTTCTGCTTTTGTCATCCACGGCCGACCACCGTCCCTCAAAGAAACCCCAACCGCATGCTCATTGTTTCAAATATGGCTAAGGCAACACAGGAGGAGGAGCATGACCCACTGTGTGGGTTGTTTGTGCGCACACAAGCTACGCACAAACTAACCTGGATCCTATTAGTTTGATTTCTAATATCAACCACATGAGACGACAGCTAACGTGCCTAACTGCTTTTACACACACACACACACACACGCATGAAAAAACCCGCCACCCTCATTCAAAGAAGAAAGGATGACGGGAAAGGGATCAGCTCCACCTTTTACTGCTTAAATCTATATCACATGCATGCACATATTCCCTCAGGCATAAGCCCATGCCAAAGAAACAACACTGCATTTGCTGTAAAACAGAGCTCAGCATCACTCATTGTTGCCTGCTGTGCCCCTTTGCGACCAGACCCAACAAGATTACGACTAATTGAAACACATGCATCTCTAAAATTTGATTAGATCTGCAGTTATTTTCATCACAGATTAATCTGTCAGCTATTTTGGCTGATTTATTGATAGTTGTTTAGCCTCTAAAAGTAGTTATACGAACCCAGATAGAACTCCGTTTCATTTTACTATTGCTCTCGCTTTTTTTTTTTTTTTTTTTTTTTTTTTTTTTTAATCTCCGTGACCGCAATTTGTCTGGCACGTCCTCTAATGGGTGGGAAAGCTAGCGAGTGACCAAGAACAATGATTTTGGGAATATTTCCCATGACTGCAACATTTCCCCTTTCTATTATGCGTGCCCTTTGGCTAATATGATTCGAGCTTTCTAAGTGTCTAATGCCTTTGCCCTCTGGTGTCAGCACACTACTTAGTGACGACCCCCGCCTCCCTCATTCCGCTGCCTCAATTCAGCATCGTTTCATATAACTGATGTCGCATTTCTCGGAAGACGGGACCTCGGCGCGTCTTAAGTTCGATCTGAAAGCGAATTTAGACGCTTGTTGTGCATAACTGTGGCTTGTTGTGACATTCGGATGGCTCCGTCGGGATAAAGTTTGGCTCAGTAAAAAAGCGAAGTAACCAATAAGACAAGAAACAGTATTTTCTCTTAATGCACGATGTCAAAAAACTATGTGAACGCAGCAGTTTGAAAATGAAATGAACTCAATCAGTGGCCGCAGGGCCGAGGGAGCCTTGAAGTAGACGAGGAAAGTAGAAAAGACTAGCAGGGGATAAGGACAGAAAAGAGGAGTGTGTGTGTGTGTTTGTGTGTGGCTTTGCCGGCGTGTCCTTTGGAGCATCCCAGGCCTGTCTACTGCTCTGTTGATCGGTTCTGCGCTGCGAGCCTACATGGTCTTAGCCAGGGCCGGCACAGACAGACAGCTGCTATTAAACCCTGATTGTTTCAGGTTCACAGGGTGTGAAAGGGTCTGATTGAGGGGCTGTGATCCCAGTGAGGGTGGTCTTTCTCCCCCTGCTCTCTCTCTCTCTCTCTCTCTGGAAGGTGGGAGGAGGGTGTCGGGGAGGAGGATTGAGTGTGTGTGTGTTGGTGGATGGGGGGGTTGCAGGCGTCACGTGACGCGTGTTTCTTGCTGAGCGGACTAAAATGGAATCTGGACAAAAACACACCACTTGTTGCTGCCTGCCTTTGGTTGCGTGGGGCTCACGTGACTCACAGTTGACGGTGGCAGTGAAGAAATTCCACATCATTAAGGCCGCGGAGGTATTTTCATTCTCCTGATTTCGCTTGAAGCTGTCAGTGATTAGATTACCACTGTATTCAGCCCCACAGAGACTTATCACCGCTCTGATGTGGCTCTGATAGACTGATCAGTCCTCACCTGTGACTGGCTGCAGGAGGACAGTCGCTTCCTGTATGGTCTATTTGTTTAAGAGCATTCCCATTAAGGAGCCTTTTGGCATTAACACGCTTGATAAAGACCGGGGAGGGCGAGGAAGCTCCCCTGCAGAGCTTTTCACACGTGGCCAAAGGACAAGTGCACTTTCCCCACTCAGACTCTCCCCCATCTCAACCTTGAGAAACGCTCTCTGCTAATAATCAAAAAGCTGTATCTGTGCTGCACTGAAACACACACTATCAAACAAGTAGAAAAACTGAAATCCCTGCACCGACAGAAGAAGAATCTCTGCACGAGCTTGCACACATTAATCCTACTTTCACGGTAAAAGCTACCAACTACGAAAGAGATATCAATAGTTTGTGCGCGATCCCTTCTCTTTAAATAAGCCAAATAAATCCTATAAAGTGTTTCACCCTCTCGTGTTATTGAAGGAGTCCATTCTCTCTCTGTGTTTGTCCGTGCAAATACTGTTAAAGGAGGTTGTGAGTCTGTGTGCTTAGCACTTCTCACTGTCACTTTGGAATAAATAAGTGTTTGGCTCTTCTATTGAGTCCAGTGTTGACGCTCTTCAGTGCAGGGCCCACTACATGAAGACCGGCAGCCTAATCATCCCACATTAGCAACTACAGTCAAGCCTAATAGAGATAATTAGATTAGAATCCATAATCTATCTCAGATTAGAGATAGATTACAGAGGTCTTCGGTGCAAGAAAGAAAGAAAGAAAGAAAGAAAGTCCTCAGCCAGCACACGTCAGTAGGAAACCATTAAATTACTGAGACACTTATCAGTCAGGAGCTTTCTGCTCATTGGGGCCTCACACAGAGCTCAGTGATGGTGTTGTTTTGTGGGTGCCCTGGCGGAAACTCGTGTTTGGAAAAGATATTGGCACCTCAAGTATTTCAGGTTACAAGAAACAGCTGTTCTCGGGTGGCCCTGCGTGCCACCCTCCTCTGTGCCTGGTGAGTTTAAACTGTGCAGGCAGCCAGACCCGTAAAAGAAGCTGCTCTCCGAGAGATGAGCGTATAAAGGCAGGGAAACTTTCTTTCATGTTCTGATGCCTGGGCTCTCGCGGTCCCTCATTCCGTGCCAGCATGTTCCTCGGTCCTCCGCGAATGGATCGAAAAATGCAGATACACAAACGCGACTTTACGCAGACGAGGATCTAAGTGAATGAATCCCCCCAAAAACGTGGCGTATCACGATGAATGAGGTATTTGGAAATATAATCCAATTCGTGGGCTGCAATGTGGAACATTCAAATTAGAAAGTAGCTCAACTAATCAAGACAAAGCTGCAGCCAGTAAAAGTTGCGCACAATCACCTGAGATTATTAAACCAAAGACAGGACTCGCTGTGGCATCACTAACAATACAAGTGCAAGATTTTTTTGCTGAAAAGTATTTAGAGTACCATGTAATTTAATTTTCTGTCATGGATAAACATGCTATTTATCAATATTGGGTTGTGATTTAAAGCGCGAATGTGAGTCATCAGCACGGCTTACCTCAGATAAACGCAGGGATATTCAGCATGAAACTTTTGGACTGGGTTCCCAGAGTCCTTCGGGGAGCACAGAGGGGTCCGAGGACTGAGAAAGTCGAGTTTCCAGTAAAAGCCTCCCTTCTGTCCTTTTCCCTCTCCTTCTGTGTTTTCTGGCAGGCTCGCTCGGATGGAGATGACTGAATTCTTCACAGAAAGCGACTCATCGTCCTCCCTCAGAAGCGCTTCTCCATACTTTTAATCTTCAGAGTCGCTTTGCGCAAACGGTGACAAAATTGAACCCCATGTTCGGCTATGGAGTCCCGCAAAGCGCCCTGGAATTGGTCGCACAGCCAATGCGGGAATGCGCACCCCCTTCTCCCCCCCTCACTCCCTCCCTCCTCCCTTTCTCCACAGTCTGTGGACCACCCCGAAACAGGAAGTTCACTTTTTGTTTTTCTTAAAAAAAAAAAAAAAAGAGTAGCACGCTGCTTCAGTTTTTCCCCACCAACTTCACATGCGCCCCCAGACACCCGGCCGAGCTGCTAGATTATCACTTTATCGCCATTTTTCTCTCTGCAGCTAAACCCAAATACTTTTGCAGCGTTACAGTGAGTTATATAAAGACATTGCAGCATGTTTATAAAATACTTGTGCGGACAGGGCTGCGTCTATATAAAGTGCGATGCCTTCTAGCAATTGGGGTAATCTATCTATAAACGTTTGTGTTTACTTTAATAGTGTAACTTCATAGCAGCTCCGCGCGGACAGCGTGTGTGGCTGACTACGTGTGGGGATGCTGCGGATCGCTTGTCGCTGCGTCTTGCCAGGGAAAGCCACCACAAAACCCGGAGTGGAGTTCAGTCTTCAGCCTGGGGCCAGCGACCAGCGCCAACAGCTCCATCACATTTATTCCCGTTAATTCAGATAAAGTGAAATGAAACTGGTTAAGACGTCGCGCAGCAGCGATTTTGCTTAAAAGTCGAAGCTTTTGCCACCATTTTTTTTTCCTGATTTGTCAAAGTGAGCAACTTAATACGCCACAACCCTCCGACTTTGCCAGATCCTGCATTCATTTAGTGTCTGATGTTTTCATCTGTAAAGTACAATATCAGCCAAACAGGTGTTGCTTTGTCTAAGAGCATTTTATAGATACTTGATCAGTTTAAGGTCTAGTGAATTTGTGCTGTTTTTCATGTTTTTTTAAGGTTGTTCCTAAACTGTTTTTGTGTGTGTGCCTGTGTCAGGCTGCATCCTGCTGGGGATGACTGCTGCCATCAAGGAGAGT
This sequence comes from Mugil cephalus, assembly GCF_022458985.1. Lineage (NCBI taxonomy): Eukaryota > Metazoa > Chordata > Actinopteri > Mugiliformes > Mugilidae > Mugil > Mugil cephalus. Next base: position 9,303,248 of record NC_061773.1, read on the forward strand.
CATTACTATGAGGTGGAGGTGGGGGGTACCTGGCCTGGTTTAGGTGAGTGGTACATGTCTAATGCCCTAAGGTAACATCCACGTCACTGGTTTTAATGCTGTGGCTGATTGGTGTATAATACACACATCCCATATTTTATTTCTAAAATGAAAGTGTATACAGAAAAAATGAAGTCAGTTATACACACAAAAATAAAAACGTCACATAAAAGACGTTTTACTCAAAGTCCGTAGCATGTCACCGTTTTATTTTATCTTATGTGACTGAACTTGGGGACACATTCAAGTTTTTTTTTTTATATAAGTTTTTCGGACTGACTGACCTTCAGCCCTTAAAGTAATGATGGGCTGTGATTTCTCGTAATTTAACTCATTGTTTTTTGTAATAATGTGAATTCTAACAGTTATCAAATAGGGCTGTCAGCTGATGGCCCCAACCCCGTTAAGAAAGGTAAGAAATTCCACAAATGAACCCTGACATCTGTGAAGTGAAAACCATTTCAGGAGACTACAGCATGAAGATCACTGAGAGAAGGGTTTGCAGAACTGTCAATAAAGCAAAGGGTGGCTATTTGGAGGAATTTTGAATGTAAAACATATTTATAGTTAGTTTAGCAACTTTTTCTTTGCTACATACCTGAATTCACACATCTTGCTCATATATTTGATGTCTTCTTTTATGTATCTACTATGCAGAAAGTTGTAGAAAACAATGAATGAGAGGGTGTGTACACTGGTAGTGTACATAAATAAAAATAAATATTCACCACCACCAGCTTGGTACACGTGATGAAAAAGTGAGCTTTAGCCGTCACATTTCAGGAGAAAGGATCATGATCCCTCACGTCATGGCTGGCAGGGTTTGTTTCTGCGTACATCGGAAAACAGCTACATTCATGAAGCCGTGTAAAGCAGCAATGAAAGCTGAGTCAAAGTGTGAACAGTTGGTGACCTGAGCCGGGGCCAGGTCCCATTGAGAGCATACGGCCAGTGGTTAAATGAGATTTTGTCAATGAGAGTCGTGGGCTTTAGTCCCGATATATCTCCCGCTGTAGCTGCCAAGCAGGGAATTCCTGGCTGTAAAATCTGCCCGCAGATGCCGGAGCCATATGCTTCATCTGAGCACGGGGAGAATACAGCACCAGCTTCACTTGAGATTATCGACGAGGAGGATTAAAGGTGAAACATTCAGTGAAGTACATGGTCTCACTGGTCTCATTGCATCATGCTGTGAAATCCAAAGCTGGCGTATTTCCAACTTCAATCATAATAAGACGTATATCAGCTTTAAATCAAATTTAAAAAGGGATCATTTCCATTTCATGCTCATTAAATAGTGTTGCATCGACAGTTGTTTTGTCCTGATTGTTAGATGGATGACTCCACTTTTTAAAGTTACTTTCATTATTTTTGGCTACTTGAGGGCAGCAGAACAACAAAAAAAAATCTTCTGACACATTTAACTTGGTCATAAAGTTGGTATGTGTTTGCTACACACTTTGCTATTATTACTAATTAAGTTTGCATGACAGTGGCATAGTCCAAAGTCCAAAGAGCACTAACACTTTAATGATCCCTTAATCTTTACACCAACGAGCATTTATGACTGAATTATTTATCAGTATAGATGAGTGCGGTGACGCATCATATGGATTTCATCATGGGTGGTGTCTCAGCTGCAACAGAGAACACAGTAGCTCTGCAAGCAATTAGGTAGTCGGACCAGTCGGAGCAATAAATGATGTGACATCAGCATCCGATGGTGGAATCAGCAGATATTTAGTGGTAAACAGAAAACTGATGTGTATGACTATGTCACTGTTACTCTTATTACTGTTACTCTTACACTTATGTCTATCACCACATGAAGCCCGAACAATGGGGCTGACCTGGCAGATCCTCACCAGACATAATGATTGAATATGAATTAATTACTTCAGACTGGAATTTCCTCACTAAAATTGTGCGGCCTGGCTTCCATTATTGGCACATCATGCTATAAAAATGTTGATGTTGTAAAGCGTGATGAACTGTGATTACAGCGGCGATAAAGCTCAGATTTCCTGTCTTGTCAAGTAAAAGAATTTGACTTAAGCTTGAAAAAACGTAACGAATGATGCGAATGACGCAAAGTGCTTCCACAGAGTTGAACTGGGTGACGGCAGCGAGCGATGCGACGCCTGTATACACATCACACATAATGAAGTCATCGGTTGTTGTCTAAAACATTAGCAAACCGCGCTTGCAAAATCAAAGTAGTAAGTTTGAAACAAGCTTGTCTTAATAAAAGGTACAAATCCAGCTCACCTTTACTCTCGCTCAGGCATGGAGAGGAAAGGTGAATGGGACAGAATTAAGAGTTACAGATGTCTACCTCCAAAGCTCATCGAGGGCTTACAGCACCAGATGGATTAGAGGCGTGGTAATGTTGTAGTTAAGTCAGAGCAAAAGCTTTTAGCCATTCAGCACAAGTGACCATGAGGAGTCAAAGCCGCGCATAAGAGGCTGCTTCACCTTCTTTTATCAATGGGAAACATTTGGTGCAGATTTACACTGCTGAAATATAGTTTTACTTCATAAGCTATGATTCTAAGTATGTTAATGTGACACAGTGAAATAGTTCCACTATTGGGTGGGAAGAATATGTACATGTCATGACGTGTAATTGGAGCAAACATTACATTAATAAAAACATCACTCACTGATGGTTAAAGTGTTTTATGGGTGCAGCCGCAGCCAGGTTTAAGGGTTTGAGGCGACCGGAGGATACAGAGGAATGTGCAGGTTGGTCAAGTGAGAGGGAGAGAAAGCATCTGCCACTAAGAATCAGGGCAGCTGGACACCGTGCCCGCGTGCAGCAAAATCCACCAAATCTATTACAGGATTTGTTTTTCCATTACAGATGGTCCTTTGCACATGTTTTCTTTCCATTGGCCCGGGGTCCCTAGCTGATTGTGCTGCAGCTCATATAAGGGTGCTCTCTGCCTGCAAGAGGTCCCTACTCATTGGACAGAAGAAGACGAAGATGAAAGCCTGCAGACCCATAAACTGGAGGAGCAGCTCTTCATAAGTGCTCTCTACCTTTAGCCACTGCGAGATTCATGAGGTAAGCACTCTACAGAGGTCTTGTGGTCTTATCAAGGGATGTAATAGTCAGTTCATTTACAATTTTTGCATGCATGCGTGCATGCAAAAAAAAGTAAATTTGCAGGGATACATGAGGTTTGCAGCATGCATTTGTTCTGCATATACTGCTGAATATTGCTGCATGTTATTACATTCACTTGTGTAGTATTTCTACCATACATTTGTTCACATGAATTGAGAATTTTATAACGATGTCTGCAATTTCTTAAAAAAAAGGTGAATTCATAAATACATTTACAAATTCATTTATTCATACGTACATATTTTCAGGATGTTTCAAGATTTTATTTATTTATTTATTTTTTAATCCTGGAAATATGTCACCTGTATTGTTACAGATACATTAACATTCTATGTTATTTTAGTTTTGATTTAATGTCAACCTGTGTGCTGAATACCCTTCAAATTAGAAATTATAGAAATAGCCACTATAGGAGCAGTGACTTGCTTGAATTGACAAATTATGAATTTCTTTGACAAGAAGTTAATGTTTGACAACAAATGATTATGCATGAATCTGTTAATCCATGTTGAGCAGACAGACAAAGTAGTCAAATTATGGGGCAGAGTACAAGCGAAATTAAGGAAAACAGATTATTACAGTTATTGTTAATGGCTATAAAGAAAAATAAATTGTGGAATATTGTATTTGCTATACATGGAACTGCACCTGTAATGAATGGCAAATATAATTCAATTTGATAGTGAGACGTGTAAGTGGCAGGTGTACTACCTGCTGGCACTGTTTCGAATGGATTAAGCACACCAGCCTGTAAGACAATTTAAACAGGAGATGGACTGAGTTAGAGCATTTTATTTTATTTTTTATTTATTTATGATTTCTTGATTATTATTATTATTACTACTATTATTAGTATAAATGTTGTATTTTCATTTCTAATGTAATTAGTGTTGCAAATAAGACAAAACATATACATGCTATCACACTGAGTCTGCATGTTCTCCCTGTGTCTGCGTGGGTTCACTCTGGGTGCTTCAGCTTCCTCCCACCGTCCAAACACATGCTCGTTAGGTTAACTGGGGATTCTAAATTGCCCGTACATGTGAGTGTGAATGCTTGTATGTCTCTGTGTTAGCCCTGTGATGGACTGCAGACCTGTCCAGGTTGTACCCGGCCTCTCGCCCAATGAAATTGAAATGAATTTTATCACATCATGGTGTACCTATAAACGAGTTTGAATATTTGACAGCCGTTTCTGGGTGATGTGTGTTTACTTGTTGAGGGAATTGTGTGAACAGTGTGTTAAGTAAAATTGCATTTGTCAATACTACAAGAATACATGCAGTTATAAATGACAATATTTTGCATTTCTAAGTCTTTGGGTGCAGTAAGTATATGTAATAACATATACTTTTTTAGAATTTGCCTGCAATTTTACTGTGATGAAAGCCAAATTTATCTTTGCTTCTTTAAGCATACAATAGGTACTTCAAAAAAAGAAAAAAAGAAAAAAAGAAATCTGAGTCACAGTCACCAGAGGGCAGCATCATACAGGTTGAAAACAAGACAAACTGAAACACCATGAAAGCGATGCAGCTCTGTACACAGTACTCAATGTTAGAAAGCCATAAACTGGCAGAACATTATGTTATTAGAGTGTGATGCACAGTTTTTGCAATATTTCAAAATTAACTAACCCTAACCTTCATGTTCAGTAGTTTCATTGTGACTTAAGGGGAACATTTTAACATTAAATGTATTATTCACCAACAACTTTATGAATCTGGTGACAAGAAGAACTTCAGAGTTACATCATACAGTTTTTGTAGATGATTTTAAAATAAAACATCCATTATCCATACATAGCCCATTTTGGGCTAACATGGTGCAGTCAAATCTCATGTGTACATGAATTCTTTTCTGGTGTCATAAGTGTCTTGTGTCTGTTACAGACTTGCAGCTTTAATCAGACGGACGGATCTTCATTCTTTATAAGATGAGAGAAGTTGACTCTTATTGTTTTGCGCTGGGTATGTATACAGTCACACACATGCAGCGTCTACAGTCATAACTCTGGAGTTATTAGGTATTTTGAAAAAGTTTGATTCATGAAAGAAAATTAAAAGTTTCAAGTTTAAAATGGTTGACCTGATTTATTTACTGTGATTAATTCACTTGTTTGTGTTTTTTATGTAATAAGGCGAGTCATTTATTTTATTTTATTTTTTTTAAATCTTATCCAGCATGCTCTCTAAACTAAATCTGTAATCTATCATATTAAAAATATTAGAAGCTTGCATACAAAAACCTGATTGGATGGCTTCTGTTTAGCTGTCTTTGACAGAATTAGGTCCCCACAGGAAATTGTGTGTGGTAAGACCTGTGTGAGGGTTAAGGTGGAACAACGAGGACCGTGACATTAATTCCCTGAGCTGTGCTGACGAAAGCTCCCGTTGGATCATGGGCTATTTAAATCCAGCAGCCCCTGTCCTCATTGAAACACCCTTAAAGCCCCCCTGTTTTAGAGACACAAGCATTCAGAAACATTCATCCAGGTTTCTTAATCCTAACTAAAGATCGTAGTATATGTGAATCATTTCATAATAATATATACAGGATTTTGCATTTTTGTCTTTTGCAACTGTGTAAATAACCTTAGTTTGTCTCCCTCTGTTGGATGTATGAAAAGAAATTGTAGCAGATAACTTCCACATCCTCTTCCACTCACAAATTTAGTCTAGAAACATAAAACACAGATATAAAGACTGTGGGGGAAAAAAAATGTTCACTTACTTCCTGGATTGCCCATTTTTTAAATTGTTGCTTCTGGGAAATTGCCATTTTGGTTTATTGCCCTTCCAAAAACCATCCTTCAGATTCAGTGTGTAGGATTTGTGAGTAGAAATTAAATATAATATTTTTATTTATGTTGCATGAATGTATAATCACCTAACGATGAGTTGTAGGTTAATTTGAATGAGACTTTTATGTACACAGGAACCTATTTTATGTAGGGGTTCCTGCAGTGTTAAGTTCAAACTTCACAAGAGCTTCCTCAAGGTTTAATCAGATTGAACTGAATAATTTACAGGTTTATTATGATAATAATTAACTCGAAAATATTTTTGTATGTCTGGTTATATATAGTGACCAGTTATTCTGACAGTAGACTAGTTTCTGTCAGAATCTAATGCAATCAGTCCATTAAATTATCATTTAATGAAGTATTCCTTCAGATATTAGCATGAACTTCTAGCGGTGGAGGGGTATTCCGTTGGTTGTAATCTGTAACTTCACCACTAGATGTCATTACATCTGACACACTTGTCCTTTAAAGCAAGAAAAGCCTGTTTTTTCAACAAAGCTGATCTTGTAGTTGTTGTTTTTTTTCTTTCTTTTTTTTGCCTTTCCTTATCCATATTATTCTGTATACTGCTTGAAGCAGAATTCAATAAATATACAATAAAATACATTTTGCACTAACAATTGATTGTTTACAAGCACTGCACTTTTTAGTGCTTGGTATGCTTATAGCACAGTGTTTTCTCATTGGTACATCAGAGGCATGCCCTATTGCTTGGACCCTTATCAGTGCAGTGTTCTCATAAAGTTATTGGTTCCCATATATTGATCAGGCAAGTGATTTTGTTTTTTACGCTGACATTGGAACAACTCATGCTTCTTTTTATTTCACTGAAAAATCTCTAAGAAAATGTTCCTTCAATCTACCTTACACCAAACAACAGACAAATGCAGCAACTCGCTGGTGAACAAAGTAGAGAATTGGTCAGAACAGTCAAAGTCATCCTTCAGGAATTGGTGGACACAAACCTAGAGTAAAAGTAAATGCTAGACCTACATTTACCCACAAACCAGAAACACAACTGTAACTGAATGCCAATGCAGTGTTATTGTTGGTGTTGTACACATGCAACATTTTGTCTGAATGGTTTAAAGTGTGGCAATGTTGTGTTAACTTCTGGTATCTGCTGCCCCCATGTGGCCCCAAAAAAAAAACAAATGTATAGAATCTGCAGTGGCTTCTGTATCGTAAAAGTAACGCATAAATGGTGATTACTTTGGCTTCCAATTTGTAGATGCTACACAGCATCTGCTACACAGCACAGCTGGACATCCAGAACATCCCAGAAGGACGTGACAAGTGTTTAGTCATTAGCAGCAGTACCTTTAGCTTTAGCTAACTTGACCCCGGTTTAAAGCTCGAAAGCAGCCATGTAGACGACAACTGTTTGCTAAAGCCGTCCTTAAATTTGGAAGAGGTTGGGGATTCTAGTTTCTGTCAGGTGAGTTGATGCAGCTGCAACCAACTTAATCAAGGAGCTAGCACTGGCAGGTTGATTCCCGGTACTCTTGTCTGAGTTCTGCAGAGACTGACTGAGACTCACCCCAACCAATTTGGGCACGTCATAGAGAGAATATTGGCGCGAGACTGGCAAGATCTGGGGAAACAGACTCACCAGCTCTCAGACCTGGGAACCAGAAGAAGACCTGTGTACCTGGTATTCCCCAGGCAGATTCTTCAACCACTGTTGGACCAAGGCAGTCTGCATACCAGGGTGGTTGTGCAAATCCAGTGTAAGTTTTTAAAACAAGTCTTTGTGTGTCTCTTGTTCTGGCTTCTACAGTTCCTCAAACCAAATCAATACACTATTGACGGATGCCGTGATCCAAGAATTCATTTTGTGCTCCTAGTCCAGTTTACATCAACAAGGTAAGTTGATGATTTTTAGAATCTTGGGCCAAGGTTTGTATCAGTCAACAATTTGGAGTTGACTGTGTCACCAAAACCACGAAAAACTTCTGATCCATGAACTCTGTGTGCATGTAGCGTATGTAAATACTCAGTAGTCAGTAATACCCAAGATTCATTGCTGCTTTGACTAGAGAAATGCAGGATGCAAACAGTTGCCTTTTTTGCTTGTTGTAGTTTGCATTATTGCTTATTGTATTGTGTTGTTTCTTGTTTACAAGTTGTAAACAACGATAAGTCAAAGCTCTGCACAATCTGTGGACCTGGTAGGCTCATAGCGCAGTGTTTTCTCCTTGGTACATCAAATGAAGAAGTCAAGCATACCCTGTTGTTCAGACACCTGTTTTGTGCAGTGTCCAAAAAGTTCAAAATTGTGTTTCCAGTTACCTCCCATAAATACAGTAGATCTGGGAACTGAGCTGTAAATCTGTTCAGATTTTAACATATATCTGATGTTATTTCAAATGTAGATGATGCTGACGAGAGTGGAGGACTGCCTCCTGGATCTGGGAGTTCTTTTGGAGAAGTAGAAGCTGTTGAGTGAGTACCGTAAGCTACAAGTGGCATAGAACTGTCAGGTTGACAGCTACAAATATTGTACCTGTTTGGCTTTTAAGTGTGCATGTCACGATGTGTTTAAACAAGAGATACAGGTACCAACTCTGACTTGCCTCAGGCTGAGGGCTTGTAAGGGATTTCAATGCATTTTTCAGATGGGAAAAAGGTTTGAAAGACTGACTGGGAGCTTTCTTGATAAGGAAAAGTTATGGTTTAGTGAGCTACTGTATCTTAAGTCTGTACCCTTGGGTTTTCAAGCTCCAAGAACTGATCTCTTTGAGCAGATTCTATGTGACACTGCTCCAAACATTTGAAAATGCCTCTCTAGGCTCTGGACACTGGGAGTGACACTCAGAGCTTTTTAAAACGTGTCTTTTTTTCCCACCTTTGATCCACCAAAGGTTTCTTCTCTCACAGTGAAATTGTGATTTTAGCAACAAGCAGAGGCTTGGGAGTCAGAGGTTACAACCTATTCAATGGTGATGTTTGAATAGAACATCCCATTTTGGCATGCCCAAACACATTACTCGTACAGAGACCCAGAGGCTCATTTCATCCTCAAATGCCAGCTAAATGTACATGTAACCTTAATCATCTTGAAGTAAGATTGTGTGCGTTCTACTGTAGTATAACCAATACAAAGGACACAACACAGCCACATGGTTGGAGTAGTTCAAGGATATGTCTGCCAACAATTGATTCTCAGACTGATAAGACTCTTTCCACATTCCTCATTCATGTTATATTGATGCCTCATGCCAAGTATTATTATCAAGGCTCAGTACTTAAACTGACCAGTAAACATCAGCAACAAATTCTTGCTCAACAGTGAGCTGGAATACCTATGAAAAGGGTACTGACTGACAACGCTGTTTGACGCATACCTGAAGTGGTCCTTAGATCTCATGAGGTCCACACCTCATACACACGGACAACTTTCAGAGCTGTTTCTTTAAACTTTATCTTAATTTTTACTCATCCATACATACAAACACTAAACCTAGTGCCCTCTGCTGACCAAACTGTAAATATAACTATAGCAGAAGACAATATTCACTATTCCCAGCCCTGTCTTTGGTGACAGTCTCTGAACTCCAAGAAGTAGCACTGATCGGGCATGATGGTTCAGACGGACATTTGTCTAGACATGATGTATTGATTTCTCCAAGATTTAAAAGATGACGATGCAGACACAACTGATTCTTGTACAAGGTGGACACTCCATCTGTGTTTATAGTCCCTGAGCTCAAATATTGGTTTTGATCTGGAATCAAGTTGGCAACCTTGGAATTTGAGGTTCTTGGAGGTGAACGTGACAGAGTAAACAGCACGAACAGTAAAGTAGGAGTCATCTTAAGTGGATTTTTTCTCTGTGGTAAATCTCAACTAGTAAACCTCAAGCTTATTACTCGAACAACGCCACCACGTGGCGAAACTGAACGGACTGATGCACAATTTGGTAAACACTGGCAGCATACCAACAGATGCAGTGCCAACGGCTTGGCAATGCCTCTAAAGCTGACATGCACGTTTATAATAATAATAATAATAAAAATAATAAATTATTTCAGAATTAAAAATTCAACACCAGTTTATCTTAAATATTTTGCTTTCTTAAGTAGCAATCAACAACAATGGATAAAGATATATTAATAAAGGGTCTCTGTGAAAAATATCTTACATTTAAAATATTGATATAATAATTTAGCAGTTCACATTATCCACCCTAAACCGGTCCATTTTGGAGCATATTTACATGGCCTTTATTTGCCAGCATTCAGCGCTATTTAATTTGTCACACACAGTGCAGATGATGATAATTATATGATTTGACAGCGTATAGAGTACATTTACGTAATTCTAATCTTTGATACAAATACAAATTTAAACAGCTGCCTTTATTCAATGACGGCGGCTGAAATCAAATGACCTCTTTTACGTTGGTCACCAAGTCCAGAGCACATCTCCGACCTACTGAGTTCACATTAAGGATGCCGGATTGTTCTGTAAGAGGGCAATTCTGATGTAACACATTGAGATATAAAAGGCAACTGGGTCTGTCCTAATGGGATCATCCTGTGGATTTAAAGTTATTTGAAGTGACGCTTTCATTAGTACAAGTATACAGACGACATCTCAGATGTAGGCCATTTGAAATGGCCATAGAGTTATCACAAGGGTTGAGGTTAATGTCCATCAAGAAAACTGACTCTTCTTAAAACAGATTAATTATTGTACTACCATAAAATAGTTTTCTATCATAACAATGCTTCATACCAAAGTAGTATCTTTGTAACCACTGAGAGATTTAAATAAAGTTTAGATATTGTCCTTGAATACTGATACATGAAATATGCCAAATGAAACTGAATTAATTTAATAACAGTTAGAAGTAAAATGATTAGTGCTTTGGTTAGACCAGGTTTATAGTGAGTTTGATGGCACTTTTTAGTGTAATAAAATGTAACTATTCAAGCATTTTCTCAATGTGATGAAACACATGACTTCCAAAAATCTTGGAACATACAGAAAAGGGTTGTTTCATCTTGGAGTTTTTACTACTACATGGCTGTTTGTGCACTAATCTACACAATCATCACAACAGCGTTGTTTACTGTTTACCTGAAGCCTTCTGAGGGGAAGGAGAGAGTGTGAGAACGATTCCTTCCCGTGTTGTCCTGTCATGACACTGCGGGGGACGAGCCTGACTGACATCTTAACCCTAACCCAGGGGATTTGTGGGATTGCGAACGGAGTGAAGGATTAGGGTTTTAGTGGCACACAGTAAACAGTGGGTCAGTGTGTCAGTGTATCAGTAAGTCAGTAGGCTTTTATTTTACCCAGAGTAGGTCGTTTATCTGCTTTCCTCGAGCGGGTCCAGCGCTGTCACTTCCTGGTGACAAAGAGTACTCGCCTCCTCTCATGAACTGTCCCCATGCTCTAAAACCATCACACAGACAGAAACTCAGGCTTTAGCCGTGTACTTCAACCAGCAGCATCATCAGCAGGGCTCTTTACTCAAATTTCTATCTGTCACGCCATCATTTGTGTTGCTGGTCAGATTCTACAAAACCCCACACATCTCAGTCTCTGCTGGGATACTGTGGCATCATTACGCAGATTTTATATATGCAGCGTGGTTACACAGTGGTGTTCATGCTTCGTGGTGATTCTAAAATTGCCCCTAGGTGTGAGTGGTTGTTTGTCTCTGTGTTAGCCCTTTGATAGACTGCTGACCTGTCCGGGGTGTACCCCGCCTCTCGCCTGATGACAGCTGGAATAGGCTCCAGAGACCCCCGCGACCTTAGCGAGGATAAGTGGTGGTAGAAGATGAGATGAGGTATATCCAGTGTGTGCTTCAACTACTTCCTGAAGGACTGCCATAATGGCTTTCTTGACCCTGTGTACACCTGGTTGTATTGGTCCAGACCAATTGTTTTGGCTTAGTTTGAGCAAGGTTTAAGACATCCACTCCCGAAACATCAGTCGTCATACTAAACACAATGGAGGTGAATGGAAATGCTATTTTTTTGTTGTTGTTGTTTTGTTTAAAACATCAATGTCACTCTCCTAATATGATGTCCTTATCACCCTGCATACTAGGTGTCATGATGGACAGTTTATTGCTTTGTTTGGCTTCAACTAGAAAAAAAAATCTTTTGAAGAAACATCTACTATCAAAGCTGTCTATAATGCATTTGACGGTCTATAAATTAACGTCTGCCTCAAACCAAGTTCTCTACACATCTTGTATACAAACGGTGACAGAAAACTACAACCCAATCTATCTATTAAATCCAGATTTAAATGAGAAAATATTCCTTGGGATGTTGGAGTATAATAACATGATAAAGGCCAAGAAATGACAAAAATGAGATCTGCTGGCATCCACAAATTTAGCTTTATACAGATATGTGGAGGGGTCTATAACTGAATCTATATCTGCATTTACAGACGGTGATTTCAAACCAAACTTACTCAAGAGTTATTCTGTCAAAACAACCAAGAGCACACAACAGGGAACTTTGATCTATAATGTAGACTCTGTCCAGGATATTAGACAGTCACGTAATACTCATTGGTGAGATGAAAGTATTACCATTTCTTGTCTGACTTTACGGTAACGTGAATGCACACCTGATGTTAAAGCACAACTGTGAAAACGTTGTGCTTGCCCTGCAGCTTTGGTTCGGGAGTTGGGTTTTGCTTCGTATCATCGTCATCGTTGATGCCGCGGGTGGCATGCACTTGAGCGATGTTCAGATTTTGATCGCTTTCTTCGAATCCAGATCTGGAGAAAACGGCTGATTAGTTTGTCATGAGTGAAGCTTCAGTACGCGCCAGCAGCAGGGCTACAAAATCGCCTGGTCGGATTTCTTCTCATCTTTAACAAGAGTAGGCCTAAGGGTAACAACTGCGACACTGGTTATAGTCCATTTCAGATGGTGTAAGATTGGCACCATGTTTGGTTTTTAGGGAACGTTTGCAAGAGGGAACACAAGCCAAGGATTTTGACAAATGATCCACCACAAATGGTTTTGTGGACTTTTATAGCATGTAATCATTCTGAAATGGGTTGTAGAATAGGTATGGTATCGTTTCTTTGTTTAATGGGAGATCCTCCTCTATATTACCGTGTCAGCTTTAGCCTGGAGTCTGTCTCATATGCAAACGCATGATGTGAAAATGATAACATGCCAAGGGAATGTGACAACTGTTTACACATCAAACACAGACAGTCCATAAAGCCACTTCCAGTGTTTGTATGAGCAAACACACCCTTTGCCTTACCAACAGTATCAATGTGATTACATGGCAGATCAGGTTGGGTGAATTCAGGAACCGATGAGGGAGTTCTGTTTAAGCAATTGCAGCTTTCTAGACACAGATAAAAAGTACAATGTTTAGCTATTTGTTTTGTCAGTTCAAGTTGAATCTAATTTCTATTGACCAGTATTCTGCACACTGTGAGACAATGATTTAAACATATAAAACAAAACACAATGTAACCACATGGTTATTTTTGAAAATGTTTATTTATTTATTAAAAATATACTTTATACTGTAATCATGTCATTGCAGCCCAGTGCGACACTTACATGCTATTACAAGTGAGAAATTTTTCATCAAATATAGTATGATACAAAAGAGTAATAAAGATAATAATTACCATTTTGAATTGAAACATAATTTCATATCCTGGTTCCATTCCCACCAGTAACAATGTACACAGATTCCTGCATCACCCGTTTGCTCTGCAGGTTCATACAATATCACATGTTCAAACACAACTAGAGCTTAAGAAAATAAGCTGATTGACATTTGCTTTGGTGTGCCTGTCTACGTTTTAGGTAGCGCCCACCTGAGTTATAAGTACAGTAATAGACCCGTCAAGCAAAATTTGCTCTAAAAAAAAAAAAAAAAAAAAAAAATACAGTAGGGTGATAAAGTGCTTAGTAAGTTATGTTAAAATGGCACCTCAATGTCACATTGAGTCCTGAGACAGGAAGTGCTTACGAGAGAGATACAATGCTCAGTAAATTCCAGCATTAAAATTTGTGTTATTCTAATGCATTAGTGCAGATTTCAGAGGCAGCAGAGAGAAGTGAAAACTACTTGAGGGCAGTCGGAAGATAACGCGTTGCTTCTTTGGGCAAAATGCCCTGTTGTACTGCGTGAACATGCTTCCTGCGTATCCCGGCAGTACAATCTAAGTCCTTAAGACATGCAGCTTACCAACACAGTGAGGACAAACGCTGACCTTTACACTGCTTAGGGTAAATATAGGCGAGTTGTAGACAAGGCCTGGGTTTCCACTCTATACTGAATGCTTTGGTGCTTGCAGTGCAGTATGTTATAATATGTATACATTAAATTCTCCTACTGTATAATATTTAGTAACATAAAAGGCAAGTGCTGACAGATGTCAGTCTTGGGCTCACTTGCACCGCTGCCAAGTTCAAAGTTGAAAATGAGAATCTTTTTCCATTAGGGATTTACCACTTTTTGTTTTGAGAGCAGTCGCACCACTTTTTTCACGTTTCCCAGCCATGAGTCAATACTCACGTTCTTCTTTTTGAAGACTTTCTCACCAGCATCACACTTCAAATCAAGTGATTTTAAATATTCTCCCTCTGGTATTTTTTGCAACATGCACATCCCGCTTTACATCACACACAAACCAAATATGAATCGTACAGTTATAAACCAGGGCTAATTAGACGCCAGGAAGATACAGATAACAGGTACCACGCTGACTGGAAAGCGGCTAATTTTAAATCACCTGGGAAAACTTTAGACTTTGAGAGCTATAAATGCCAACGTGCAACGGCACATGCTCATTGACCCAACATCCTCAAAGACCTTCACATTACCTGACACTGAAGCAATAGCTAAATGTTTGCTCACACTGCTGCGAAATGACCTAAGGTTCATATGCTGTCAGAGCCACAGTTACCCAACAGATTAGCCGACGTGTGTAAATAATACAGTGGAGATGCTGATTGAACATATTTCAGCTGCGTGCAGCATTGGTTGGACTTGGGGCAGATTGTACCAGCTCAAACCCTTTCAGTCAGCGTGTACTTGCACTGTAACAAAGAATAATGCACAATATGACAGAAATGGTTGGTGAGCGTAAGGAAAACGTTAAATCACAGGTCCACATAAAAAGCCATTAATGTAAAAAAAAACAAAAAAAAAAACAAAGTGGTAAGATTAAACTAACATGGATAAACAGAAACACTTTATTTAGACATCTCTTCGTCAGAACGACTTGGAACTCAGTCTTCAAGTTGTGAAGAAGGCACACTCTGAATCGAAATCTCTTTCATTGTTTTAAAATGGCAGCATATATAATATAAAAGTTCTGTAAAAGTAAATGGTTAGATTCTGTACATTGCATGTGGACACTGTGACCATAACGTCACACATACTGGAAACGTGGCTAAGTGGTGTATACTTTGCTCACAATCTCTTGTGCTCCCTAAAACATTTTACTTCTTCTTTGAACCAAATCTTGGCAGCATCCGTTGAGAAAAAATACTGTTACAAAAGTTCAAATTAATTTATACGACAATGAAAAGGTTTAAGCGTTTCTTAAAATATTCCACCCTGGCCTGATCTACATGTCACCCCTGTAAAGGTTTTGAATTAGAAATTGCAACTTCCTCATCTGGGTTGAATCTTACGGTTGCTTTCCATCCTCTCCTCCAGGTATGCCTCTGACATATGGATGAAGAAATGCGTCTGCATTCAGACTAAGTATGTACACTTATTCAGGTTCACTCACTTCTAGGCACTGAAATGTGTTGACTTTCATCAACAACCTGCTATTCAAAAACTACACATAACTTACTATAAGATTTTATAATTAAATAGTTCTTTTAAATCTCTATTCTCTCTGTGCCTGCAGTAATTTTCCCGAACCTATACGTCATTTTGAAACAACATGTGTAAATGTGTCGCTTCTTTTTGTTCAAACAAGTATTAGTCACATCTTAGATAAGAAATTAAACATTTGGTATCTGTATTGCCAAAGATGTAGCTTTTTGCATTTCTCATTTTGTAGCTTCTGCTTGTCCAAAGCTAGACCTATGCCTCGACCGTTCATGTGTGTGTTTCTTTACGTCTGCCTGTCTACAAGCTGCATAAAACTAAACGGATAACTATACCCTGTCCATACTCTGTCCTTTATGTGCATCCGCAAGACTCCACAATCATGTCGGGCACGTCTGTTTTGACAATGCTGTGCTGAGAGTTGAAGTAGACCATGGAGAGTGGTCGGCGCTCAGTGGGAACGCAGCACGAAGCCGTGGCCGTGTTAATGCCGTTGACTTTGAGCTGGCTGAAGACGGTGGCGTGGAATGAGGATGCGATGCCCGGGGAACCAGCGAGATGTGGGGAGCACTGACCCATGCAGTAATTCATGTGGTAGCCTTCAGGTGCAATGATCCACTCATCCCACTGGATGTCCTTGAACTTGATATAGAAGTCTCTCTTGCAGCACACGGTGACTTCTTCCCCGCAACGCAGCGAGCGCTTCCTGCGTAACACTTTGGACTGGTCTTCACGGAGGCGCACCTGGGCCACGAGGAAGGGCTGGTGGGAGGCGTCAGAAGAACCGTCCAAGGAGCAGAGGTTCTTGCCGTCTTCTTCGCAGCTGACCTCCAGACGTAGCCGACGCTGGCCCCCATCTAAAAAGGACTGCAGGGTGTGGGTGATGGGGAAAGTGTGCCAATTGCTCTCCTGAACCTCAAGCATCTTTTCCATCACCAGGGTGCGATTAGAGCCTGAGAAGCCACCATCTGCGGACAGGAAGACCCGGGCAAGGAGACGGGAATCTCGGTGAGGGTCCTCAGAGGACCTGGCATAGATCCACAGAGAGGACTGGAGGACCTGGATACTTTGCCCATGTTCCTGCAGGAACTGGAAGGTGAGGCTAAGGCTTGCCTTGTCGCTGCTCTCGGTCTCATCTATGAAACGATAACAGTTTAAAAACAAAGAATGGTTATTCATTTGAGCTTTTAAAAGATCACATTTATTACCCAGCTAAGGTGGAACCAGTTTAAACCCAGTCAATGTCCTTCTACCAGTTTTAAGCATTACACCTTATCACAATGTTTGACAAAATTAAACTAAAACTTGCAGAACACGCAGAAATGAGGCATGTGTGGTGAGACAAGAGGTGTAGGAACATTACATTTTGTAGCCTAGATAAGTGTCTTGCACGCAGAAAACATGGGAGGCTCAATTCAGATACTCTAAAAGATACAAAAGTTACGGTTTCTGTGTTGACTGCCAGGCAGATGGCATTCATTTTTATAAAATACTGCATTCCCTCAAATACTTCCCTGTCAGGCAGACAAGCTGTCTTACCAGAAAATAGTTTAGGTCTTCCAGATTTTTTTTTTATGTCACCAGTTCCTTCAGAAGTCCTAATTACTGATTTTAATCCGAAGGAGTTAATGAAGTTCAGACCTGTTACAATTAGAAAGGAGTCTACACATGCCCCATTTATTCTTGAACCTTTTTCCATTTTTGAAGCTGGAGAAGTTAAATACAATGTTATGCAACATGTCCAGGGGTGTATACACCTACTTCTTTTCATTAAAAAAGAAGAATTATTGTTAAGAATATCAGATGTTCAGAGGAAACCAAACGTTTGTGCATGACTGATGCTGATGTATAATACTATTTTTCTTTCCCGCATCGCATGTAACATTGCGATAATACTGTTAACAAGTCACTGGAAAACCCTGACCTTAACTTGCCCATTTTATGCACAACCGCACACAGTTGCGCATTTCTAGCGTACTGTTTCGCGCTATTGAAATCAGCTGTACAGTGTAAAAGATAAATGTCAAACTTACTTATATCTGCAAAGCTCACTATTTCATAGCCTTGATCTTTAGTTGGTATTTTGTTTTCTAGTTCTAGGGTGCCATCCTGTCTGACGCGCCCCGAGTGCAGTTTGCGCAGCGCAGTGAGAAGCGCTGCCCGGGGCACCGTTTGCGTGATGTTTGGTCTTTCTTTCAGGTGCAGCTTTTCCAAAAGTTGCTGCTTGGCGAACTCTATCATCACCCTTTCTTCTGCGCCTTTCTCCATCGCCGGCAAGCCACAAGACGGGCAGCCCGGGGAGCCGCTGACCCAGAGACCCTTGAGCAGCAAGGGTGCCAAAAAGAGAAACGTTGAGAATGGCAAAGGCGACGTCATCTTTGCCTCAGAAGTAAAAAGATGCATTTTCTTGCACTTGGGGTGCGTAAACAACCAATAAAGATCTTCAAATCCTTTCGCTTGCGAGTTGTCTTTGGAAGGCAGAAGTTTCCAAAATGTTTTCAGAGGTCCTCGCTGGCAGCTGGGTACCGTGAAGGCAGGAGATGAGAAAACGGAGTGGTGTTTCACTCTCCTGATGGTGAAGATATCTGGGGTAATCCACCAAAACTGGTGACACGTTGGAGGGATGCACCAATGAGCGCATCGGTGCACCGGGGAAATTACTGGCAAAGCATCTGTCTGTCCTCTCTCACAACACAGACACTCACACAACACACACATAACACGCAGTCACACGTAGGCTATTGATTCATGGTCACTGCGGAATCCATAAAACTTTTAAAAGCCGAACACCTGGTGCATGATCTCATCGCTGCTGTATATTAATAAATGTGTAAAGAGATTGCTTTTGGTGGTCAGCAAAGTAGTCACAATCCGATAACGTTTATCACAACAGGTAATTTCTGTGCCACGTTGCTGGGGCTGAGCGGGATTGCTGCGCAACCTTTCATCACTCTCACCGATCAAAGTTGAAACTCTTTGCCTTTTAACCCAGATACTGAATACAAAAGACCCGCGGCCACCAAACAATTGAGTTGTAATACACAGTGTGCGAGTGCGCTCAGGGCTGTGAGGCGGGGAACTCAGCGTGGTATTTGAAACACGTTCCGTCATGTTTCTTTCTTTCTTTTTTTTTCTTCTTCTGCAAAGTGGCATTATCATGCGGTAAAACGATCCCTGTTGTATCTGTGTGAGAGAGGGAGATAGATGATATCAGTGCAGTCTTTGCTTGTACACGTGCTGTCTGTTTGAATTATAACGGCATTTTATACATGGAATAAAATTCCTAAAAGGACAAGTCAGAGCAAATAATGAACCACACACTGTCATTATTATGAAAGAAAAAAGAAAAAAAAAACAATAGATGGGGAGACCTTTGCAGTCAGGAAACGGAGAATCATTTTAAAAAGTCATCCCTGGAATTAGGATTCAGGATTTTCAGACTAAAGAACTTTTACTTTCTCACTGACATCGAACTCCTATGCAGATGACAGGAGTTTATAATCAGGTTCTACCACAGGCAACTAATTTGACTGTTAACAATTAGATTTTGACACGTATAACTGCACACTCATTGCTAACTAACTGTTGCACGTACAGCTGGTGCAGTTTATATTTATATTTTAACATGTTGTTTTTTTTTTAATGTATTGTATGTCAATTATTGTGTAATCTTGAAATCATTTCGACCTGCACGCACCTAATCATTGTGCACGCTCCTCTACACTGACAAAAGAAAAGTTATTTGGATATTCAAATTGAGTTTGTGTCATCTACCTGCCTCTTGTTTCTTTCTTTTAGTTGTTTTATTGCCTTGTGACTGGACTGGAGATTGATCGTCAAGACCTCACCATGGCGTACTTGCCTGCCGACGTGTGGGACATTTTGGGAACTACAACTACCTTTACCTGATACTCTGATACTCTGATACCTGTGAATGATGTGTTTAAATGAAAAGTAAATTAATTAATTTATTTCACTCCACAGCTCGTTATGAATGTGGACGGTTTCCAGAGGGAAGTTAAGAAATCAGAACTCATTCAGTGAGAGCCAATGTGAATAATAAAATGTGAATAAATGTGAACAAATCTTTGATTATCAAACAGCTTAGACAACCTCCAATAATATTTACATTATTTATTGTCATTGTACAGGTTCAACGAAATTAATGTGGCCTCAGATCGCCCCAGGTGCCGTATAAGCGCAATAGAATAGAAAAAAAAGATAAAATAAAAAAAATAGACTAGAATAAGAAAAAATATGTACAAAAATAAAACACTAGCAACACTAATGATCCCATTCATACATAGTAAGAGTCACTGTCACTGTACGTCACTTAGCTAAGTTACATAATTTTTTTATGACACCTGATGGCATTTTGATGACACAGACAAAATAGTTTTTTTTTTGTTTTTTTTGCTTCGCTTTTATGGTTGGCCGATGGAACAAATTAGATAAAGCATAAACAAGTTTACAGGCTCCTGAACGTCTCTCCCTTCTGCGACTGTGAAGTACGCCACTGACGTAAACTGTCGGTGAGGGGGGGGAAAGTGACGCTCACACACACACACACACATACAAGCCGGAGCCGAGAAGGGGGAATAGCGTTTTGTTTCTTTTCTTTAATTTGTGTCCTTTTATTCTTTGGCGTTTTGTTGTTGTTTAGCTCTTCTCCTGCCACGGTCCCGGCTGCCTTGCTCCTCAGCCCTCGCTACCGTCCACGCCGCTCTCCCCTCACGCGGCGCTGGTTTGACAGTCGGGGTCGTGTTGGAGCTAGCAGCTAGCAGCACCATTATATTAGCATCCGGAGAGCTAGCAGCCCGTAGCAGCTAGCACCTCGTACTTTGAGACCCGACAGAGCCGGCGCGGGCTAATAACAAGGTTTGCATCGCTGTAAACATGCGGCACTCTGTTTACCAACTGGTTTTAAAATAATCACCAGGTTTTGTGATCGCTGGCTCGCTAGCGCTCACACTGAAAAGAAAAGGCTAGCTAGCGGGCTAACGTTAGCTCGGTGGCTAATTATACTCCAGCTAATACCGTGAGCTATAGCTATTGTTAGCGTGTGGGCAAGCTAATATCTTCAGTCAGCTGCACAGCCACGACTCTGACCACACTGCCATATGCTCTCTACAGACACAACTTGAAGGATCCTCCGCACGGACTCGAAACACACAACCAGCAAAAACGGTAAGCCGAACCGCGAAGATGACTTGAGGTAACTTCGATGATCTCTACCTTTAGTCCGATTGTAACGTTAAGCACCATCTTTAAAAGTCCTCCTTCTCTACACCAAACGCGAGATGGCCATGTTTATCGTTTTATTATTCCAACACTACCTAAGACATGTTACTGAAACTCCGTCTGTTCGTGACTAGTGTTTGTGAATTAAGTAATTAATTATTTGGATCCTTTGTAGTTGTTCTGCACAGCCATGCTTAAAGCATACATTAAATGTTGACGACGAGGTGTTATTTATGGCATTGCACTGCGATGTGGGTTTATTCAGTGGCCATGGCAAGTTCAGTGTTCGTGCCATTGAGTGCGTCCTAACTGTAGCAATCAATGTGTAAATGAAAATCCAAATTAACCGGAAGTTACGGTTTGTATACCCAATGGCTGTGAGTCTGAATCTTGATTTGGCGGATTTTAAACTTGTTCTGCAAACAGATGCATTGTTCACTTGTAGTCATCACACTATAGCATGTAGGTCTATGTTGTGCTACATGCATCCCTCAGCTTGCTTTGCTACATTCCTATGTTAATTTCCATCACCAATGGCCTTGGTTCGTTGACATAATTCTTGTTGAATCAGAAACAAGTTTGACACATGTGTGTTCCAATCCATAGCTGGTACAACACACTGTTGAGAAGACTTAAGTCTCAGCTTCTCATCTGCTTTTTGACACTTCAGCAGAACATACACTGTTGTGACGAACAATTTGGGATCACAGTACAGACTATCTAATATGTGATTCAAACATCTGCTCTGGGAAAACGTCATGTGTGACAGAAAACAAAAACCTTCATGTGAATTGGCACCGGCCAGTCATGTAATGTTGTAAATTTACTAACAGCATACTCGTATTTGATGCTGAGATTCTCAAAGAAATATCATAGTATCTCCCTCTGTACGCTGAGTTAGATCAGCTACAGCTTAAGGAGGTACACTTGCAGATTAATTTTAGTTCTGTTTTCAATGAATTGTGAATTGCCGCCACTTAATTATTTATTTTTTTTTTGCACTGGGCAGTAGCTTTCCTAAAAAGCACTGAGCCCATTAAGCTGGTGTAAGGGGACTATCATTGAGAAAAGGCTTATCCATAGTAAGATCTGGTGGAGGTGAGTCACTGAATCAACTGAATCTACTGTTGCTAAGGCCACCAACAAGAAAGATGGAGTATCCTTCCTCCCTGTCAACACATTCCCTCCTTGTACTCTGTAGCTGGTGGATCTTAACGCACCTTAACTCATACCTGTGAAGCATAAATACATTGTTGTGCAGATTTATTATAATAGGAGTCTCTATTTTGTGGTACACAAGACAATATGTGCTCAAGATATTTTGTAAGCATTCTTTATTTTGATCTGGTGCATGGCTGTTAAAATCTTTTTTTTATCGTACAGTGGTAGAATATTCTATTTGTGTGTGTTGTGGGAAGCCCCTGCTTGCTTCTTGTATTCACCTACTGCAATCAAATATTTATACAAGCCAATATAAGTGGTGTAAAGTGTTTTCAGTACTGTATTTTGTGGGCAAGTGTAATCAAAACCAATAACTGTTTTGGTTCACTAAGATGTGATCTCTGGTTATTTGTCAGCCGGTTATCCATATCTGCTTCTGTCTCTGAATCTCTGTTTGCAGCAGCATAAGTAGAAGAGTGGCTTTTTCTAGAGAGATTTGAAGAGCTATTTATAGATCTCTGCCAGAGCACCAAGCGTGGTGCTGTTGCTGCTGCTCCTATCCGTCTCTTCTCTTAACTGCTCTGGCTTCTCTCTCTCCATCCTAATTTTTCCCTTCTTCTTTCCGGTTCTTTTTGTTTTCTCAGCTATTTTTTTTCATGGTGTCTTCCCCCTTCAGTGTTTGCCAATCTTTTTTTTTTTTCATATCCACCCTTCATTGCTTGCTTTGATGTAAATTATTGATCAGAGCAGAAGGGAGGTGACTGGTTGCATGGCCTCAGCTTGGGTATATCGTCGGGTCTGACTCATATCACTGTCGCTGCTGCAAGAAGCTGTGCTGGAGGGTTTATGAATGATAGTTTAAATGAATGAAAATAAAAGGAATGAAAATGGTTCACCATATATTGAAATGCACAATAGGATTCAAATAGAATGAAAAAGTGTTATTTTTTCAGGTGAATTGCAAACACTTGTAGGATGAGTATCTAATGACTTACTGGATGCAGAATCCTAAGTCAGTAAGAACTGGTTGATGTCCGTATTAAGTTTGGGCCTGTTTTGATATTCTGCATTTGCTTAAAACAACCGGCTGAGCTGTGGATTCAACTGTTTTCTCTTTGGAGGCACGTTTCCATTATTTTAACCACTAAGATTTAGCTAACATTTACTAGAGTTTACTAGTTGTGATGAAGTATCCAGTGTTTTGTCAAGTGAGTGTATATACCGCATGTCGGAAACGCAGTAGGTAGTTTTGCGATTGTGTGCACAAATGGTCTATCTGTGCAATCTTTGGCTTCTGATTCATGCTCAGCTCCTGCCCTCTCTCCTTCCTTCCTTCCTGTTAAGCTCTTCTGTTACCGCGCTGTGAAAGAAACTACCTGGTTTCTCAAGTTTGGAAGAAGCAGGTCGACTGTTTTGAGGCATTAGGTGGCATTAGTGCACACCATCCCTTTTATCCCAGTCATGTGGTCAACCTGAGACGAACCTTATTCCAAGGCCATGCTTGGATTGCAGATGGAGTTTTTGTTGGTGACAGTGACGGTGCTAACCAAGCAGCTAACCAGTGACCTGGCGGCTCCAAACACAACTCTGTTCCAAAGCAAAAGGAGTCAAATCTGCAGCATTTAACTTGAGGGGGGACTCACACTTGAGACAGTTGTTCCGCACCGTGCCGAAGCATGAATGACATCACACACATCCTACGCCGTCATCATACAGTGTTACTTTACTGTGGTCTTCCTCTAACCACTGCCATTGTTGCTGTGATGGAGACAAGGTCACTTGTTTTATACGTCATAGTTATGTTTCACGCGTCACATACTTAACAGAGTACTTCCAACTGTACTGTGCATGGGAAGCGTACTGTACTCAGGCATGGACTTTAGATGGAAAGCATGTTTTGGTATGTAACGATTACCCAGTGTGAGTGCACCCTAAGTGGCAAACTCCTCTGTAGAGTTTTTTTCCACTGTTTTCCACTGTAGTACTTTAGAGCAGTGGGGACCCATTGGAAATAAACACTGGAAGTTTAGGACAGCGTAGTATTAGGGCAGCATATTTGTTAGCATTTCAGCTTGTGAAAATTACAGCGGTACTTATATTTAACTGTGAATATAAAGAGTAATGTGCATTTTTATGTATTGACCACCAGTCTTACATAGATGAAATGGATTTAAAAAGAAAAGGAGAAATCCAACAATGACGAGCCCAACAACTGATTGTACAACCAGTATGTTGTATGACTATTGTTTGACCTTAACTTCCAAAACCATGAGAATAGACTCAACTTTACTTCTACTGTTCCACCTGCTACAAGTCTGCAGATATGCAATTACCTTATAAAGGCCTACCTGTTTTGATGCAGTTCACAATTGTCTTATTCACAGTTACTGATGGGCCAGCCTGGGCACTGCTGTTTAAATGTACTGTAATTCAAAACTGGAACGTCGCCTAATTTGACCACATGTTTACCTTTTTTTCCAAGGAAGCTTGCGAGAACTTTACTATCTGTGAGGCGTCTGTTTTGCGGATGTGTGCACTGATGCTGAACTTTTGACTGCCTCTTCTCCACTGCATCTTTCAGCTGCCGTTTACAGTTAAGGGGCTGCAGGGAGAAGATGCAAATATGTTGTCTTGTGGGATTAAGGTTTTTTCCTTGCTAATGAGGCGGTTTCATTATTTTCCCTCTGCTATCTATCTAATTTTGACCATTGAAGCAGTGCTCTGTTTCACCAGCAGCTGTCAGTGCTTTTATGTTTATTATCAGATATGTCAGATTGTGATTTAAGATATTCCCATGAAATGGAGAGTGAAGAGCGGTGACTTGTGTGTGCGCCGAAATCTCTGACCTTTGTGGAGCACGCTACTAAAACGGAAACTGTAGCTTTTGAAAGAATAAATTTCATGTACTGTAAACTCTACAATGAGATTGTAGAGTCCTGCTGTTGCATAAGGTGGCATACTAGCAGAGAAGCAAGCAGCCTTTTAAACAGCTGGGCTTCTTGCGCGCCCTGGTTTGGCTGTCAGTGCAATTATATTGTTTCACAGAGGCAGAGAGCGAACAAGATATGTAAGAGAGAGAGAGGGAGAGAATCCACACGAAAGGGAGGGTTGGAGGAGAAGGGAGCGGTGCAAACTGTGCGCATGATAGCATAAGAGTGGTGGAGAGAGAGAGAAAGAGGGAGCCAGCTATCAAGCAAGGTTTTCTTGTTCACTGATGTGCTTCTTTTTCATTCAGAAAAAGAAAGTGGGCAGTCAAAAGTATGACGGTACTCTCAGACAGGAAGGAAACGGAGCAAGCGTGAAGACTAGGAAAGTAGAATGAACTGAGGAGAGTTACAGACCTAACTACTCCTGAAACTAAAATGGATTTTATTCATTTGCACCACTTGGCGAGATAAAACTAATTTCAGCGCTGTTTAAACTGAGAGCTGCTTCTGCCACTGATTCTCCCGTGATAATGTGCTTTTATCTGTGAGACACCTGATTCCGATTTGACTGGAGGTCCAGAGTGCTGAATTCTAAATACAGTAAGGATGGACTGTTCATATCTATGTGTCTGTGTGTCTTTGTGGTTGGGTGTTAATAATTCATAGGTGAAATGTATCTTTAACTGCACTTTAACATACAGCCACTGCTGTTGTTCTAATTGCCTCTCATCACAGCGCATTTAATTATGGCTCTTTGTAAAGTTCCTGAAGTAATTTCCTAAATTATGCCTCAGCAACTGTGCAAAACCGCACTAGAACGCCGTTGTAGAAACCGTGCACACCCTTTCTACTTATTCAAGCTCAGCTCATCTTGTCTGGAAAGACGGTCCTGACTGTATTTGCATATATGGATTTTACAGCGTTACAGGTCATAAGACGTTTTCATATGTGCCGTCTTTGGTGTTTGCACCGTGCCATCACATTATGTTAATATATGTATAGGCACGCACAAAAGGTGTTTCATGAGGTAAATGCTGAGGTAATGAGGAATTCCCTAGCACTGTGTCTGTGTGGCATGAGGGAGGGCGGAGGTGGCCTTGTGAGGTGGAGAGTCACTGAGAAGTAGGCGTTGCTCTGCGATACTGAGGAGGGAGAGTGGGAGAGCTGCAAGGAAAAAAGGACAGCATACATAACGCGTGGTGAACGTCCTGTATTCAGAAATCCCAAAGTGTGTCCCCGCGTCTCGGTGGCGGAAAGGGGCGGTAATGAGCAGTTTCAAAAAATATTTAATGCTTCTTCTTTTGAGCTCGAAATGCCATTTATATTTGCACCTGCATATGTCAGTGTTTTCCCCTTTATTTGTGGAACACCGTGTGCACGAACAGAGAGAATAGGGAGGAGGTGTGAGAGAGAGGCAGCATGAGCGTGAGAGAAAGCACAACAGCGCAGCCCTCTTGAATAAAAAATCTGCCGCTATAAATAGCAAGCCATCCTCATGGCCCGAGCTCCGTTTCAGGTTAAGAAGACCTGGCTTTGCCTCTCGTCGCTGTTCTGATGGTTATAGCCTCGCAAAAAATTTAGGCTCGCAATCCTCTTCATCAATTCCTCTTTTTTTTTTTGTTCACTTGGCCCCAATCTGTCTTGGATGGCTGGATATGGCCCGTTTATATAATGTCTGCCTCTTTGTGTACGTGTGTGCATCTCTTTCAGCATTGTAATAAATCAACATGCATCAGTGTCCCAAGTGACACACCCTAATTCAACTTGCTTGATGTTCGCGAAACGGCAATAACGCCGTGATGCCACCGTCTCGTCAGCTAGAATTTAAAGACATAACCATCGCTACAACCCCATATTAGATAGAAGCTGCCCCTTTGGTGTCATTTTGCCAGAACTAATGCTGTTTTCTTACGTTGTTGTGTTTGTCGACATGTTAACTCCTTTCTCGAGAGAGTTAACTCCTCACGCCAGGTGCTTAACTTTGACTGACGCGATTGAGTTCATCCCCTCACGCCAGGACAGCGTCCGTGCATCGTGCAGGACCGCTGCTTTTTTTGTTAGTTTGTTTGTGACTTAGCGTCAGCTCCCCAGGTAGCTGATGCCCCTATAGCCTCACTCCTGAATACTAATTGCCAGTGCGTGGGAAAAAGCCTGAGTATGGACTGGAGGAAAGGAGAAAAGAAATCAATAGCAAAACCCCAGCGAAACCTCTGCTGTAATTGCCTTTTAAGTCGGTAGGTTCACATTGTTATAAGGAGCTTTTTCAAAATGGAAATAAAAATCCTGGACACATTTTTATTCTGTAGCTCAATAAATAGATGTGGTTAAAATGGTTACCAATATGTAACTGCCAAATAAGAAATAAACTAATTAACATCCCATTGCATGTCCTTTTTGTCCATAGTTTTGAATCTCTGTCTCTAAACTTTTTGTGTCTTGTTTATTGTTGAGTTTGTGTGGTGTCAATACAGGCTTCGTTATGTTGGCTTGATGCCAAAGGTGGCTGCCTTATAGCAGCTAGTTGGTAAAACTATTAAAC
The DNA here is from genome assembly GCF_022458985.1 of Mugil cephalus. Lineage (NCBI taxonomy): Eukaryota > Metazoa > Chordata > Actinopteri > Mugiliformes > Mugilidae > Mugil > Mugil cephalus. The sequence continues at coordinate 9,330,892 of NC_061773.1, forward strand.
TCTTGCCTTTTCCTAACAACAAATGGGATAAACACAACATACCCCATTGTGAATTTTCTAGACAGACAATCTGAGGGTGTAACAGAAAGAAAGGAAAAGTAAAAAAAAAAAATGTCAGTAGTAGACCTCTAAAGCAAACACATTTCCTTTTCAAACATGCTGTGTTTAAACAGAACACGTTTAGGAGTGGTTGTTTCTGACATAATTAGATAGTTGTGACGAAAGGGAACTAAGGGAGGCAAGAAAAACTAGAAGAAGGTGGGAGCAGATTAACTGCTATCCTTAGGCAGGCACAGGTACTGGGAGTGGTTGGCTTTCACAGGTAAACAGATGGCGCTGCACAGCGCTACTCTGACCTGCCGCCGCTGTCAGGTCAGCTACGTGATCTGGTGACTCACTGTACTGTGCAGTTTCTCTAATTAACGCTACCTTCTATCTGCGCTGGGCCTGTTGTGTGACATACTCTCCCTCCCTTTCTGTCCCTCGCTAGTAGAGATCACAGTATCTACGAATTTAACAATGTAAATGTAAGAGTGAAGAACTCATCTATTTAAAGTACACGGTGTAAGCATTTTTATTAAAGACACGTGGACTTGGTCAACATCTTCAATAAGAGGTTGTTGTAGGGGCAGTGTTATTCCTAACGTGTCAAGTAGAAGGATGCTGATTAAATGTGAATCAGTCCGGCTGTATTCGGATGTAATAAATTAGCCCCGTTTAACTGAACTTGCGTGTCTGTCGAAGGCGCTGCACAGGATGCATGTCATTTTGTGTCTACAGCTCTTCCAGCCAACAAAAAGCCCGTCATCATCCCCCTATTTTTCTATTTTAGCACAGTGTCGTCATCGTTGGAACAGCGCGGTTGTCCGATGTCTGTTGTAATGGTAACGCATAAAGGACGGAGGCCAAGTTTCTGCCTTCTCTGCTGACTTACTTGCATGCTAGCTGTTGTTTTTGCTTTTAGTGCCGTCTGTGTTGATGACTGCTGGGTCTCATCTGGTGTGCGATAGAGAGTTTGGAGACCGTGCCTGGTTTTCGGACCCTGCCCCGTGCGGTTGTGGCCTCTACGATTTGATGGCCGGCCAAATAGGGGGAAGAAACACTAAAGAGGATGCTTCGGGGCAGACAGCTGAATGTCGGTTGGCTGGATGGACGTCTGAATAACCGGAAATGTTGCCTTTCTGCTGGCTGTTCTGGAGCGCGTAAGCCACGCTGAAAGAGACCACATTTTTTTGCCGGCCCCACATTGACAGCCCTGGCAGGTTGACTGGCTGGATGCCGGTCTTCTGCGTTAGGGTTGGCTGTCTGGCAGCACTCGGGCGTCCATCAGTGTTGTGGAATGGCAGCCCAGAAAGCCAGCTGTCATCATGTACGGTTGTGGCAAATGCAGGTGTCTGTGTCGGCCATAGAGAACACTGGTCACCATCTGGACACATCCAGTTGTTGCTGACTGCATTATTTAACATGTGCAGACTATAGCTTAGTGTTCCGACCTCAAAATAGCGCTGTGTTAAAAAATAACGCGAGGGGCTCCTCGGTGTGGGTGTGTTGCTACAGACACCACTGAAAAGAAGACATGCAGTCCAGGAAGTCCAGTTTGGATTGTATGAGAGATCACACAGTGGTTTATAACACTGTGATCTGCTGTGATCTTTCTAGTGTATATGTCACCATCCAACAACAAAGGTAATAGTTCTTGGATGACGTTGGATAGCTTTCCTCCACATGATTAGCCAATGCAGCTTCTTTCTATGACCTCTTGGACACTCTGCTGTCATTTAGTTTATAGAGCCAGAGTAGTTGTAGTGAATAGGTGTTACTTGTTTAACTTTTCCCAGTAAAGCCCACGTGGAAGCCTCGGTGCTCTGACAGCTTTACATAATTGAAAGCATTTTTGGTCATTTGAAGTCTAAGGCTCATTTTTTTTTTTATTGCAACTTACAAGCTGAGGTCTGACTGTGTAAAGTTCACACTTTGAGCAGCTAATGATTAGAGGAGTGCTGTATTTGATAACATTTAACATCTACGGAGAAACGGTTCTAAAAAATCATTTCTTGATGTTTCTTGATGGCAGGCTTTCATTTAAGTGGCGAAAAGTATGCGCCGTGTTCAGTGGAATCCTTTGTTGTGTGTAACCACACGTGTCCACCGGTCTAGTGCTCTGAATCTGTTGCTTAAGTGTGTGTATCTGTTGTCATTGAAGTCGTTTTGTTTTCCCAATAAGTGATCTATCAGGATTATCTACATTCAGCCGTGGTAACTGACTGGGCCTGTGTTGGTCTACACTACACTAACCATTTGTCAACAGAGCTTTTAAAGGTACTTTCTGCAGTAACGGCACATTTATGAGTTTTGCGGCGTATTTATCAGCGTATTTATCTAGTTTGATCAGGACGGGTAATTATAATAGGCTTAAACTATTCAAATGTTTTCAATGTGTTATTTATTGTTTTGTAAATGTTGTTTTGTTGCATTGTAGAAAGACAAGACCAACATATGTGAAATGATTTGTGGTGACAGAAGATTCTTCTTGGTGTGAACAGGAAGCACACAGGAGACAAGCTGGATTTATGATCCGTCCAAACTGTGGGTTGTTGCGCAGAAATACGCACACTTTTCCAAAATCCACTGTCCAAGTTCATACTAACTTGATTATGACATACTGTGATTGGTCATAGTTGCAAGGCAACTGTAATCTTCATTGTAGATCCTTTATATTTGTTGCACATCTCGTGTGGATACCCAGCCATCCAGTGTGTCAAAACAGTAAGAGCTGTTAACGTATTTCATTCTGGCATGATCGGGCAGCACGTTTAAGAACTGAATGTAGAGGGATTTCAATTACAAGATCAAACTTTGAGACCTGCCACTGCACTGCATTTAAATATTGACAGACACAGTGCTGAGCCTTCCCGTCCGTACACAAACGGACACAAAAGCTCTTTTCAGAAATGCCTTGCGTCCCTTTGGTAGAGTTGACCTGAAATGGACCAGACACAAGCAGCAAGCTGTAATTGGTTCGGTGTACTCACAAGTCACACTGAAAAATGCAGAACAGGCACTACAAAGTGTCCGTCTCTGTGTGTGTGGATCAGAAACACTGCTCTTGATTTATTGCTTCTCTTCATAGATAAGTGTTATCTGTGCCTTTGCTGCTTGACATTAACATTTTGAGGGATTTCTTTAGATGAGTAAATTTACCTTCCCATGTGTTATTCATAAAAAAAAGAAAATATTCAGGTTATGTGAACCGTGGTCATAATTCTGCAGCTCAGTGCTTAACCAGATACCACTTCACTGTACATCACGTAGTTAGCTAAGTAACATATAGTGTTTTGAAGATTTACACAGCTACTGATAAAGGTAGCCAGAGAGAACATGTGAGCTCTTCTTTCTGAGCAAGACTCATACTTTCTCTGAATAGGAAAGTAGACGAGCCTTAAAGTAAAGAACTGAGTATAACAGACATGTTACATGAACGACATTTAATACCTAATTTTTATCTTTATTCCACTCAACACAAACCTCCTTGCGGAGGCTGTGTGGCAGTATGTGTGTGTCATGTGATGGGGAACATCATTTTTAGATCCAAATTGATATTCATTTGAAGCATCAGACCTTGATTCATAAACTCCTTGAATCAGTTTTAGAAATGTATAGTATTTCCTGTCTAAACATGTCGCTGAGGTCTTGTGAGACTAGTTTCGCATGGTTTGTCTTGTGAGCCTGTGCAACAAGATTAGTCCAAAAAAAAAAAAAAAAAACGATAGAAGCTACGACTCTGAGAGCAGCATGTGGCAGCATTATGGATTTGAAAAATGCAGTGACAGAGAAGGTGAGGCAAAACACTCCTAGAGGTAAATATCATCAAAAGATAATTATATAAATAATGATTGTAAAAATCTCTTTCATAACTAGAGTATATCTCAATGGAGCAATATTGAATTGAACCAATCTGGGACTTTGTGAATCAAAATTGAATTGATTGAGAAAATGACTAGTGATCCTGAGTCCTACTCTCATGCACGATGACTTCACACCGTGCATATGTGCATCTGTGACAAACGGCCACTGCCCGGGTCCCGGGTCCTACTTAGCTGTTCTTAAGGTCTGTTCTTTTGTCTGTGAGCTAAATCTGTTAAGTTCAAGGTTCACCTCCACCAGACCTTATAGTTAGTCACCGCTCTCTCATCGGGACAGAGTGGAACAGAAACCGTCTGCAGTCAGGGAGTGTGTGAGGGAAGTCATCGCCAATCTGCACATTAAAATAACCGTGTATGTGTGCGCGCGAATGACTCACATTCGGATCACGTTGTAAGCCCCATTAAGTCTGCGTGCTCCTGTGTACATCTGCAGGCCTCGTTTGGCCATGTGTGTTTGTTGTGTCTGTGTAATTGAGCGGTGTTGTTTGGGCTGTAAGTAACCCATGATGCTCCTGTGTGTCTGTATGTTGTTTTTATCTGCCTTTATGCAGAACCCGGTGATAAATACGCTGGGCCTTGTAATTGGGGAAAGGAGGGGGGTCGTGAGAGAGAAAAAGAGAAAAATATGGGGGTGTTGAGGGATATGGCTGCTTTTCTCTTGGTGACAGAGCCTGTTGCCATGGAGCTGGTCCTCCCATTGGTGGAAGTCTGGTCCAATCGCTTAACAGTGCAGATTGTTTCATCATTGAGAAGTTTTTCCTCTCTTCCTGTCTCACTAGCTACCCCTCGCTTCTCCATCTTTCTCTCCTCTTTTTTTTTTCTCCCCCTTCTCTCTTCCACCCTCTTCCACTGTTTCCTGCTTCTCACACTAAAAGAAGCCGACGAATTGCATAAGGTTTATAATGAGTGCAGGAGCTGCCACCCAGCCTCATTTTGACACAGTTATTCATTTTACATCAGCTTAAGTGTGGCTTGCAGACTCTTTCACAAATCTCCTTATGGCATTCAAAGACACAAGCCAGCCTGTCAGTACAATATCTATTTTTTGCACAGCTGAACAGTGCCCTTATTATTGTTTCTTATACTCTGGAAGGCTTAAAAAATGTGAGATGCCCTTTGGAGAGGCAGTTGTCTGTTATAAGCTTAATGTTAATTATTGCTAAGGTAAAATGTTAGTTTTGGTCTGAATCCCCTGCAGTGTAAACCTTTTCTTGATGCACTCAGCCAAGTCATTCACAAAGTTCTGGAGCTGCCAGCTAAACATTTTTTCATACTCGATAACACATAAAACTTGCATGTTACAGAGTAGCCTTTCAATTGAACATTTTCTCATCCCAGCAGCTGCCTTCCAAGATTTACAAAGCACTATCCTTTGCGCATCCGTGTCTCCAAAATAGTTCAGACACCGTGAAACATAAATAAAAACAGAATGCTTGAATTTGTAAATCATTTAAAATAATTGAAAATAATGCAAGTTGGTTATTTATTTATTTTTTTAATGACATCACAGGGAACAACTAGGCCGGAGAAGTTGTTTAATGCTAAAAAAAAAAAAAAAAACACTGGAACATCTCAACTAATTAGGTTAATTGGCAACTGATCAATAATGCGATAAAAAGAGACTCTGACAAGTCAAAATGAGGACGGGTTCATTATCTGTTAAAGACTGGGCATGTTGCTCAGCTGCTTAAGAGTCACATTTCTGAGCATCAGGTTGCACTGAATTTTGAGATATATATATAATCTCTGTATTTAAGAGTCATGGCCAAAAACAGCTGTTGAATGGTTGTGATCTTTGATCTGTAGAATTACTCTAAAAACATTGTCTGTGAACACTCATTGTCACTGCATCCCCAGTTACATGTAAACTCAACCATGCATTAAGGAAAACAAATATATAAACGTGATGCAGAAACGCCTGTGCCTTCTCTACCCAGCGAACATTTGAAAAGTCATCATCTGTGATGTGATGTAGGTGAAACCATGGCTAACCGTACTGACGACGTCTCTTTAATTCAGACGGTGCCAAACCACATTCTCTGCTTGCTACAGCAGTAGAGCTCAGCCAAATTATAGACCTAACATTGCTCTCTGATGTTTCGCCACTAGCTACACTAGCAAATTAAGTCTTGATAGTCAAAGTTCTCCATTAAATCTGACAACAACACATAATCCATATTTTGGTGCAGGTCTAGTATTTATTTCCACAGAAGTTTTTTCGCCGTTATTTTTTTTTTTTTTTTTTGTCTTTTTGGCTGTGACTCATTTTTCCCTTTTCAGTTGCTTAGAAGCGTTGTCTTTTACTGTGGTTGTTCACACGTTAGATTTGTTTCTCCCTCCACTCGTCTGTGCACGGTTTGTCACGTGATGTGATCAGTGGTTGATGCAGCTCTTAGGATAGAAAATGACTTCTTGCTAAGATGCACTGAGAATGCAGCTATGTTTGCTCCCAAAACACCTGTTTAAAGTTAAGATATCATTGACCAAAATATCTCTGGACCTAATCTATTAAATATTATTAAATATTAATGACTTTCTGATACAAAATAAAGTCAGTTAATAGTGAATACTTTTTTTGGTAACAATGTTAACTATTTAGCATTTTTCTGCATAAATATAACTCTTATTTACGTGCTTAAACTTTGCCCACGTGGAGTTGAATATTTTCCTCCGTCGCCCACATTCCTGCACTCTTGCCTTTTATCAATAATTCATCCAAGATCAGGATCCCCTATCTCTCTACTGGCGTTCGTTCATTATGAAAAACAGTGACTGTCTTTTATTTGGCTGACACATCACACACTTTCTCCGTGCTTTTTCATTTTTTATCTGATCGATTCTTCCCATGTACCGGCTGCATGTTCCTCTGCACGTATAGCAGCATACGACCATACGCTGCTCTTTCTGACTAGCAGAGAGAGCAGCAGGGAGGGGAGGAGAAAGCCATAGAAAGGTAGGTAGGTAGGTAACCAGGGAGGGAGGGAGGGAGGGGAGGGAAGCAGGGAGAGAATGAGTCATAGCTCGTCCCACAGGACTGAGTGGGCTGGCTGAGTGGAGGAGGATGGCGTCAGCAGTAGGCCTGACAATTTAAGAAGACACATTAAAAGAGGAAGAAAAAAAAAAAGAGAGCTAACGTTTTAGTAGTGGGTGGATGGAGAGAGTGAGATATTGATAGGAGATGTTGACGTGGAAGGCAGGAAGGGGTATCCTCATAACACGGAGACAAACCAGAGAGAGAGCGGAGGGGGGGGATTGAAAAGGACACAAAGAGACATAGATGGAAGAAGAGGAACCCTGTCTTCCGCTGCACATGTCCATTTACGTCCCCGTCATCTGTGTTCCCTGCGTCAAGGATGTTTTCCCCTCTTTGTCGCGGTTACTGTTTTTCACGTGTCTTTGTAAGCCTTATAATAACCTTAATCACTCGTACATACCTCATGTTGGAGAACCGTAGAATGGAGATTTGGACAGTGATGTTTCTGTGCGAACGTCAAGTGAAGCACAGGCTCTGTTTTAGATTAAAAGAGCCTGGACTGTTCCTCTACGGTCCCCAGTGCTCCGTCAGCCCCCTCGTCCCCTCCCCGCGTGAAATTGTGCAACCAACGCAAAGGGGAATCCTCTCTGACACAGACGAGCACTGGTACGCACACACTGCATGTGCCGCTGATATATAATATGTGCAGGCACTGAGCTTGCACAAACTCTGCCATTACCACACACACACACACACACACACACATCAGCCTCCACTCTGTGAAGACATAACCTTGCTTCCTTTTGTGAAATGGGTTCTCTCTGACGTCAGATGGGCGAGGTGCGCACTTGAATACAGAGGAGCTGAATTGGGTCGAGCTGCCTGTGTGTGTGTGTGTGTGTGTGTGTGTGTGTGTGTCTCTCCCACTGTTGTGTGTGGGTTTGTACGCGCCTGCTCACTCCTGTTTGCAGCGTTCTGCGCTTCCATTCACCTTCATCTTTCATTCAGCCTCTGCAGAGAAAATGGAGAGGAATGTGTGCGACACATGCTCGTTCGCTGTGAAATCTGAAATAATGGCAGTGAATTAAATAATTCATAGGGACTCTTAACCCTCACCTACACGGAGTTTAAAGTGCGTGTTCTCTGTTCACTCGCACTCTGGCTGCCATTGATGAAATTTAAACCGGATGAGGCAGGCCAGATGGCCACTATAGATTCATCTGTCCATTTCTACTGTGATTATATTTCTTTTTTTAACCTGATAAAATAGATCAACTACTGTTTGTTTTTGATCATACAGTATATTATTGAGAGGCCATGGGAAAAGTCTATAACCCCTGTTGTAGCCACTGAACAGTCTGGTCCTGACATGTGTTAATTACATTTTGAAAAGATACTCATAATTATGAATGAGTTTAAAGATTGTCATGGGATTTATTTTTCTTAAGATTCACTAATTGATTTGTTTTTTACGTGGACAAGATGACATTTGGATGTTTGGGAATTAAGTTCTTAAACTGTGGATTTTGGCTCCTGTGCGGTGACACCGTCAGTCAGTCAGACATTAGATGACTGATAAATTAATCTTATAAAACAATATCTTCTTACCAGCCGTAAAATTCCTCTCATTTTTTTTGGCTGCCCCGCTTCTAACTATTGCTGAGACCCTGACCCCGCCTGACCCAGGGCAGCTAAATTTGACAGTGAGCTCATACCTGCGTGAAATATTTAGTCTCGCTGCTTTACCGTCTGAAGCGTCTGCCTCGACACAAACGCACTCGCACACTGTGTCGACCGGGCGGATAGCTGTCTGTGTCTTTCACTAGCGCGGGCTCCTTTCCGTTCGTCGTTTTGGATGCGGTAACCTGACCCACTGGGCAGGACACTGTATTGCTTGAGTGTCTCAGCTGGTCCCCTGTCATCAGGAGGAGTCCATTTAAGTATGCGACGCTGGAAATGTGGACGATGTGGTTCGGAGCGACCCGCACTGTTTTACGACGGGGAGGATTTATGATCTGAGACGTGTGTTGGGTGGTTAATACGAATAAATTCATAAAAACATCTGCGACTTTAACGTCTTAATGTTAAGGTTGACTGAATGAAACGTGAAAATAGAAATGGATTGTTTGACTCGTTGGAGAACTTCAGATAATGCACATGCACAGGATGGAGGACTGTGCAGGAGTTTGAAAGCTAATAAGGATATTAGTGATTTTTTCCAAGAACATAGCATCATATAGCAAAATGTAATTAATTGTTGCTCCTGCAAAAATAAAACATTACACCTGAAATGAGCAGCTGTTACTAGGTAGGACTGAATTAACGATGTCTATAGTGAGACTGGACTGAAACATCACAGAAACACAACAGTTTGATTTAATGAGTAAGAGGTTTAGTTAAAAATCTTAACCTGTGAACCGGCCAATGCTCACGACTTACTTGTCCTGCCATTTTTTTGCTTTAGTTTTGAGTTTGAGAATGATGTGGATAAATCTTTATGATGTAACTGGCCCGAATCCTGTGTGAATCAGCCGTCCTGCTGCATATGTGCAGCCACATGTGATGATGCAAAGAGTTGCCAAAGAGATGTCAGCATCCAGCCCACAAACACACTGACTGAACTGGGACACAACAGGCGGGGAGTGGTGCTGCATCTGGTGTCGTAGTTGTTGAGTCTGCAGTTTGCAACCCGTATTATGACTCTCTGTAACTGCATGGTGTTACAGGGCTGTAAAACCACTAAGAATAAGCATGTTTGTTTAACAGTATTAGTTGGAATTGTTGATCTTCTGATGGCAACAGTAACAATTTAAGTCTTGAATTCCACAATACGCGAGACACACGGCTGAATTGAACTAATTACTATCAGCGTCATTTTTTCCAACAACACAAAGAAACTTTGCAAGGGGGTTTGTTGTCGTGGGTGTTCAGTACAGTCTGAGGCTTCTGTTTGATACGCCTTGTGTTTCAAATGCATACTCTCTGAAGTCTATTTAAGTCACATACTTGAACAGACAGAACTGAAATTCTAGAGCGTGAGCTCCTTATCATTTTGTTAGTAGCAGCCTGGGTACATGCCAGTAGGGTTGGCCTTGAAGACGCAGACAGTGTGTGGATCTTATTGTACAAAGTGTTCGCTACGCATATTTCTTTTATTTCTTTTTTTTGCTAACGCGTACAGTGCATTATTGGTTGTTGTTTGGAGCTGACACAATGGTTTATTGCAGCAGAATTTATTAGCAACTGCTTTACTCAGGTCTTGTTTGAAACACAAGAGAGAAGGATACATATTGAGTTATTTGCAGTTATTTGCAGGATAATACATTGTTAAACAAATGTATTTTTTTTAGTTTTTTTGACAGACTTAGAGAGATTGGTGGCATTTGGCCCTCTCTTGTTGGGATGGCTCACTGACATACTGACAAGACGTGTTGCTTGTTTAAAGTACTTTTAATGTGTGTAACAGTACAGTTATCCCCATTTTTAAAACAATGTTATGTTTCCGTCTCCCAACCTCCTTTATGATCCTAGCTTTTCTTTGCCACTTTCAGATCTGTCATTGTGACTGACTGTGAACACGATTAATCATCCGACATGATCAAAGATGACTGCCGACCCATTTTTATACAGTTTTATTATTGTTTGAAGGCGTCGTTGGTATAGTAACAGATCAAAGGGAAACTGCTTTTGAACAAGTGGTACTTGATATGGCATGACCTGGGTAATCGAGAGCCCGTAGTGTTGAATTTGCTACAGTCAAAGATTGCATTAATTTAGAAGAAATTAGAACAAAAGCATGTCCTGGTCTCTCACCTCTTTCCCCTCCCCTGCCGTGTCCTCTCTGCTCCTGTCCCCCTCTCTCTCTCCGTCTGCACGCTGCAAGCCATGTATTTATTTTTAATATCACTCTTCTCCCCTCGCTTCTCACTGGTGTTTCGCTCAACGCGAATGGCAGCAGTTGAGAATGACGTTACCATCTCCTTGGCAACCCCGTGGGCTGGTGTGTGTTGAGGGAAGCTGGGGTGGGGGGGTGTCGTTGAGAGAGCCGAGGGAACATATGAGAGCGATGGGCGGAGGAGGACAGAATATGTAAAGCTAATCAGAAGTGCTGTTTTACTTGCTCTGATTTACAATTTTCCTCGGAGCACCTTCCTGCCATTAATCCAGGACCAGATCCGAGGCACTTAAAATGAATGGGCTTCTGTCTTTCTAATCCAAAGCCATTCACTCTTTTTGTGGAAGAATACACTGTATGTGTCTGAGCAAGCGAATGGAGGAGATTAAAATGAATGAAGTCTAGATCAGTGTGTTTTTTTGTTTGTTTTTTTGCTTGCTGTATGGTAGTGCTGTGTAAACAGGACGGGGCTGGGCCATGTGGGTGTCCTGGTCAATGATGTGGTCTGATGCTGCTGCCTGTGACGCCGTTGCCGTTGCATTGCCTGGGTCTTTCCCACTCTGGGAATCCCTGCCTCGTTTGTTCACTCATCTCATCTGTTTTACAGCACAGCGCAGTGGCACAGGCAGGGACATGCATGAGTGGCACTCGTCCACCCTGCATGCATGCATGCTGGCAGTCAACCTTTTGGATGTCTGAATTCGCACTCAGCGACGTGGAAGCGAGATTTGATGTGTTTTTGTCTTAATTTCTGCAAGGACTCATGCTGTTGTTGACTGTGGGATGGGGAGAATATAGACTGGTAGGACAGATGGATTGTTATTCACTGGTGACTGTGTGCATGTGTACTTGTAAGACACCAGAATTAACCCTAAAGCAGTCTGTCGTTACGTTACAAAAATAGGTTTATTGACGTAAATGAAGGGAAATGAATAGTTGTAGTTGCTGTAGTTCTTCATTTTTAGTGATGATGACGGCACAAATATTGACAAAGAGCCGCTCTAATGACGCCTGTGATCCCCTTCTTGTTTTATACCGCAGTCTTAATGTACAGTCAGCTGCTTTTTTCATGCTTTGCCTCATTAGTTTAGACAAAAAACAAACCTGGGAAAAGACCCCTTAGCTGTAAGAGGTGATTTACAGTGGTTGGCAGAGGCAGTACATTTTGGTGCATTTTTAGCATCTCCCATTCATAAAGAGGGGAGTTCACGCTATCAAAACTTGTATTTTAATCACTGACATGCCAAGTAAGTGGCATTTCAGCAATTTAGGGAAGATTAAACTGGATTTTAGGAGCTCATTTCTAAATCTATGTACCAGGAGGCTGTGAGCTTTCAGCTGCCTGTCCTGCTCGAGGTAGCAGCAGTGGCAGCAGCAGTGATGAGTCACTCAGTGTGTGAAACATGACGTCATTCGTGTCTTCCTCTTGTGCTCTCGGTATCCAGGATTCCTGACTGTAGGACAGACCATGCTGCTGCACTAAGTCGGAGGGAGAGAAGAGAGAGAGCGAGGCCCCAGAGGACGGCTGAGGTGGTGGTTGGCCTGTTGGTGTGCCCCTCCCCCTTGTCTGGCTGGCTAACCGCTGCCTCTTCAGTTCATCTGATCGCTGTAAATATTATAATTTTATTTTTTTTTAACAAGTGTGCATGTTGTTTTAGTAAAAAAATGTGATAGGACTTTTGTTCTGACATTAAATAATTGATTTGAATGTGTACTTTATGTGTTAACCTGGGTCTTTTGTTTTCTTGTAAAATGAAGGTAACTCATACATATAGACGAGAGATGAGGAGATTACGACATAAGTTGCAAAGAGCAGTAGTTTAACTTGCTAGTGTTTTCATTTTTCACACAGCGTTGTCACTCTCTGCCTTTGCCTTTTTGTTTCTACAGCCCCCTCCCTCCCAAACCCTGAGGCTTGCTATGGACTGCGCTTCGCCCCCTGCCGCAGCCCAGCCCAGTACACTAACTTAGTGGGTTCCCCTCATTTTTCTGTGCGTGGTTCCTGTCCAGAATCACTGTACAGAGTCCAGCATAGATCTGGTACCACCTACAGGTAGGTGGTGTAGTGGTGCACTCACTCATTTGTCTATGTATTTATTTATTTATTTATTTATTTATGTATGCCTAAAGTTTCCCTCTCTCATTTCTTGCCTCTTTTTTTTTCCTCAGCCACTCCTGGGCCTCCACCCAACCCCCTCCCCACTCCCACCCTCTCCCCCTCCCCTGAGAAGATGTCAGTAAGCCTGACAACAGACATCCAGCAGGAGGGAGAGAGTGGGCCACTCATCGAGCCCTGCAGTCGAGGCAAGACCTCCCCTCAACCACAGGGCACCAAGGAAGGGACAGGAGAGGGCCTGGAGCCTGATGACAGCTCCCCACAGGACGCACAGGTGGGAGGAAGCGACGGTATCAGTAGTAAAAACAGTGGATTTGTTGAACAATTGAGCCAGAACCTTGGAATCTAGTCCTATCGACTCGTAATAATGTCTGCCTCCTTCTCTCCATATGCACGGGTTTAGATGTTTAGTGCTGATATCAGTTACCAGTAGTTATGTGTTATGTGACCAGTTTGGTAATTGATACAGAAAAGTAGGAGTGTTCATGAGTGAGAAACTTGAACTGTCCTGGTTAGGTGTTTCAGGAATGGCTCTGTACCTTCTAACTGGCTTTTTATAGCACTTCAGGAAGACGAGCATTGTTCTCTTAAAGTCAAGTGAGATATTACCATGTCTGTGTGTGATGAACCACACCCTTGTACAAACAGGCAGTGACACAAAGATCAGAGCCTAGAAGAGGACGATCACCACTTTCAACTGGGTTTTGAGTGGCCTTGTTACATATCATCATATTTATCAGAACAGCAATTAAACGTTCTTGCCAATGATATTTCAGCAACAGACGTGTGATTGACACTTTTTCTGTCCATAACTTCTGGGGGACATATATATATAAATATATACACACACATAAAGGAATCTTTATACCGGTGGATGCACACAAATCTTTTTTTTCCCCCCACTATGCTGACTTTTCATTTTTACACAGTTTTACACAAAGATGTTGAGAATGTGGCTATTTGAGAGCTGAAACGCTGAAACCATCATTTGTCTTTTAAAAACCCTGTTACAAACCCATCTGGGAATACAGAAGATCGATAAATGAGATTTCTGCCAGTGAAAATTATAACTACATATAACGGAGCAGCAGGAACTTTCATTCAGCCCTGCACTGTATGAATACTTTTGTGATCTTTGAATTTGTGTTTAGAGAGAGACTGTAAGGTCACTCGCTCGAATCTTTACCAAGTCCACGGCTGAGGTGTTCTGTGCAAGCGCCTCAGCCCCCAAACGTCTTCCTGTGCACCGCATGTGTGGCTACCGAGCGTTCAAAATACTCTGTGTGCTAAAAGATGGGTTAAATACAAAGAAGGAATAAAGGAATAAACAAGCAAAATTCCTTCTTCAAGTTGTATAGCAAAAACATTGAATGCAATATTTGTTAATCTCATTTCAGATGTGTTCATCTCCACCTAATCTGTTTTATTTGTTAATTTGGTAGCGCTTGTAAGACATGAGTAATGTTCACCTCATTACTAAAATTAATCAATTTACAAATTGTTGTTGCAGAAACGCGCTCCTAACCATAGCCATGGCAGGAAAAGAGCCAAGGTAAGTGATGTGCAGTCTCTCTTCGCCTCTTCGTTGTGTAAGAGGACCTTCCATTATTAACGTTCTAATCCTCTCAGCTACAGTGGACCACCTTGTTACTGTTATTGGCTTAAAATCTTAAATCCAATGAGAGGGTTACAAGTTAGGTCTGTGGGAGTGACCTCAGTGAGGGTATGACACTAACGACGCCATAACCAGTTAATGGGCGGCTGGAGGATGATAGCAAAGCTCACATCTTATCTTTTGATCTCCTAAGTGAACGACTTAACCAGAGTACAGGGTGAGTGACAGCACTATCGAAATCTCAGTAGTCAACTCTGGCAGTGGTTGGTCATAAATTTAACCCTGTGTACGGTGACATGCCATGTTAATCTGCCGTTTGTAAAATGTATTAAATGTTATTGTAAATTTCACAGTGAAAATGTTCTCTTGGATCACCCTTGTTTTATTTTGCTTTGTCTCGGTTCAGTGCGTAGTCTGTAAAGGGACAGTGTCCTTATCAGTTTTGTAGCATTTCAGTTCAGTGTGTTCTCCGTGTCTCGCGTCAGCTCCTCCCCCCATTTTCCAGGGAAGTCTTTTATCAGTTGTTGTCCAGGGTTTTATGCAGCTTTATACTCTTACAAGGGCACAAGACATATATTAAAGGTCTTGATTATGCTATGAAACACAAACACACGAGTTAACATCAGGCCTTTACGAGGTGCAGCAGGCAACAGTTAACTACGTGGTGTTCCTGTCGAAACACTGAGTGAAATAAACACTTGATAGTAGAAGTATTGATGCACACACTGGGTGGGGGGGGGGCAATAAACCTATTACCATATCAGATTGTTATATGTCTTTTCAATCAGAGTTTACAGGAAACTGCTTGAGATGTGTGTTATAGCAGAAAGTGTGTGAGTGTTTCTGTGTGTGGCTCAGTAATTGTTCAAAACAGTTTAAAATCATTGGCTGAAAGATCTTTAAAATGCTTAGATTTTATGTCAGAAACTTAAAACTATTTGCCTCCATTTATCCTCTGTGTGATTGTGTTTCAGTCTAATGCCAAACTGAAGCTGGTACGGAGTCTGGCAGTGTGCGAAGAGTCATCTGGTCCGTACTCCAACGATGGACCTCCAGAATCGGTACATTATCTCTTTTATTGACTATAGCATCGCTTCTCGACAGCATAGTTTAAATAAAGGCAGACAGACTTAACAATATTAGAACAAAAACGATTTAATCCATTAGTAATGGAATGTGCTTTTCTAGGAGATCATCCAGCTTCACATCAGCTGTCCGTCGGACAAAGAGGAGGAGAAGTCCTCAAAGGACGAGTATGAAAATGAAGAGAAGGAGAAGAAGGACAAGACTCCCCGAAAGATGCTGTCACGTGGTGAGATGCACATTTGAGTTAAATGAATTTCGTAGCCCGTTGTTGTCGTCCAAAATCAAATCTGTGTCGCAGGATGATAACAGCTCTACACAAATACAGCAAGCGCTAAATAACACTGTCAGTGGTCGGTGCCCTGCATTAGTGTTTGTCAAGTCAATACCCAAACTAATATGATATCAAACTAATTTCCCTGAAAGATAATGGGATCCCTCCCTCTTCTTTTTTTAATTACCTGCCTCCTTCCCTCTCTGCTTAGGCCCTCAGGTGTCATTAGACTGAGAGCAGCAGAGCTGAAATGGTTAGCCCAACTGTCTAGTGTTGTGAAAAATAGTGGAAAATGATCCCCTGAAGAGACCGTGTTTGTGTACGTGAAAACATAGAAGAACAGCGAGCTGCCATTTGCTCACGATGTTCATCCTCCCCGAACAACCTGGAATGTGGCGTCACGTGTGTTTTAGGAGCTTAGCAGCGTTCTGACTTGGCTCATTTGGTAGCTTGTACTTTCTAAAACTGTCATCCATCCCTTCCATCAGACTTTCCTCTCCGTCTCACCTGCCGTACATTTTCCTTCTCTCTCCTAGACTCCAGTCAGGAGTACACTGACTCCACGGGCATCGATGTTCACGAGTTTTTGGTCAACACACTGAAAAACAATCCCAGGTATGAGACTGCAGCACATTAACTGTAGAAAGTTCTCAATAACCCTTATGAAAATGATTGTATTTCGATTGTATGTAATTGACTAATAGATCCATTTTATCAATGAAAAGGAATTAGGAGGCTTGCCTCATGTCTTAGTCTGGTAACATTTGAGTAGATCTAATGGCGACAGGTAACCTGGAGTCATGTGGCTCAGGTGGTGGAGCAGCTTGTCCCATAGACACAGGATACATATCAGATTTACTTGACAGCAAACCTCATGTTACTCCTGATGACATGACACTTCCACTGCCTTCGTGTGTGGAACTGAGAAAGATTTAAATGCGCTTTGTAATGTACTGTAAACTTAATATGATGTGCAATCACTTGATTTGCTGTAAGACCGACTGTGTAGTACACAATGTCAGAGGCAAGGACGGCCTAATGCTCGACATTCATCCTATGCAGGTTTTTGTACTTGAAATATTTATGCAAGTTGTGCCCCACCACAGAACATACTAAAATGTTTGGATCCACATCTTTAATGAACAAAACAATTGGGATGCAGAGTCAGAATCGTCTGAGAATTTCAGATAATGGTGATGTTTGTCACGCTCTTCTTTAGCCGCTGACTCTCTCCCTCGCTCTCTTTCCCCCTTTGACCCAACAGGGATCGAATGATGCTGCTCAAACTAGAACAAGATATCCTGGAGTTCATTAATGACGACAAGTAAGCCACGTTCTTCATAACACTCACTTGTATTTAAATTTAGCCCTCTCGCATTCATCCCGTATTATTTATAGATCGCTGAGGTAATGAGATAAATTTTGCCAAGTTGTAGTTGACATATTTATCCCTTAAGGGGCAACTTTGGGCCGACAGTATTTTTGACTATGACTGCGTTTCTCTGTCACCCTGAGTAGTTTCATTAAACTTGAGCACTGTGATTTGAGTCATTCTCAAAGTAGTAAATAACTGTGTCGTCACCAGAGCCCACAGAACTGTCCCCTGACTGAGCTGTCAAACACCTCCTTAAATTAAATGAGCAAAACAAACAGAGCCGAGACAACAGCAGATATTACAGAAGTTACACATAAGACATAACTGGACCGCCCCCTTGACTCTTCTCCAGAAATTATTTCCTACACTGTTTCATTTTAGAAGAGATCATTTATTCTTATCACAAAATAATCACAGTTCCTCAAATTATTATATGTACTACAAAGGTTTGCAGATATTTATTGAATAGCAATTCTTTGCAATGTCGTGTTGAAATAATGTGCTTCTCACATTTTTTTTTTTTTTTATTTATTTATTTATTTTTTTTTGCAGTAACCAGTATAAGAAGTTTCCTCAGATGACTTCTTATCACCGTATGCTGCTGCACCGCGTGGCTGCCTACTTTGGCATGGACCACAATGTGGATCAGACTGGCAAAGCTGTCATCATCAACAAGACGGGCAACACACGCATGTGAGCCTCATTTAGGACTTTGGTTCGATCCTCTATTTGCCTGAATTGTACTGACGTTAACGGAGTCGTAGTAAAGACTGGTTATATGCAAATGATGTGACATGAATAATGTAAACAGGCTCGAGGGAACATAACAGGCTCACATGACTGAGGCCACAGCGTCACAAATGAATCACAAACAGTGTGGCAACTTGCTAATTTATCAGCTAGGTGTTTATGAGCAGGTAGTGAATGTAATACTAGTAATTCAGTAATGTTCCAAAATAAATCTGTTTCACAAAAATTAATTAAAGCCTGGCACACAGACACATCATCTTTCTTCCTTCCTCGGAATTCATCATTTTTGTGCTTAAATAATCTCAAATAGGCAAAGTTTATTCATTATTTTTCCTTGCTCACAGCAAAAGCAGCGTCTAATATACTCATTAAATACTATACAGGTATTAACATGCTAAAGCCCCTTTCAGTATGTTGCACTAATGATACCTACTCAGTGTCATTAGTTGAACAAGGAAACATTCAGTCTATAATTAAAATTAGTTAAGAGATAAGAAACAATCATTGATGATGCAGCTAGAGGCTGATGAAAACTAATTCGATATTTTTTTAATAGTTTTTTAATTTAATAATAGTTTAGTGTAAAGTACTAAAAGTTGTCAACAAGTTTGTTAGGAGATAAAATAGGCTTGTGTTGATGGTGTAACAGCAGCCTGGTGCACCTTAACACTTCAACCTTTTCAAATTAAGGTCTGGGAGATTTATTTATTTTTTCTCTATCGCATAATCAAATGTTGTTTTATCCTCATTATTATTATTATTATTTTGTATATTAAAAACCGTGCGTCCTCTTCCTCTTTAACAGCCCAGAACAGAGATTCTCTGAACACATCAAGGACGAACGTAACATGGACTTCCAGAAGAAATTCATCCTGAAGAGAGATGATGCTAGTATGGACAAAGATGATAATCAGGTCGGCTACCACAAAAAAAAAATACTAAATTAAAATGTGTATTTAATGGTACAAACACACTACTACTTCTCATACTTTCCTTCCCATTGAACTGGGATTTGTTCAAAGCTGAATTACATGGATATTATTTCAACTGGACAAACCCAGTAGGTTTTGATCTTAGTCTGTTTTTCCAGATCAAATCAAAGACCGAAGGTCTCGTTTTCATGAAAAGATGTCAGTCAGACATTGAGTGTCATCCTCAGGCTGTACAGCAGTGACGTAGCTTCCAACAAGTAATACAGCATCATCCTGGCTGTATTAATTAAATGAAATGAATCAGTTCTATGTGTAGGAGAATACAGGGTCTGATTAGGATTGTTACAGGGTTTGTCTGTACATTGTTGTAGTTACAGAGTTGGTAGATGGGAGTGAAACTGCATTCATTTAGTGATTTGTGGGGGCTGAACTGCAGTGGACCACCTTTTTTGGGGGGGGCAGCTTGCAAAAGGTTGAGAACTCATGTTCTAGAACCAAAGCGTTATGAACTTTCACAGATGAAAGGAATAACTTTTAATCCTTTTTTAATATTCATCCTGTAACAACAGCTCGTGTCAGTGTTCAGTATATATGTATTTGGTGTTAAAGAATTTAGCCACTGTGCTGTCAGAGTTGTTAATGGATTGTTGTGCGCACAACTAGCTTTGTGTGTTGGCTGTAACAAAGCTTTGTTGATGTCTGGAGCAGGTTTTAGCACCTCTTTGTTTGGTTTAGTTTGGAAGCTATCACACTTTCATTGGCACCTAAGGCGTGTACAGATTTGTTATATTCTTTTGCTCTGTCACATTCATGGTGTTAAACCTCCCCACTGATTCCATCCCTCAAAGTATTCCCGTTTCCATTCTGCGTCTTGTTTTGTCATAAACATAAATCTGCCCTAATCCACGCGATGTTGTTGCTATAATGTGTAGTTTCTTAACTTCAGGTGACACAGATAGTGTGTGTCTATTTTAATGACGTACATTTCACAGTCAGTCAGTTTTTCACTGTGATTGTCTTCCCAAACGTCAGATCCGTGTGCCGCTGCAGGACGGGCGGCGTAGCAAGTCCATTGAAGAGCGAGAGGAGGAATATCAGCGGGTACGAGACCGGATCTTTGCCCGAGAAGTAAGTATCTGGATAGGGTAGCATTTTTATATCGGTTAGCTGTTACCTCCAGCTCCTTCTGAATTAGTGAGAAGTCGGTATGAATTAACAAGAACAAGAGCTGTTCATTTGTTAAATAAAAATCTAAAAAATATAAATATTGTAACATTGTAGTTGGCACCACTCTGCACACCTTAAATGTTGGGTACAATGTTCATTCATATATAAATGTTTGCTGCATTTATCTTGTGACCATAAGATAATTTCACTCTCCCTTGTAGCTGTAGCCTTAAGTAACATAGCTCATCGTATAAAAAAACATGTCAAAGTTTGTGTAAAATATCAGTCTAAAGTGCTGCTCTAAGAATTATGCATTTCATAATGTGCAGGTGTCCTTTTTTTTGCAGTCCTCTCAAAACGGATACATCAATGACAACAGGTAAGACGATACCTCCTCTTGGAAACAAACCTAGTGTGTGTTGTTCATTAGAGCCCGTCCATGCTACCTCTCCTGTTAGAGATACAGTTTGCTTGTTAGGTTTCAGTTATAAAAACCCATAAACCTGTGATTTAACTTGCTTCAAAGACCTTTGGCAAAGAATTAACTAAATTAGCCGTTTTATTGCATCAGCTAAGTTTGCTTATCTGTGCCAGAATTTACATCTTTGTACCATTTTATTGAGAAAGATTTGTGGGTATTGGAAGAAATCTTCTGTTAAAGTTAGCTCACGCAGCAGTTAGTCAGCCTGCGTCCCTAAGCGCCCTGAACACTGAGGTTGAAAGATTAGGACTTAATATGCTGAGAAAGAGAGAAAGAGTGTGCGTGGGCTTTTCAACAGTCAACTTTCTGCCTCGTATGCGTTTTTTTTTTTTTTTTTTTCCTTCTCAGGGGTAAAAAGTTCTACATTGTGCCTACTTCTGCCTTGAAGCCATCTTTATCTCACCCTTCTCTATACACTCACCTGTTCTCCACTCCAGCCCTGTAACCCTAGCGTTTTCTCCTAATGTTAACCCAACAGACTTTCCACTGAGGGCTACTGCTCTAGCTCTCAAAAGAGGAGGCAGATCTTTAGGTATTGGGGTGCTGCTGACTGACGTTTGTGTTGCCTTGCCCATCTTTGAAAGTGGTTTGGTGATGGTAGTGGTGACTTGTGGTGGTTATTATCTCTGCTTGGCGTAGTCGGCTGATTAATGGCTATTCCAGTGTTGCACCGTGGGGCTTCCCATGGCCCATGCATGGCTGCTTTGTGGTCTCACTGAGGACTGATTGACCTACTTACCTCTCCACCCATCCGCCATTTTGATATGAAGTACCTGCATTTGCTTTCACGGTATCCTGTTTGTTTTGTGATTGGCTTAGTCTTGTAGTTCTTGTTAACGTGTCACCTGTTTCCTAGCAGTACTAGTAGTACGTGATATTAGATGAGCAGTACCTACCGTACATGTAGTTGTGCTGCTGAAGTGAGCTGAGAACCGTGAATTAAACTGTTATGTTTTTCTGAGAGGTTTAACAGTTACATTACATAATATGTTAATATAATGTCAATGTTTTTGTCTATGAAAGAGTGAAAAAATGAGCCCACAATCGCATATTTATGTTGCCTTTTAGTGTTTAATCATCCAAACCTGTAAAATAGAACTTAGTACGACCACCTCACTGATTTGTTGGTTTGTACTTTCAAACTAAATTCTTCATGGATGCCACAAGACTTTTTATAAATGTCCTCTGAGTTTTCCTTTAAGTCGTGTAAATTGTAAGATGGAGACACACAAATTTGATTGATTGATCTTTGTTGTCATGGCAACATGTTTCCTTATTAAAAGATAAGAAATAACAGAATACAATATATACAGCAAGACATAAAAGACAAACACACGTGACATGTGTTAATGCACAACCTGTGAATGGTTATGAATCAATTGTGATGTAGCAGCATTTAATACATTACAGTGACATTAGGGCTTCACATTAAAAAAACAAAAACCTCAGTGTCTCTGGTTAGTAGTTTCAGTTTATCAACAAATGTCCATGACTACAGTTTCTGCTCATCATTATTGTGTCAGGAGTTTTTTGTTGTGATTCTGTAAATACGCATTGTGCTGTTTTTGAACTGCCTTTTGTGTGCAGAGCGTAATGACTTTAATATTAGCTTTAAGACACAGCCTTTGTTTCTTTTAAGTTTTGTGAATCATATGTTGTATTCTTCTGTAGTTTCCACTAACCTTTTCATCTTAAGCCGTTTTAACGATCCAATTATGTGGTGCATATTTGCAGATTTCATTCTGACCACTTTTTATTTGCGCTGCTTTCAGAAATGTGACAAGGAATCTAAAATGCGATTAATCATACAGTTTTTCATTTCCACCGAAAAGTGATCTTATAATAATAATAATACAAGCACAACATTCAATCACATGAGGTGCTGTTAAATTACTAATGCTATTAAAAAAAACAAAAAAAAAAACAGACTGCAGTTGAATTAACAGAAACAAAAAGCGTCAACATCCACCATGCGATGGAAGCACATGACACCGGTCTTCCCTGGTTCCCCTGATCTGTGCGTGTGATGGCGATGCTGCTATTGCGAGGGGAGAGCGGAGATGAAATATCACATGATCAACAGCCTCCTCCTCCTCCTCCTCCTCGTTCTCCTGCTCATCCTGCTCTCATCTTTGTCTGCAGAGCGAAGCAAACAAGTGTGCGGCTGCCTGTACGGAGAATGTCAGAGCACCCACCCTCCCTTAAAATAGGCCGTGCAGAGAGAGGCTGAAAATAGATCCTCCATTAATTACAGTCTCTCTGAAATATTTATGAGCCAAGTCCACCTTTTAAACACTACTTGCTGTTGCAAGGATTTTACAACCCTTACCACATCCTTGTTTTCGTCATGGAGGTTCCCACAATCTGTCTTACATATATTCAACACGTTTCGCCCTTGTTCTCTCTGCCGACATAATCTGTTTGTTACTCTTTTTGAGCTGGGAGGGTGGAGAAAAATATGAGCGTTCTCTCATCCCTTTTTTCCTCAGTGCAGAGCTGTAGGTCTGTATTCACCTGTTCACATTCAGCAGTTCTCATCCTTTTTTTCCCGTCAGTCTGAACATTTATAAAATGTTTAAATAGACCCAGAAATAATCTTCTCAGGTCAATAACAGACTCGGCCGTTCACTCGTGATGCTGGGGTTTCTTGAGAGTGGTGGTTGCGCTTACAGTGCGATCATTGGTTTTCTTGGCTGCTGCCCTTATCCAGGGTGACGGCATCACAACAGCACGATGATTGTGTACACGGCAACATAGTTCAAAGAACCGTAGCGGTGAACCAGTGGTAGCAAGTGATTCTTTTGTCAATAGTGCGTGCGAGTCTGAGAGTTGATCACATCTGGTATTAATTGAAAGGCGTGTCTTGTTCCTGTGTCATTCCTTGTCTCTAATACAATATATTTTAAGTGCATGTGTTAGTTTTTTGTTTTTTTTTATCTGTATTTAAATGTGTATGTTTGCAAGTCTCCCATTATGCAAGTCCATTTTGTGAATGGTGTCTCGAGTCTGTGCTGGTTTGTGTGTTAAATCTGCAGAGGTTTGTATCATCTGGTGTCACTGTATCCTCCTCTGTCTTCACTCTGGTGTTGTTTGGAGCATCTATCCTCCCTGCATGCGTGTTTTCCTATGTGGATGGGTTTGCGTGTGTGAGCGTGTGTCTGGTCTTACGTTTAAAACTGGACAGTATGCCATTTGGTGGTTTGTTGCCTGAGTTTGTGTTGTGGTCACACTAAACCAGCCACTATGCATCAGTGTCGAATGCACCATCCAAAAAAAAAAAAAAGCCTGTCAAACTGCGTGTCCTCTCTAGAAGTTGATTATCTCATTCTGCTCTCCCCCTCTTCTGTCTCCAACTTTCTCCACCTACCCCATACTTTCTGTAATACACACACATCTCCCGCTGTCTCATCGCTCTCGCCTCAACTCTTTAATTCTGCCAATTTTCCCCATTCAAACTTTTTCATTTCATCTCTTTTCTCTGTCTCCTTCCTTCCCCGTTATGTCGTCCCCCCAGAGGGAACCGTGAAAGCTCCAGCCGGGCGTCTAGCAGTCGTCAAAGCAGCACGGACAGCGACATGAAGTGCCTGGAGCCGCGGCCCTGGAGCAGCACGGACTCGGACAGCTCTAACCGCACCCTGCGGCCGCCCGTCACCAAGGCCAGCAGCTTCTCTGGCATCTCCATCCTCACCAGGGGGGACAGCCTTGGCAGCAACAAAGGCTCACAGGGAAGCTGCAAAGGCTCTCGCTCTGGTAAGACCTCGCCTTGTCTCAAGTCGTGTAAGCCGCTTATAGACACAATGGCTAATAGCAGCTGAGACTCATTAAAGACATGTGCGGTGCTGCACGAGTCCAAATTCGTGTCTCCAGTTTGGACCATAAACACAATCTGTTTTCAGCATGTGTCTGAAAAAGAGCTATTTTAAGAGTTTCGTGTGTTGCTCACAGTTATTGCTCAACCCAGTGGACGGTAAAGGTTCCAAAATATTGTTTTGGAAATACTTTAGTTTGAAGTCGTGACTAGTCCTTTCGAAAATCACAAAAAATCCAAGATGGCTGCGCTCGTCTTAATGTTTTTTTCACTTCATCAGTAAGGAGAACTTAAATGTCAGGCACAGTCTCACACATTAGGCTCTTGAATAATAGTTTTTTTCATCATTTCATTTCGTAAAATTATGTGATAGCAGCAACTCTTGACAGATGATTCAGTCCCTGCAGGTTCTGCAGTGACGTTGAGGCACATTATTTCAAATAATGACAGAAGCTGTTATTATCCTACATTACCTGCTGTTGATACACTTTTAAGACTGACTGTACACTCTTAATATTACTCGTAATCTTCTAAGATTATTTCAATTTCAATTCACTCTGGCCTTGATTTAACTAAGTAAATAGGTAGGAGCCTCCTATTGGATAATTACTGCATGGGTGATCGTCTTTAAGCTGGCAGCACGTTATTTAACCCCAGCAGGTGCAATGAGTAGCTTCTTATTTGTTAGACAAATGTCCCGTGGTTGTGGAAAAGATGTTAGTCTGTTTGAGAAGTGTCAGAAGTCATTGCCATGCATCAAGCAGAAAAAAGCAAAAGCAAAGTAGATCGAAGTAGAAACTGCTGAAATTGAGTTAAGAACTGTCCAACGCATTATTAAAAACTGGAAGGGTAGTGGGGGAACATTGTTTTCAAGGAGGAAACGTGGTCGGAAAACAAACCTGATTGATTGTATTCTGTGATCACTTAAACATTTGGTGGAATCAAATCAAAGAAAAACAACAGCACAACTCAAGGCTATGTTTAATAGTGAGAGTAAGAGCATTTCCACATGTACAATGTGAAGGGAACTCAAGGGACTGGGACTCAACAGCTGTGTAGCCTTAAGAAAACCACTAATCAATGAGACGAACTGGGTAAAAAAGTCTTCAGTGTGCTAGAGATCACAGACTCTAGAGCAATGGAAGAAGGTCATGTGAACAGGGCGAGAAGAGAGACAGATGTAGTTTTATAGACTAATCTGAGCTCTTCTCAGAAGCGTTTCTTTGACACCTAAAAAGTGACTCATTCACTGTCATAATATCAGAAGATTCACAGAATGCACATATCGTTGATCGTAGAAGGCGGTGGAAGGTCTGGATTTTTATGTTTTGTAGAGATCTCAAAAACAAGTCCTTTTTTATGGTGTGATCTTTTGTATCACTAGGCCTGCCCCTAGTCAGTCCTGATGTGTGTCCCCCGCCTGCAGCCTCCCAGTCCAGCCGTAGCCTGCTCCCCTGCCCGTCTCAACAGCCACAGCAGCCACAGCCTCCGCCTCAGGCTCCGCCTCAGACTGCACTGCTGCCCACCCCGCAGCAGCACCCCATGAGCAACCACATGATCGCTCAGGTAAGTTCATCCTACCACGTCAGTAAAAATTAAAGGACACTGAAGTTTCAGAGAAGCTAAATAAACGTTTTTAGTGCGTTCGCCATGTTCAGTAATTCTATGCACACACTTTAGTTAAGTGCTGTAGTCTGGTTACATGTAAAAAAAAAATATTACACCTGTGCAATATTTAGACTATACAGTGCGTAATTTCCATTACTATCCTGTCTGCTTATTAACAACTATTCCTTTGTGTTTTAACCCTCATCTTTCCGATGTCTTTATTTCTCCTTCTTCCCTTCTTTCAATCTGCTTCTGACATGCGTCTTCTCACTGCCTTGCTCCACTCTGTCTGTGCTCTACCTCTTTTATTTCCTCCCTCTTTCTGGTGCATCCAGCCGGTGGCATCTCTGCAGCCCTCTCAGCCTGTCTCCTACTCCAGCCCTTCCTGCCCCCAGGTTCTCCTGCCAGTTTCTCCTCCCCAGCAGTACACAATGGTACTGATGCCTCTTATAGCTTCAAATCTTTGGCCTCATTCGTACTTTGCATTAACATTTGACGTGCAAGATCCAGTTGCAAGTGGCCGTGCTAAAGTACAGATGAGAATAATCTCAGAACACATTGAGGATGCATTTGAGTGATCCAGTGTCAGGCCACATTTGGGTTTGGGCTGGGAAGCATTTGATCGTATTGCTCTGGTAGTGTGAACACACAGTGCATCTTTTCTCATATTAAAGACCAACTGAAAAGGTCCTGTCATGTAAGTGGAGCTTTGCCTCATTCATTCAGGGAAAAAAAAATTTTGTTCTTGTAGTTGCTAACAAACTAGATAAATAAATAAATAATTAAAATTAAACATTACAGCCATTGTCAGGAAAGTAAAAAACATTGAACCTCTTTTGACAATTCAATGTTCTGCTGGGAAACTTTTGGACCTCCATGTACATGTGGATTAGACATTTACCACCCACCTAGACCAGACCAGGCACCACCGCCCCACAGCAATGACACTCCTTGATGCCAGCAGTCGTCCTCAGCAGGATGCAGCATGACACAGGCACACAAAAGTTTAGGAACAACTAAAAAAAAACATGAACAGCACAAAGCGTTGAACTGACCTCCAAATTCACTAGGCACCAAATGGTGTGGTTCTGGTACAGCAGTAAGTGATGATCTATCAAAGGCAGCAGATGTAGCAATATTCCTGCACTCCAAATTATGCATAGAGAGCATGAAACTGAGATTAGATCTCAAGTGCTGGATAAGGAAGCTTGTGGAGATGCATTCTGTTCTGGCCAACTACGATAGGATTGCCCAGGATGGATGTTGCTACAAGGTCTGAATGGGGCTTCATCTCAGTTCATTGAGACTAAATCAGGACTGACACCCTCATACTTGGCAAATGTTGGAGTAAAAACTTTCCCATTTCTCATTAACATCTATTAGGTATTTAACAACAATAACAAATTGACCAATCAACTATTACTCTCTCTACATACATATATCTGGCACCATGTGAACGACCATAGTCATGTGGTGGCATGTACCATCATGACGTACGTATATGTTTTTGTACTTGGAAAACTCGAGGGTACAGTAATACTCCTGGCTTTAATTTAAGTTTAACATTTAGTATTTATTTGTGGGAATATTGCTTTCATCAAGCACTTAATATATCGTTATTTTTGTCACAAAAAGAAGAGCTCAAACTATTTTTATGTAATCGTACATAACTAAATAAGTCAGTTGCTGAAATTAACACATAAACTTGAGAGCAATGTCTTTGTAGACCTGGTCACAGTTTTTTCTTTGGGTTTCTTTTGTTTTGCGTTCCCTTTGTACTGGATGCAAAGAGGTGAAAATGATATTCATCACCTAAGCTAAGTAAAGACAAGGGTGTTTTCTGTAGGGACGTCTTGTTCTTTAAATGTCTAACCCACTCTCCAGGGCTTTTAAACTTTTGCATATTTAGCATTACTGCTTTGATGGCCACTCTCCATCTCTCAGTTACACCTTACACTGCAGCTCCAAAGTTCACTGCAGGTGTCAACAATCAAAACCCACATGTGACGTCATTCCCCGCAGGGAGAAGAGCTGGCGTCCCAGTTCACCCAGATGACGCTGAGTCGGCAGGGCTCCAGCGAGAACCCTGAGCCTCCTCCTATGTATCAGCATGCCCCACCTCAGACAGGCTACATCATGGCCACCACGGGTCAGCCTATGGCGCCTCCGTCTGGCTACCAGCCTGCGACCGGACACCCCCATCCTCCGCCTCCGCCACCGCCTCCATCCCAGCCTGTCATGCAGGCCCCGCCACCTCCACAAGGCTACATGCAACCCCCTCCACCTCAACAGGTACGCCTCCGCAGGTTGTCAAAATAAAAGGCGTCGGACAAATCTGCGTCGTCCACAGATGTTATGCACTTATGCGTGGATGTTTCTGTATGTGCACATTAACCTTACGAACATTTTACAAATGTTCCACAAGTCGCTAATTTAGCTTTTCTTTTTCTCAGAGTAATAATATTGTAGTAATCAAACCTGTTAATGGATTGGAAACAAGTGTAAATGGTCTCTGTGTTTATGGGCCCTGGAATTTTGTTTGATTTGATTTGGTTTTGATTTGTGGGTGTTTTCTCAAGAGGTTTGAGCACTTAATGTTATAATGCGACTATCTCTAGCTGGCCAATACATAAGTATGGACACAAATACAATATAAACCAGTGTTTATTTATAACAACACCACTTAAATAGAGCATAGACGTCACAGTTGGTTTTGTGCTAATTATTAAGCCTGTTAAACATTGACAGCTGGTGTTATTACAGATAAAGTTTTATAACACCTCATAAAAGGAGGCGGAGCTAGGAAAAGGGTGCTTTATTCGTTCAACAATACAAAATTATGAACTGTGGTCCAAAAATTGAAAACTTGATCTGTAAAATCAGGTGATCAGATGAACTGTCACGCGTTAGCTTTCTTCCTTAAACTTATAAATTGAGGTGATTATGTGAATTAGTCAGAGTTGTTCCCGGTTTGGTCCTCGCACCGTTCGTCACCTCCACAAGCTCGGTCCCTCAGTCAGTCTGCCAGCCTGCCACGTTCTTTCGACTGCAGAGGTGGTGGCAATAATGAGTTCCCTCACTCTGTCATTCACAGTCTACCTCCCCTCCCTCAGGCATTAGCTCGAATCCATAAAGCAGTTATTATAATTCATTTGAGGAGAGAGAACTAAATTGACCTGGCCATTAAACACCCTGTGGGAGACATCAAGCCCTGTAATGTTGCTCCAGGGCTACGCTTTAAAATAAGATGGTCTGTTTAGTAGTTTTTAATAGCGGAACTCACTTTTTTTTTTTTTAACTAACTTGCAATAGTTTTGTTTTCGTGAGGAGACAATTAGCGGTCAGATGTGTTTCATAAAAACAGACCAACGGTTGCAACAGTGATGCACCAGTGGCTTTGTGTTATCAGTGCTGCAGAATCGTTCTTTTCCTCCAAACCGATCCGTTTCTCCTCTGTTTTCTTTCTTTTTATAGCTTTTTTCTCTTCTCCGTGCCTTTACTGTCTGGTTCCGGGCTTACATAGATAGTGTCTTTTCATGCCTTTTATCAACCTACGCACCTTCCGGTATTGTCCTCACACTTGGATCTCCATACGTGTGTAAACAGCTTTGGTTGGGAAAGGAAGATGCACTTTGTTGTTCAGTGTGTGGGCGGTGGACAGGAGTGCAGATACTGACACCGCTGCAGCCTCTAGATGTGCTGATTGTTGTCATGTATGTAGATGAGGGTTGAGGCAGGAACTATCGATCCTTACATTCAGCTTCCTCTCCGTTCGTCCGTTTTCATTTGGATTCTTCTGTGCTACATTTAGCCGGTTGTATAAGCTACAAGTCGTTCAAGCTTCAACAGTTGCACCATACACGCTTGATATACGTTACTGTGCAGTAGTAACTGTGGCTCACATTAAAACTTGTATGTTAAAAGAGTTAGTCTTTGTGACTGCAGTGTGTTACCTTTCTGCTGATTGTTTTGGTTTAGTCTGACCCCTGTCACATGACGTCAGTGTTAACTTTGCAAAGAGCCGGCCCCTCCTGAAGCACGCTGTTTGGGTGATCCGTACATTATTAATTCCAGATGACCCTAATATTTGTGCTTTTCAATGTTTACATGAGATTAAGAGAACAACTAGACGAGCCTTTGTGCGCTATTGAAGCAGTCACTGGCTTACTTGGTAAAACAGGTGACTCCAAGTGACATGTATCACCAATGCGCTCCATAGTCGATTCACCGTGATGCAGCGGCTGAAAAGTTTCAACTAGTGCCAGTGGGGTCACAGATCCTTATCGACTGCCTTAGTTCCAGCAAACGGCCAAACATCAGCTTCGAGTGTCACAGCCTTAAGCTGCCAAATATTTACTTTAGGAGTTTGTGGAGGCTGAAAACTTAAAATGAGAGTGAATATTGTTTTTTTTTATTCCATCAGCGGATCAGAAACACAACACCAAATAAATCTTAATGTCATTTCATATCTGGTGGTGTGAAGATAAATGTTACGTAAGACTGAATTGTTCCTCAATACTTAATAAAGCAGAAACAACTCTACATGCATTGTGTTCTTCTTCTCTTGTCTGAGATGTATTACTCTCTAAATTGTGCTTGTATTTGTTCTCTACAGATACAGGTGTCCTACTACCCTCCTGGTCAGTATCCCAGCTCAGGCCAGCAGTACCGAGTGTCCCAGCCTATGTCCCACCAGGTGTCTTATCCTGCCCAGCGCACACAACCCATGCCTCAGCCCACACAGCCGTCAGGTCAGTCCGTTTGGTTGTCGCTGTAACGTCATAAGATCAAACTGTATAGATTTAACAGACCAGTCCATAAAAATATTTTATTATGTTGATGTTGGAGGTGAACGGAGATAAAATAGCTCTGCCGTAGATATTAGGAATGAGCTATTTGTCAAATGCAGATTCTTTTAGAAGGAAAAAGAAAATTAAAATGTAATTGCGTGCGCGTGTGTCATCATGTGGACTTCAGTTGGATTTCCAAACCGCTAATGCTAAGGTACATATTTGGCTGGATTCCTGGACCTTGACATGTGCTGCATTTTATTTGCTTTTTTTATTTATTTATTTCTTCTTTTTTTTTCTCCATTTATTTAACTTGATGAAATAAAAAGAGTTTATTAATAATTTACTGTAATTGCGACAGAACCTTCCCGTGCTTCACTTCAAAAATCATCAACGTGAGCTGCTCGTCTGTCTCCTGTCTGTGTCATATTGACAATCAGATATGCACTTATAAATTACATCAGTCTAGACATAATAATTAACCGATTCAGACCACAATCCAAAATGTATCCAGAACAAGTCAACACACAAAGTCCACTTGATTTTATAACTGTAATATGTTCTACCTTTGGTATAAAAAAAAAAAAAAAAAAAACCTGCAAAATCGAGTTTACCAGGCGAACGGTCCAAAACAAACAACCTTGTCTCTGTATTGTTCTGCCAAGTAAAATATATTTTAGTTTAATTTGGAGCGGCGTTATTTACACTACAAAGCAGCAGCTTCATCCTCCAGCCTCTTTAACATGCGGTTTGCGAGGCTATGCTACATGCTTGTACAGTGTGAGTGATAGATGGACATTACTGAAAACCTAAATGGACTTTGGATCATGATGGAAAGCTGCCAAATCCATAGCTCATGATTACTGAGTTCTCTAAGACCTTGCATCAGTGCACAGCTGCTGTCTGCTTTGAAATAGGAGTTTTGCAATGGTGGAGTGTGGGTTAACACCTTTCCACATAGTTTATTTAAACTGGGATTAATCACTATTAGTTGGTATAAAAACTCTTAGTAAAAGCTAATATAGATAGATGGATGAATAAATGGATAGATATGGCACAAAAACCTCAGCTAAGTTGCTTTATTTTTAATCCCAGATGAAATTATCCACTATGTGTGGTATTCTGTAAAAACACTGACCTTTGTTTGTAGATATTACACTTTATGTTGTAATGCTTATTTTATTTTTTAAGGTAAAGAATTGTCTCCCTGTTTTCTGCACCTGTTTACTTCATTCCTTCCCTGTACTCCATCAGAGGCGTACGTTTTCTTCTTTCTTCACTAAGTTTTCTTCTCCGTCTGTGTCCATCAGGTCTCCAGACCATGATGCCCAGCCAGCAGCCGAGCTACCAGGGCATGATGGGTGTGCAGCAGCCCCAAAACCCTGGCCTGCTCAATTCCCAAAGGGCAGGCATGGGAGGACAAATGCAAAGCATAATGGTCCAGTATCCACAGATGCCATCATATCAGGTACGGACTGATTCACGTCATGTGTGGGACAGCATGATTCATTAATAATGAAAATCATGTTTACATTACTGTAGTGGTAGGTCTTATTTTTCAATCTTTTTTTCTAAATGATTAAATGAGACATAAAGATACTGTATAGGTCCCTGCTTTTAAACTAAGAAATTGATCCCAGAAGTACAAAGTAAGTTTAAAGTAATGACAGTAAAATGGTCTGTGCACCTTTAAGCTGAGTGAAGTGAATCTCCTCCATGTGCCTGTACATGTCGCTCCTTTAACCAGGTTAAACAGCTCCATCTGGTGCACAGTTGCAACAATATGTTATGTTGAACAGTCAAAGTAAAACGAGCCTAAAATAGATTCTCTTGATCATTTTTCTTGATGAATGTCCTAACCGATTGGGTCTGAAGTGTCCACTGCCGTACACAGACTTGGGTTTGATCCAGTGCTGTGGCTGTGTTTAGAGTTGGGAAGTAATGAAAGCTGCTGCTCTTTGCCTCTGTAATTCAGTGCATGTTGTGTTTATGGCTCATGTGAAAGAACATTAAAAGGGCCGTCATTCCCAGTCCACTTAACATCATGATCATATTAAGAGGAAATAAATCTTCTGGAGGATGTTGTTGCTTGAATGAACAATTGCTTGAGATAATTGAATGTAAAAGTGGGAGCCCTTGAGTGCTTCTCTCTCTGCTAATATTTTTTATCTTTGACAACAGAATCACCATTAATGTTTTTTCTTTTTTTTTTTCTTTTTTTTTTCTTTTTAATCGACCCCTCACTCATCTGCAGGTACCAGTGGGAAATGAAAATCAGCAGGTGGTGCAGCAGCAGTACCAGCAGCAGGTGATGGTGCCCGTCAGCCAGTCAGTCCAGGGCCCCATGCCCGTCTACTACAGTGTTATCACACCTACACAGCAGAATAGCACAAGGTACGTACCAACACTCCCTGTTCATACGAGGACTTGGCAACGCTGCCACAACATTCATCTTGTGCATGAAATATAGATGTTAGGAGCTATGAGCGTAGGTTACTGTATTTTTCGTTCCCCTGATTGTATCTGAATCATTTTCTGTGTGGATGTGTGAAAAAAAAATTATATTATATTTGAATTTAAATATATTTGTCCGTGGATGAAGGCTACATCTTCTAACCTGCCTCCTCAGTGTTCATACATCAAGATTTAAGGATCGTTCCTGCGTTGCTTGCATGTCAATTATCTTGTGATGTGTTTGTCCCGCAGCCCTTCAGTAGGTTACCTGCAGCCCCCCAGCTCTGAGCAGTATCAGATTACACAGTCGCCGTCCCCCTGCAACCCGCAACAGTTGCAGCAGCAATATTCAGGTGAGACACGATGTCAAGATGTGGCTATCCGGTGAACATTACTTTAGGTTTAAATGTTTATTTTAGTTTTACTGTTTAACCAAAATATGATCAGGTTACCGTTACATACAGAGTGAGAGACTGAGCTTTAATTTGAGGGTATTTACATCCAAATTGAAGAAATGATGTAGGAATTACAACCCCGTTTATGCACAGACTCTTACTTAAAGTGTCTGTCCTCCTCTGGGATCATTTGCCAAGTCTTTCCCGCTGCTGTATTCACTTCTTAGTTGTTTTTTGTGCCTTTTAGTTTCATCTTCGACAAATCAAATGCAGCTTAGCCATTGCGCAACATTTCACTTTTTCACCTTCAAAATCTTCTTTTGTTGGTCTCACAGTGTGTCCATCTGTGCTGTAAACATCACTAACATACGTATCTGTGTCCCAGCATATCTGGACCCAAGTGTATTTGTGATCTATCTCCGTATAAATAACAGCGTGTTCGTCCGAGCTTATCTGTCCATAAAAGCTTCTGAACACTGTGATCAGGCTGATGAGATCCGTGTTTGAATTTACATCAGTAGTGACCCTGCAAAGTCATAGTGTGCTCATGTGACGGACGCCGGGCTTACTAATTGTAGAGTTTGGAACTGTACTTTTCGAAACAGGGTGAGAGGTATTTAGGGGAGAGTTCAGGCAGAGTTGCACAGGTTCACATGTTGAACGTGCAGATCAATGACCTAGAAGGGGTAATGGTTCAAGAAATCATGGAAAAACCACAGGACCGTGTTCCCGTTTCAGCCGTAAATAAATGTTGGGCAGAGTGATGGTCACGCCATCTGTTTAATGTCTGTTTGTACTGTTTACCAACTTTGTGGAGGTTTGTTTTTAAAGTGTAATTTGATCAGTCAGTCGGTGAGTGAGCGAGACCCGTCTGTGTTAGTCGACCTGAGAGCCGAGTCTCTGTTTTCAAACCTTCAAGTGCTCTGAGACGGACCAAGCATTAATCTAGATTTTACTTATTTGATACTATGAACGCAGTTTGTCTTCAGCTATTTGACAGCTTAAGCTCCTCCACTGGCAGACGCTCCAGATGGTAATGTTGACCCAGGGAATATCAGGCTAGTGTGTGTTACAGGTTATCTGCAATTCAGTTCTAGTTTCTCTAACGTTAACAACTGATGTACAGACTTTTGCAAATGAAGACATATTTTGTTATTTGTTGTTTATATTTTGTTGATACTTTGCAATCATGCAGTATCTGTTTACACAGCACCATATGCTAATAGGTATGGGATAGGTCTGTGCTAATGAGCCACAGTTTCTTTCTTATAAAAACACATTTTTGCACCGACTGTATTTGAATGAGCCAGTTTGAAGCTGCTTTTGTTTTGAATCAAGGGTTTTATCTTTCACCAGCGTCACGTCAGCGCTGTTCTCATAACTCATGTGTTACCTTTCAGGAGTACCTGCTCCTGGGCCTGGGGTGATGGTCATGCAGCTCAGCGTCCCCAATGGACCGCAGCCTTCCCAAAACCCTCCTCTGGTCCAGTGGAACCCATGCAAATACTACAGCATAGAGCAGAGGCCCGGCAAGCCCGGAGACCTCTACAAACCTGACAACACTGCACAGGTACACAGACCCGCTCAGTCAGCGAGGAACTCGTCCGTTAACGTGTTAATGAGCTTTGTGTAACAATAAATCACTTGATTTCACCTTTTTTTTTTCTTTATATCCAGGCCAGTACTCAGCTGACAAGTCCACTGGCCTCCCCCACTCAGTCTCCCACCCCGTCTCCCTCTGGAAGTGTCAGCAGCGTCTGTTCAGGCCTGGGACCATTACCCCTCATATCCCAGTTCCCTCGAGCAGGAGGACCAGCTCAAGGTACGACTCAACAGGAAAAGCAATGGTTCAGAAACATAAACAGACACTTTACACACCCGCATTCTTCTGCATTCACTAGAATTTTAATTCTATTCCCCCCAAAAAATCACAGACATATGAGGTAGGTTATTATATTACTACATAAAGCCTTTTCTTTCTGATTTTCCCTCCAAATAATGTAGTTAGGCTTAGGCAGCTTACGTTGCTGACGACTTCCCCAAATCTCAGCAATTAACTCAAGTAGAAGGTTATCCCATCATTTAAACATAATGGCCAAAACTATAAAAATAAGGACCAGGTTAATAGAAACAGGAGCTTTGCTGCCTTCCAGCGAACACGTCCCGCTGGTCCAGCTGTGTGCTTTGACCCCTCATCAAGCTCGCGCCCTTTCACCCATTTCCAGGTGGCCGTTGGCCCCGAGCTGCAAGTCACATCACCTCACCTCAGCAAATTCACATGACTGGCACGAGGCCATCTGGTCAAACCACCTGCATCCACACATGGCTCCACCTCATACCTGTCCTCTGGCCTATATTTACTCTCGGAGCCACGACGCTTTCACTGACAAATAGACCCACTGATTGAAAGCCACTGTTACACATACAAACAAAGTCTTGCATCAGTCGCTCGTGTCATCACAAGACATGCATTGTCTTCAAAACACCAAGGTGAATAAATATTGTAGTAGTCAGCTACTTTAGGGCTACGTGACCCACTTCTAATGGTTCAATTAATGATTATCCAACTCCTTTTTGAGAAACTGTGTCATAGGTTATACTCAGTTATTTGTTTTTATTCAGCCTTCGCGCTGGTTTTAACTTGTGATTTGTTTTATCCAGGTGATGGTCGCTACTCTCTGTTGGGTCAGCCCCTCCAGTACAGTCTGTGTCCTCCACCCCTCATGCACGGCCAGTCCTCCTACAGCTCCCATCAGGTCAGTGATGGCAGACTCTTGTACTGAATCCAAACGTCACCTTCGGACTTTGGCTGGTTTACATGCAGTTTTTTCATTAGTTTTTTTTAGTTTGATCTTTCCAGGTAGCACAATGTTGACAGTGACTCAACTCCCTTTTACTAGGAATTTTAAGCTGGGCTGGCTCGTGTTTGTTTGTTCATGTGCTAAAATTAGCCTTTTCAGTTGTAGCCTGTAAAAACTGAAGAAAAAAACACCAGCAGGTATGTATGGTTATACACGAGTGAAAAATGTAAAGGCAATATTTGATTCTTTTAGATTATTTAAGTGGTCATTAAAACACACTTATAGAAGAGAAAAGACAATTCACTATAAGAAGAGAAAAATACCAACTGTGTGCTTTGTTTTTATTTGTTGATTAAGAGAAAAGAGCACAGATGTCCTTTTAATTTCTTACTCGCTGAATAGACACCACAGATATGTTGAGGTTTACTGGAAGTTGTGAGTCACGTGTCCGTAGTTAATACGGCTGCAGACATTTCAAATGAAACTCTACTAATGAACATTTT
Source organism: Mugil cephalus (assembly GCF_022458985.1). NCBI lineage: Eukaryota > Metazoa > Chordata > Actinopteri > Mugiliformes > Mugilidae > Mugil > Mugil cephalus. The sequence continues at coordinate 9,367,836 of NC_061773.1, forward strand.
CTGGTAATGTGTTGTTTGGGAAAGTGGAAGGCTCTCGCTGACGGCTCAACGGCTCCACCTAGTGTCCTGTTGTGTTGCTGCATCGCTATAACATCTGCTGTTGTGTTCAGGGCCAAGGAGTAATGAAACACGGGGCACGAGGGAAGAAACAAACACTCAAATCTGCATCGACAGATCTCGGCACCACTGATGTAGGTAAGTCAGAAATACGTCATCACAGCAGCGTAACATGTACATTTTAGCATTTCGTTTTCTGCAGGTATGTGAAACAATTAAACCCAGTTTTGTTTGAGTTAGTCTCTGTTCTTATCAAAACAGCTTAGTGAGTTGTTAGGGTGAAGCGTGCGCAGAGGATACAAGATGTTTGACACTAGTTGAGGCCACTAAGACAAACAATAGTAGATAAACGTGCTCCCAGTTTAACTATAATGTACATTTCTACATAGTTTATAAATTAAACAACATAATCATCATATGTAGTAGTCACAGTGAATGTTATGGATTTAAGTATCTCTGGTGTGACAAAATACCAAACTTATTTTTTCTCCTTCGAATTAATCTGCAACGTGAACACTATGACAGTGAAAATCTGAAATGTCCGAGTTGGAATATAGAATTTCCGAATTTTTGTGAAGGCATCATCTAACCGGCGTTTTTTTTTTTTCATCAAAGTCACTGTTGCCAGAAAGATGGAGAGTAAATTTATGAAGCTGAGGAGAACATGTCCTAACTGCAAACTAAGGACTTAAAATAGTAAAAATAATAATAACTAATATTAAATTTTAGATGTAAATTTTGCAATTTAGAGTTTAAAAGTTCAGGCTAATCTTTTTTTTGTTTGTTTGTTTGTTTTACTTTAAGCCCTGGATTTGGCTGCAAGTATTTCCCAGTAAAAGCAGTGTTTATAAAAGTCGTTCAATCATTTGAAACGTGAGCATGCATTTAATTTGAAACGGGTACAGAAAGGAAGGCTAAACAGACTCCACATTAAAATGCTCTAAATTATCATAATCATTTTCCATAAAAAAAGAAGCCTGAAACCTTGTGCAGTTGAGACTGAGTCTTGAAGAAATCTGGTATTGTGATTAGTTTTCTTCCTGCCGGTGTTGCTCTTCAGCTCTGAGCAGATTTCAAGTAAACGCACGTTTTCTGAAACACATGCCTCTGGTCTCTGAAGGTGCAGCTCGGCCCTGGAGCCCGGCTAACGTGTTCTTTGTCCCTCCTCATCCAGTGGTGAGTCGAGTGCTCGAGGTAACAGACCTGCCAGAGGGGATTTCGCGTCCGGAGGCTGAAAAGCTATTCAACCAGCTCTCTATGTGCGGTGCCAAGATCCAGTGGCTGAAGGAGCCCCAGGGAGGCCGGGGGGGAGCGGGAGGCTGCGGCCCCTGTCCCGCCGCGGGGCCCTCTGGGCCCGGAGCCGCCATGGGAGCGGTGGGAGTGAAGGGCGACGGCAACGACCCAGCTCACCTCTACACGGTGGTGGCCGTGTTCCCCAGCACCATGGCTGCCCAGAGTGCTTCCTTCAAACTTAACAACAGCGGCGCCAGCCTCTTCAAGCTGAGGGCCGCCAAAAAGAACTATGACCTGCGCGTGCTGGAGAGAGCCAGCTCTCAGTGAACGGAGAAGAGAGGGGGAGGAGAGAGGGGAAGTGAAAGAGACAGAAAGAGAGACTCTCGGTGGAATGGTGGAAAAGGAAGGAGGGACTGAGGGGGACTGCTCTTAGTGTACAATTTCAAAAATCAAAATGGAGAAAAAAAAAAACAAAAAAAAAAACTTGAGTTAAATGATGTGTCAAATGTATAAAAGGGAAGAAGGTGTGAATCATGAGGTGGCTGGTGTTTGGCTGCAAATATGATTTTCGTTGTTTGTTTTTATTCATTGTTTTTGTTTTGTATTTATATAGCAGAAGAGCACACGAGACACGCGAGCATGTGTTTCGCTGTTGCCGTGGCATGTGTGCTGCCATCGTACAAAAACCACACGGCAATGCTACACACACACACACACAAAACACAAAACACAAAACACACAAAAGACACACACATCAGGAGACACAAACGGATACACAAGGCGCAGGCAACAGGGTCACGTAGCACATAACAAAAACACACTGGACAGTCGACCTCAGTCAAACCTTTTCCTCCTCTTCCTCCCCCCCTCCGCTCTGCAACCTCCTTTTTCTGCCAGCGCTTTCTCCTCCTCTTCTCAACTCTCTTAATCTCACATATTTATAAATTTTCATACGCACAGTTGCGCACTCTCTCTGCTTTCCCCTGCTGCCCCGTCCCCCGCCTCTTTTCTTGCCACTTCTCATACTGCCTCCTATCTCCCTCTGCTCTCTCCTCTCTTGCTTTCTGTTTGCCTTACTGCTGTTGTGGGTTTCCGTATTGCGCTGTTTTGTTTTTTTTTTCTTTTGTTTTGTTTTCTCAGAAGAATTTTTCTTTAGTTTTTTGGGGTTCAATATATTTATATAAGTGATGTAAGGAATAAAAGAAATCTATATATTCAGTGATTTTTCTTTCTTTCCCCTGAGTGACAAAGTTTAGGCCTTCCTTTTTATCCTTTCCTTCTTTCCTCCTCACCCCCGCTCCTCCTCCTCCTCCTCCTCCTCCTCCTCCTCCTCCTCCTCCTCCTCCTCCTCCCCCTCATCAGCCTCCTCCTCACTGCCCTCTACCTCACTTCTTCTGTCCTCTCCTCTCTCCCACAACTGTTCCACGTCCCCGAGCTCCACCCCCCGACGCCCCCATTGTGTTTGCGTTTTTTTGTTGACAGCTGTGCAGAACGTATCAGAGAAGTAGTTAAAGTGCACAATGATTGCATATGTCTACTGTAAATTTTATTTAATCTGTTATTTTTTGTTTGTTTTTAAAAATATAAAAGTCGACAAAAAATATATGAAAACACGTTTGGCGTCATGTGGTTTATTTGAATTTACTGAAGCTAACGTTGGTGAGTCGCAACAACACTTATTTCATATAATATAAATAGATCGTGATGAAAAAACATGCATGTATGTGTGTGTACACATATATATGTATATATATATATATATATATATATATATATATATATATACACACACATATACATACATATATACACACACACACACTGTCTCCAAAACATTTGTTCACATGCAGATGGGGTCAAAGGGGGCCTGAAGTGTCTGTCATCTTCATGTTCCTTGATATTTACAGTTCCCTAACTTTAAAACTGATGAGTAAATGATGATGAGTAAAACTCATTTGCTGGTGTGAGGATAATGATGCACAACATTTCAAAGCAAAATGCTCAGAGTATTCAGTATTCAGAAACCTTTTGCTTTTTCTGTTATTATGAATGAGTAAAATGATGCTTCCACATCAAACAACACTCAGTAATCCTTAATGAGAAAGTGGAACCATGTTCTAGAAAGATAAAATCACAACCCTTGTAGAGTCCCCTTGAACACGTTGCATCATTCACTAACTGTGGAGGTTGGGTTTTGTTTGGAAGCGTCTGAAACACATTAGTGAACCAGTACTCGCATGAATTAGAGGATGTTGGTTGGGTGGTATCTTATCACCATGGTTACCTAATGACACACGTTTTAATAAATATGACCAAATTCATTAAAAAATTTAAAAGCATCTCTCATAAGGATCAAGAGTAAGTCTCAGCTGTCTCTGTGAATCTGGATTTATCCCACTTTATCCTCTGAAGCTCCATCAGGGTAGAAAGCGTCCATGAGATGCTCCTTTGTTTTATTTGTTTGTATTCGCCCCCACAACATAACAGGAGTTAAATGTTCTGAATCAAATTTGTGAAACAACATTTGTGTTTGTTGGTCATTTTCTTTTAGAAAACATGTAGAGGAAGAAAAGATTAAAAGTTGGTATAATTCAGCATAAAGATGAAAGAGGACGTCCACAAGTAGGAAGTGCTCCCGTCCTTTACTGAATCTACAGGGACCACGATGTGGAAATCCTCTTTACCAGAAGTGCTGTAGTATTAATTCCTTGTAAGTTAGACTTCAGTGACGTCAAAGCTCTTCCTGAGAAGATCTAAAGGCATGTCTAAGGACACCAGACTCTGTCCCAGAGACGGTGGGAAAAGATTATTTACTGACCAAGTCCACACAGTTTAGAGGGACAGAGCTCCTCTCCAGACGAACGAAGCCCGGGTCTGCTTTGGTTTCTTTGCTAATGTCCATGGTGGAGCTTTGGGGGCTTAGTGAAGACTTCCTCTCAGGAGATGGACGGAAGTCTTGAATGGACACATCTGTTCAAGATACAGCTCTTCATCAGAGAGACACTGGAGTAGCTACCGCAAGACATGGACAGATGTCATTGCTGGGCCATACTGAAGTACTGGGAGACATCTATTCAGGACATTTAGCAGGGCCTTCATTTGAACATATTGAGGAACTGAGGGACATACCTTCAAAACATAAAGACGTCTCATCAGGAAGAGATGTCTTCATTCAATAATTGATGATCTGTATGTTGTTTTATTATTAAGTGATTATTTTTTATGTTTTTTATTCGTTACCTTAAATAAAAAAATGTTATTTATTTAGTGACTATGTTTGACACTCACATCCAGTTTAAGCTTTTAATTCATAAAGGAGAAAAAAAAACTTTATGTATCTCTTTCATTTTTACTTTTTTATGTATTTTTTTATTATTTTTACTTTTCTATCTCATCTTCATACAACATGAAGTAATGTTTTAATATTTTCTCTCTTTCTCTCTCTCTCTCTCTCTCTCTCCCTCTCTCTCTCTTAGATGTTTTGTCACGTGTTTTATTTCATAAAGGAGAGAAGCAAAAAGCTGTAGATATATGCTATTCCTCCTTCCTGGATTTTCTTTTACTTTTTTAAATGTATTTCTTTTTTTTAATTACTGTTTTTGTTTTTTTTGTGTTACTTTTCTGTGATTGCATCTCTCATTTACCAACATGTATTTCCTTTCAGATTTAATATTCACCCACACTAACCATCTAATAAACCATGTAATATTCATGTGGGAAGCTTATAGTTACATAAATACATACCGGCGAGGCCAACGGGATAAAGAAAGAGATTTCTTTCCCTCTGTCACATTGAACCGTTGTGTTTGGCTGTCGGTGGCAGTCTCAGTGACTCTGAACGTAGTCCAATCAGCTTCAAGCCATGTCCCATGTGTGACTCATGTCCCAGGTGTCTACACTTGGATGTCGCTGAACGGGCGTTTGTATTTTCTATGAAGAGACGTCCCTTCATTCTATTGAATGTCTCATTAAACTGTCACATTAGAGAGACAGAACACATTCGATAAATGTCCTCAGGAGTCGTCAAAGCAGATGGAGCCGCATCTTTTTCTTATGCGCGTGAGAAGTACAGATGTAGTCCTTGATTCAAGAGCTACAAATCTTTTGCTGTATTTCTAATGTAACACATGACCTCACATAAAAAAGCTCAGATGAACAAACATTAGTTTCGTTCTCACATAAAAAGAGTTAATCTTTATGTTAAGAGCGGTTTCGTTCTGACGACATAACTTATAATTTTCCGTCTTTGCGGGAGATTCAGCAAAAACACGCGCAACCGATGATCAGCTGACTCAAAATGCTTCGTGAGCGTGACAATATTTATAACGTGACGTGTAACCTTCTCTGCCGAGCGAGGGACCGGGAGCAAGATCCCTCCAGGTTTTTCTTCTGCTCAACTGGGAGCGCTTCTGTGCTTTTAAAGTGCTCAGCTGTTCCAAACAGTCACATGTGTGCTCACACTGGCATACATGCACACACACACGCACAAAGTGAGGGCCGGGCCGGCTTGGCCTGCTGGCATTAGTCATCCCAATGTCCCACCTGTTGGAGCCTCATTTGGAAAGTTCAGCATGTAAACGCCTGAACAACAGGACTGGGGGGGAAATAAGCTGGAAAGACTCGCATGAGGCTTTGGAGCAGCGAGGGAGACCTGCGACGGCAGAGAGTGACAGAGAAGAAGTGGACTTCAACTTTAACGGTCAGTTGACTTTTTTGTTTTTATTTTTAATGAACATGCTTCCAGAGTTGCTATCTAACCTCCCCCCGTCCTTTTAAACCATTCTCACTAGTACTTAGCACGCTCTTGTTAATTGTTGGATTGTTGGATATTTTCTAGCAACCTGAGAGAGGGTGGGGGTGGAGGGGCCTGTTAACACTGCAGTCTGTGGATATACACCAGTCGTATATCTTGTACCAGCTTACGGCTGAGTCCTGTTTTTACTTCACCAAGATCAAATCGCCTCTGTAGTTCGGACCTCAGAGCAACCAAGCAGGGAAAACTAGTTTTAATACTACATCAACATTATTGCACTTCATGGATCTTCACTTGTGATGCTTCCCTCGACAGTTGCCATCTACCAGACCTGTCCCTCAGTATCAGGAAAGCTCAGCCGGCAAACACCACCATGGCTCATTACGACTCGTAAGTTCAGCCTGTAAATGACATCAGCTGTGGAATAAATAACGTTTTCTTATTCACCTGGAGTTGTGAAGTTGTACAGGACGTCTGTGTAGGTGCTTTATAATAGTCTCAACAAACAAATGACTGAAAGGCAAAAGCTTCACATAGTCTAATTTGTAATTATTAGTCATAATATGTCAAAAATAAAGAAGAAAAGAAAGAAACATTTGGTTGTTATTTACCCAAATAGCGGGCCATTTTTTATGTACGCTGAAACTTCCCTGTCTCTGTTGTACCTTTAAGACGGGTCTAAGTTTTTCTCCTGCAGTCACGCATTTGCTTCACAGTATGACATTTGCCATCGATGATGACAGGTCAGATGACAAGGACTCTGTGGATTTTCATGACAACCCGCCGCTCCCCGATAACGTGGTGAAAGAGGAGGACAACACGGTGAGACATCCAGTATCACAGCACACATTCATTCCAGGGCCGTTTGCAAACCAGGCAGCTGGAAAAGAGATTTCTTAACGTGTAGTGACCCCGAAGGAAAACCTCGGCCTCACTGGGACATGTTCACGTATTTTCATTACGAGTCGTCGTATCAGACTGTCTTACTCCAAAATCACATAGACGATTTAAAACCACTACCAATCAGGCATAACATTACGACCATCTTCCTAATATTGTGTAGGTCTCCCTTGTGGTTCCAAAATTGTTGTGACTCATCAGAGAATGGACATGGACCTTCTGAGGGTGTCCTCTGGTGTGTGAGGGGAGGGGCCTCTGTGGATCGTCCCACAGATACTTGATCAGTTTGGGATCTAGTGAATGTGGAGGTCAGGTCAACACCTTCATGTTTTCTTGAGTTGTTCCTAAACCGTTTTCGTCTGTGTCAGGCTGCATCCTGCTGTGGATGGCACCAAGGAGTGTCATTGCTATGGGGTGGGGGTGTCTGGTCTTAGCTGTGCTGTGGCGTTGCCGTAGATTATGTTCAGGATTCCTGACAGCTAAATAGAGTTGCAGATCGATGGCGCTGTAATGTGTGAACTATCCCTGGCATTACCAGTTATTGTGGTGTAAATCCACAGCCCGGCGGCCGCAGGGATTCCTCTAATCCTGCCAGTGACTGAGAGCCGGAGCCGGTTCAGTCTGTGAGGCGTCGTCCCAACGATGCATGTGCATGTGTGACATCCTTACCTCTGTTTAACAAGGCTGTATATTTAGTAGTTGCACTGTCTAGTTTTGTTACTGTGCGTTGGGAATGCCGTTCAGTCTCCATTGAGGGCTATTTTGAGAACTCGGCCTTTCTGAGCCTCCCACCTGTGGTTTGACAAAATCCCAATACCCTCAGGGATATAAGAGACTATCTCTTCATGAACTGTCAGTAGTGTGATTGAAGTTTATGTATTTGGCCATATAACACAGTTAGTATGATTCAGACTGCGGTATTAATAGAATCATTCCCGTGTAAATCTGTCGGCTTGTGGTTGACTCAGGATACTGATCCTGCTTGGGATGAATGAAGGCTCTGGCAGTTTAATGGAATCCCCACTAAATTAAATCAGAGTCAATTAAACATGATCAAAAGCTTTTAATGATATACGGCATTGTTGCCGTCTTCTATTTTCTTTTCGCCTATAATCTAAAACCCTAGTGTTTTCCATTAACTGGGCGTCAATTATGAAGCTGGGTTGCACCGCACAGCGAACTCTGCTCCTTTCTCACCCACAGTGGTAGTTTTACACCGATCAGGCATAACATTATGACCGCTGACAGGAGAAGTCAACATCATCGAACATCTTGTGACAGTACAATGTTCTTAGGACCTGGCATTGGTGTGGATGTTACTTAGACATGTAGCACCCACCTACACCAGACCAGGCACCCCCACCCCATAGCAGTGACAGTCGTTGATGGCAGCAGTCATCCCCAGCAAGATGCAGCCTGACACAGATAAAAACGGTTTAGGAACAACTCAACTAACATGAAAAACGACGCTAGGTGTTGACCTGACCTCCAAATTCACTAAATCCCAAAGTGATCAATTATCTGTGGGATGATCCACAAAGGCCCCTCCCCTCAACCCATAGGACCCAAAGACCCCACTAACACCCCAGGACACCCTCAGAAGGCCCATATCCACTCTCTATTAGGAGGGTGGTCATAATGTTATGCCCGATCTGTGTATGCAAAAAGGTTGATATCTGGGGTACCCTTTATCCATTTTTTTTTTCATAAGACCGCAAACAATTGCTTGGTTTGCTTGCCCTGACTGTGTAAACACTATTTACTCTCTTCTGTGCATTTCACTGATCTCAGAAAAAGTAACTTGTTCAGCGTTTATCGGATCCATCTCCAACATAAGTCGGTCATATGGTTAAGACCCCTTGTGGGAGTCGGCCTATTGTCTTGTCTTCCGGCCACTGACATACTTGGCTACTATTTTATTTTTCTCTCCGGGGATTTTCAACCTCCACCCTCATTTATTTTTTCAGGTCTATTTCATCTATGACGAGGAGGTGGAAGAAGAAGAGAAGGATGAGCCTCCTCCACCGGAACCGGTCAAACCGGTCAACGACAGGCCGCACAAGTTCAAGGACCACTACTGCAAGAAACCCAAGTTCTGTGACGTCTGCGCGCGCATGATTGTTTGTATGCGTCGCTTATCTTCTTCTGCTCTGTTTTGTGCATTGACAAAACTGGTGAATTCAAAATTCAGCTTGATTCCCGTTTTTCTCTTCAGTAAACAATAAGTTTGCGTTGCGATGTAAGAACTGCAAAACCAGCATCCACCACCAGTGTCAGTCGTACGTGGAGTTCCAGAGGTGTTTCGGCAAAATCGTAAGGCACCGTCCCGGGCTTCAGTTGCGTATTTGTGTCATCAGACCTTGGGTCCTTTCTTCACCTCTTCTCATCTGCTCCTTTAGCCTCCAGGTTTCAGAAGAGCCTACAGTTCTCCTCTTTACAGCAGTCAGCAGAATGCCACGGTCTCACAGCTACTGCCCTTTTGTGAGTCACACTTAAGAACACATTAAGATAAATTCCTCCTTATAACCAAATGTGCTATGACTTGCGTCAGGACAGTGTAATTTGGATAATAAAGTTTTCATTTTATGCAGCAGAATGTTTTTGTGCAGAACATAGTAGAATTAGATTAGGTTTTGTCACCTTATATTTTGAACCTTTGCTCAAATTTTTGCAAAACTCTATGAAAACAGACAGTTACCATTTCAGCTTTAAGCCATGATGTACTCACAGTGTGAGTTTAGCTACTCATTCCCAATCAATCAGCACCATGAACTTGTTTTTCTACTTCAAATTTAACCGTCTGAGAATATTTAAACAGACATCAGTGTTGATTGTGATTCCTTCAGTATTGACTCACAGTAAATGAGGCCAGTCCATACATTCTCACTCATCCACATTTGTGTGGTTTCACCAATGATGACGTTTGTTTGGCAGCACAGTCAAACCGCACCGACCCTGTGTTTGAGACGCTGCGAATCGGCGTGATCATGGCCAACAAGGAGCGTAAGAAAGGCTCGGAGGACAAGAAGAATGTGAGTGTGGACGCGTCATGAGACGTTTAACACCGGAACATGGAACACACTTGACCTGTTTTTGTTGATTGTTTGTCTTACAGATGATGATGATGATGATGGAGGAAGACGAGTCGCAGCCCAAGCCGGAGGATGAAGGAGGTGAAGGAGGTGAGAGCGTCTTCACCAAAGCTGTTGTCGTTAATAAAATTAGTAACACAACGGCGCTTGGCTTTTAAATCCCTCAGGCTCATGATGAAAATGCATTAAATGAGGTTTCTGTTTTTCATGTCAAACTAATTATTTCTCATTTGTTTCTTCTTGTTTTGTGAGCTAGCAAACACAGATGGAGACAAAAAAGGGGACAAAGCTCCTGCCGATGAAAAGGTCTGAAAAATGTGACGATGAAGACAGCGGTGACGCCAATGAAAACTGGTGGGGAGGGCAAACAGGAGCTGTTCTGGAGGATAATGACACGTTGTGCTTTCAGAGTAAAAAGCTTCAGCCGGGGAAGATCGGTGTGTTCAGTCAGTCCCACTACTACCTGGCTCTCTACCGCTTCAAGGCCATAGAGAAAGATGATCTGGACGTGCAGTAAGCTTCTCCTCTCCGTCTCAGTTTTTCCCCGAATATCTCTCCTCCCGCTATCTCACACAAAACATTTCCCTGCGTGTGAATGTGCCTCAAAAACATTCATCTCTTGTTTGTTTCCAAGTGCTGGTGACCGTATCACAGTGATAGATGATTCCAATGAGGAATGGTGGAGGGTGAGTCACACCTTATTTTTTTTATTTTTTATTTTTTTTATCATGCTACTAAACATCAGATTCTTGTCTATTCATGATCAAGCTGATGTTTTTCCAGGCCTGTCTGCTTTCCAACGCATTAGAAACTGTTACTGCGAGACAGCCAAGGGGCTCGAGGACCAATGGAGATAGATTTCGGTCATTATCAGGATCTAGGATTTTTGCCATGAGATGATGATCTTTGTGGATCTAGAATTCATTGTCACACCGGATAAGATGCTACAATCCCATGTCCCCTTGTGCCAAGATCCCAGGCAAAACACATTTAGAAGCCCAGTCCACCTGAAAACCACCCAGCGGGCTAGCCCTAAGCTACCAACTAGCAGCCAACAAGAAGATACCTGCTACCTAGCCTAGCCTAGCCAACAACAGTAGGCAGTACGCGGCACATCATTGGGGTTTTCAAGTAGGTACCTCCCTTAACCGATGTCCCGTTAACGACACCTCAATAAGACTTAACAGTGAGATCCAGCATCCTGGAGTCACCCCCCTCCATGCTGCCACCACACAACCGCATGACTTTCAACCAGCGAGAGAATAGCTTAGCTCCTTTTACTGCTATCCAACAAAATACACAGTGGTGTCAGTCTGTCGTCCAACAATTACACTGAGAGCCCTAGAGCTGTGGAGAAGTTGCTGTGATTCTGCCAATAAGTCAAAACTCCTGCTCTGCTCTCTTTCTATATATGTGTGTGTGTACAGTATATGGATACATACTGTTAAACCTTGCGTTCCACCAGGGGAAGATCGGAGAGAGGACGGGGTTCATCCCGGCCAACTACATCATCCGAGTGCGGGCGGGAGAGAGGGTCTATAAGGTGACTCGCTCCTTTGTTGGTAACAGAGAGATGGGCCAAATCACTCTGAAGAAAGACCAGGTTAGCACACATGCATGCACACAAACAGACACGCAGGTGCACAATCTACTATGCACACACACATCATTATGTAACCGAACCATAAATGTCCCCGATATATTTATTTCTAATCCCAAAACAATCTCCACAAACTGAAGCCAAACACCCTGGATAAAGCACTGGGAAGCTGAAATATGTGTGAGTTGTTCTATAGATGTCGGAACAGTTGAGCCTCATGGGCACACACACACACACACACACACACACACACACACACACACACACACACACAAAAGAGGTTTTCTTCTTTTTCGGTCTTACATTTTGTTTTACATGCACTAGATAGTCAGATCTGAGTTTTTCAAAGACTGAGAGGACACAAATGATAAGGCCTGTCAACATGAGGAGACAAACGTTGTGTCTTCTGTGCGTTGTCAGATCGTGGTGAAGAAGGGCGAGGAGGTGAACGGTTACCTGAAGGTTAGCACAGGACGGAAGCTCGGCTTCTTCCCCTCCAACCTGCTGCAGGAGATCTGAAGAGGAGCAACATACCTCTGTGTTTCATCACCTGCTGTAGCTGAAGTTCTCGACCGACTTTTGTCGAGCACGTGTCGACATTTTTACTTGGTCGCGTTCTTCCTGCATCACTCCACATAACCTTCAACGTGCCTATAATCAGCTGAGCTGCAAAGATGACTGGTGCATAAACTAAAAAGTCATGCGTGTCACCTTAGTTTAATAAAAATATGCAGACATTTTTTTTCTGTCATACTGAACTACACTGTGCACAGTTTTCCCTCTCTAACCGCGTTACGAATAATACGAATTTCATTTTGTATCTCTAATCCCACCAGATCACTGTGACTTAGATTTAGTGTCTTTTTAATATCACAGATTGTTCTACCTGTTGTATTGAACTTTGGTGGACTCTATATGAGCGTGTACTCGTGAGTCAATTTAAATCAAACGAAAAAAAGTGTCACATCTCTCTGAAAAGGATTTTACTGTAAAACTCTCTCGTATCTTGAAGCATGTGTTTTGTTGTTTCTACTGGGTGTCAATGATGGCTTCCATGAGAAATATAACCACTCATTAGCAGACGTGATCTACTGTAAATGTGATGACGATTAGCATATTAATTAAAGCAATGACATGTAGACCTTTCTATAAGTGGGGCACGCTCTTATTTCAATATCATCCATCAACGAATCTGAATAGGTCAATGATGTTAACAGAACTCCATGTGGGCATGGGTTGACTTGCCAAAACATTAGGTACACTAGTGAATTTGTATGCATTCTAATACAGCAACACTAAATCTTATATTCTTGAAAGTTAAGGTATGCAGCATTGGTTTAAAACAACCGAGAGGGGTGTTGATTCAACTGTGTTTTCATGGTACGGGGCCATTACATTAGAATACATTTGTTTTCACTGGTGTACCTGTTTGACAAGAGTGAATGTATAAGGTCAGAAACCTACCTTGTAAACACACGGCTGCTTCTTTATTCTAATGCTACTGGAGAAAGTTCCTGTTCTACGTGAACACCATTTGAGCAGGTTTCATTATATTATGCAGACTTACTGTGTTGTGAATCTGCGAGAAGGTGCAGAATTTGTTAATACTTGGTTATCGGAGTCATCCCTAAGGTAAGAATGCATCCGTTTCTTTACAGGTCAGGGAATGCACAGTTCAAGGGGGGCTGAGGCATTTCCACATCTTCAAAAGGGATGTAGAGAAAATTTTCTGTAGACGCTCCGAGTGCTGCGTAATTAGCCGGGGTGAGCGTGGGTAAGGTTTGGCATGTGAAGGGACGGCTCAAGAATCAGGAATGAAGGGAATGGGACCTGTTATGTCCAACGACACGCTCCAGCTGCGAATACAGGCCTCCTCGGTTCTTGTGCTTTTAGTCTCTCCTTTCCCTCATGCAGCCTCCGTGATCTCGTTCGGATGCAGATGAGGAGTCGGCCGATCGCGCCCTCCTCCCTCCTCTGCCGTCTGTCAGAGGAGAGGAGCAGCACGGCCCGAGCAGGTAGCGCTGGCAGGCTTCAGCAGTCCTCTGATCGGACTAACAGAGCACCCCTTCAGACACGGGTCACTTCCTTCCCGGGCAACGGACTCCGCTTCATGACTGACCGAGTCACACTATACGGAAGATACAAGAGCTGCCATGTTGTCATCCCCGACCCCGTGACCCTGCCACTCCAGACAGGCAGGACGGAGGAGGAGGGCTGCCAAAATGTTTGCAGATTTGTGTGGGTGAATGGTTTTGTAACTATATGTGTGTGTGGGCATGCGCAACCCAGCATGTGCAAACTCTGTATATATATGCAACTGGTGAGAGGCCGAGGGCGTGAGGCTGCAGCAATAAATCTGTTCAGTTAAAGAGAGATACATCCCCAGCTGTATAAGATTTTAGTTTTATTATCAATAAATGTCATAAAATAACAGTAGGAAGCAAAAATGGGCTCATTTATAACCCCTGAATAAACACAAAACAAGCATGGACGTCCCACAGGACTGAATGCGCTACCAGACTATGAAAAATAGTGTAAAAGTTACAGTTAATTGGAATTTAGTAACGCACATTTCCACTGCAAATTCAGCTGACAAAGACCATGTGATTCTACCAAAAGCTAAGCGGGTAGCTGGAGCTTGAGTTGAGGTTGTTTTGACAGCTCCCTTCTCACATTGTCAGAGATTTATCTGATTATGCTAGAAAGAAAGAAAAAAACATTTTAAATGCATTTACCTTTAAATATATAAGGAATGTGGGAGTCAGCAGGTTGATTTATTGTTTTGGGGTTGACATTTGTGCAGGCAAAGATTTTAAGGTTTTATCTTTGAGTACGTGTTTAGAGTAAAGTCTGTTGCAAATTAAAATGCTGTTGGCAAAAGACAGAGACACATAAAGAGGAGCACTGGGCTGAGGTAACTGTTTGTTAATGTGTATTTTTTAAGAGATGGTGACTCTCTCTCAGACAGGGAACCGATACAGTGATTTTGGAAAAACTGGAGTGTTTACTGGGGTGGGATGACTTGAGTTCTCAAATACTGTTGGAAATATGGAAAAGTTATTTTCCGAATAGGAATTATGTTTAGAAATTCAGAATAAAACTTCAAATGCAAGGTGCCTGTGAAGTTTCTCAACAATCCCAGTCACGTTACATTTAAAACCAAGCTGAAGCGAAGACAACTGGATTGCGGCAAATGGCAGTGGCTTCGACAGTTCTTACTGACTAGAGGGAAGTTAACATTTTTATTTCATCTGTTGTTGGTGCCCACCGGAATCTCACACGACTAATCCCACAACTCACCTGCAACTAGAGAAAGACAGTGAGACGGTGAATTGTTTACTAAGCTATCTAAACCTTAAACCAGTCCAGCTGCCTTTGATTTAGCTTAAATAAATACACAAAGTATGTAGGAGATGGAAAAGGGAAGTATAGGAATGGAAATGTATGTAAATAAAAGGGGACTAGAAGAAAAGCTCTCAGTACTAAGAACTTAAATTCACTTTTACAACAATCACATTTACAAAAATCATTTTACTAAATACAACAGATGAAATGGTGCTTTTAAAAGAATGTGCAGATAACAGTATAAATACCACTATTAGGGTCATGGCTGATATTAAGGAGAATGTCCATGTGTTGCGATGTGACACAGTCGCCATGCAATGACGATTTAACCCAAAAGAGGTCCCTGTTGCACCAACTATGAAGCAAATCATGCCGCTCACCTCACTGAAACAACTTCCCTCACCACAGGGAGCCAGTGTGTGTTTATTGCTCATAACAGATGTGAAGCTGGTGTGAGGTACAGCTCTGCACTTGCAACCGGGCATCATCCTCTCTGGAGGACGGAAACGTGTTATTTTTGTTTGTTTGCTAAAATAAAAGTCCAGAGCTGCTATTAGCAGCGATGCAGTGTCAAATCCAACATGTCCATTGTATTTAAATGTTTTTTTCTATCTGTACAGTCAAGGCGGATGTTTAATTGACTGTTATCAGTATAAATAGTTTGAATTAAATGCAAAAGTTCAATAAACCTCCACTACTTAATTTGTGATTCTGCCGTGTTAAGTATCACACCCAAGGGTGCAGTCAGAGGCAAACGCAGCTTGTTGCTTTCCACTAATAACAGAAGCCTCCCCGAGTGTGTGATTTCTTTTTTTTTTTTTTTTTTTCCTGCAGCACATGTCGTAGCAGCATTATACAGCGTTAAAAACTAATATAACTTTGAGAGGTGTCAAACTGCACTTATGGATGTGCAGAAAGTGACGCATCCCTTTTTAAGAGTGCAGGCTCTGCATCATCTCATTGAACCGCCCGCACTCAGAATCACATTTACCATCCAGTCGAAGAGAAAATCTATCTTCCCTCTGCCAGTCGCTGAGAAATGTAGCAACGTGTGAGGAAAAATAATAACATAAAACTATATTAGAGATCCTCTTTGCCTAGCAGAGAAGGTATTGATTTTCAGGGGGAATTTT
This sequence comes from Mugil cephalus, assembly GCF_022458985.1. Classification (NCBI taxonomy): domain Eukaryota; kingdom Metazoa; phylum Chordata; class Actinopteri; order Mugiliformes; family Mugilidae; genus Mugil; species Mugil cephalus. The sequence goes on from NC_061773.1 coordinate 9,383,949, forward strand.
TCTGAAAGTCTCTTACATGGCCAAATGCTAATACTGCTTCTTTTTCCCAGACAACAAAACCATTTTGTAGGCCTTCCACAAAAAAGGCCAGATTTATTTTTAGAAAGTTAGTTTCACTCCCCTGCTCCCTGTCGGCCTCGGTTTTTTGAGACGCAAAGAATGCGTGAATGTGCGTGCAGTAGCATGTTTCAAATCTCATATTTCCTGACAGGATCTCTGAAGCGTTAGATTAAAACTCTGACATGATTCTTTTAATAACTGTTGCAGAATAACACCTTTTATTTCCCCGCCATTTCTCACTGAGGCGCCAAAATTCAATTATCTAATCGGATTTGTTTGATTATTAATCTCCGTTATTCATACATTCAAAATGACTTTGCAATCATGTTTTTTTTTTTTTTTTTTTTTTTTAAGTGGAAATGTAACGAGGTAGGTGATGGCTGGAGATAGGATGACAACGGGGCAGGGGTCGGAGCCATGAAATACACAGACAGATATAGAGACAGAAACAGTTTCCTGTCTGGCACCATTAAACAATTCAAGGTGTTTATATGCACAGGCTGCCAAACAGACACCGTAAGGGAAGATGGTTGCAGCCTGTTAACACATTACAGTAAATGGATGTCTGTGCGACTGCTTATTTTCACTTCTGTCAATCCATCTATGTGAGAAGAGGGACAGAAAGACAGAAAGCGCCGGTTTATACTTGTGGTTACGTGCTCGTGCAAGAATAAATTAAAGATAGTGATGACACACACAGACAGAGGGAAAGACAAGTTTACAGAGTGGGTCCCGAGGCCCACAGAGACGGAGAGAGGTAAAGAGGGAGAAAAGGCTCGAGAGAAGGCTGCAGGGTTGGAACCAATTAAGCTAGGAGAGGCTCCCTCCACCTGCACTGCGAGGCCCCCAGGGGAGAGCCCTGGTGACAAGATGAGGGATCATCATCATTACCATTATTTATTTGCTAAGCAGAGGCCGACTCTGGGGCCAATCCTAATAGGATTCACGAATTACAATGAGTATCTTGCTTTTGGGGCAGGTAGGTTGCTGGAACAGGAGAGGAGGGTTAATGCATGGATAAAAGCGAGCATACATCTGCAAACAGAAGCAAATACAACAGACTTATGCTGAAACAAGTTCCTTTTAATCAATTATGCAGACCTATTATAGGCTCCCATGCTATCACCAATGATATATGTGGTGTCCCTGGAAGTTTGGTGCATTATGTGAGTAAGTCAGGTCAAACTGACCCCAGGCATCAATCCCGTTAATTTAGGTGCACACTAGAATTCACAGGAGCAAGACCAGGTAGGCATTTGATATTACTACTTACTTCCTTAGTTTTAGAAAAAAAAAAAATGCAGCCATTGTCTTTGTGAAATTTGTTGTAATACTTCATATTATTTTTTCAAAATTTAAAAACAACAAAAAAGCAAAGATAAAAATACAGTACGTGGTGGCAAAACCCAAACGGGCATTGCATTTAAACAACAACGCAACGACACAAACTTGTAGCAGACTAAATAAATCATCACAATAACAATTTTTTCCATAATTCATTACAGTAGTTGTTTTGGTGACCATTTGTTTGTGAGCACTGAAATATCTCGTTCGGTTTATTGTTTCCTGCAGTATTTGTGCTCTTTTTATGGTTTGTTGTTGTTTTTAGTTTTAAATTGTTTGCATTTAAATGCACGTTCGAGTCAGCGCATGTTGTTTCATACAAATAATCTGAGCAGAAACTAGGCCAAATTAAGAAGCTCTTCTTCACATACCAGTTTTTGATTCTACTTAGACATTTGACAATGCTGTCAACAACGAAATAAATAAATAAATTACTCTTTCAAACAAAAGCATCAGTAAATGAAAACCATCAAAATGACAAGAGAAAAACAAAGAAAACCGGCGGACCTCGGAGACGCAACACGTGTTTTTAATATACCCGGAAGTGTACGGTCAGTTACGACAGCGTTTGGTGAAAGGGCGTAAACCAGAAGACTGCTAACAATTAAAATGGAAGACGTGTATTCTCATATTTTTTTTCCCCCACACATTTTAACAACGGCAGAAGGACGCCTAATGATAAAGCACCAGAGCAGACAACTTGTTTGGAGACGACTGCAACAGCAACAGGTGCTAATTAGCTAATTGTTAGACATTTGAGGCCAGTCAAAGTTGAACTAGCAGAGCGCGTCAACTAACGGCTAACCGCATGTGTTGCCTTGGTGATGACCGGACGAACACGGAAATACCACGAGGTTAGTAAAGTAAATTTCTCTGGTTAATTTAACAGTTTCGTGGTATTTTAATGTTGTAAGGGACAGATAGCTTTTAGAAATATTTCTAAGGAGAACACCGTGAGTTTTTGATACTATAAAGCAGGTTTAATAGTGTTGTTCTGCAGCTTCTGCCGCTGAGATATATTTGATTAATCGTTGTACCTCATACTGTGTGATACAAGCTATGTTTCCAATGCATTTACTTCTGTGGTACTGGTAACCCTGATCCTAAACTGTCTGCCTCAACCAATTCGAAATTGGGGATCTTTTCTTGTAGTCTTACAGTAGACGAAGTCTTCACATCGTTGCAGTAAAGTACAAGTGCTATCCTTATTCTAGACATACCATATTATGGAGTAACCAGTACTGATGTCTTGGTCAAATAAGACCTAACAGTCCTATGTGCAGATTGTAATGCACTCTGTGCCCAGACCATCAGTTTATATCTGGGCGACAGATTTGCCTGAGATCATAGGTCTTCAAGGGGGATCCGTGACCCCTGGGGGGGGGGGGGGGGGGGGGGGGGGGGGGTCCGCAGGGGTACTGTGGAAAATCTTTGGTTGATTAGACATTTTTTTATACACATTTTTATTTATTTTTTTTCCCCCCACAAATTTCAATTGCTTTAAATCCACATTAATCTAACATATTTTAGTAAAGGGATAAGGGATAACTTACTATTGAATCCAAAATGATAATAATAATAATAATAATAATAATAATAATAATGTATATTTATAAATTGCACTAGTTCACGTTTAATATAGAACACATGTAATAGGTAATAAGTAAGGGGTCCCTACTTAATCTCTGCATCAGTTTGGGAGTCCTTCATCTAAAAAATCTATCTCTGTCTTGGACAATATGCTTGGAGAAATGCGCACATTATTATTGAAATGTTTTTATTGAGTTTGAAATGTGCACATTAATAGTAAAGACACATGAGGTACCAAAACAATCTATATTGGTGCTTAAGAATCATGCATTTCATGCAACATATCTGTTTGGTTAAAAAGTAATGCTTTCATAAAACTGTAGTGCATTACAAAGTAAAATAGTTATAATGAGATGTAATGAAATGTCAAGTTGTGTAAAATGAAATTACTGAAGTTAAAGTTCATAAAATGTGTATTTAACTGCTTGAGTAAATATAGGTGGTTACATTCCACCAGTGTTCCTTCCTAACATAGGCTTCTACCAGATAAGTTATTTTAAAATGACAGATCACACTTCCCTCGTAGAAAAAAACCTTGCATCCCAAATTATGCTTACAGAGACCACTCATACAATATTATTGGAAAGATAAGAGGACCTCGACCAACAGCTGTTTTCACTGAATGACACATTTAAATTGCCCACTTCCTTGTCAGACTAAAGGTTTGGACACCTAAAGATGTTCAGACTAATATAGTCTGTATCACTTCTTATAAACACGTGAACATTTATGTGTATGAGCTGACATTAGCAATTATTCATAAATTTATTTATCAAATGTATGTAATTTAACCAATAGATAATTTCAGCTTTCTAAAGTATGTTAAATGTGCTCGTATTAAAAATATATAATCTAATATTTCTATTGTGTTTTTTCATGTTTATGGTTTAGCTGAAACTGATTTGACTTAAATTGTAAGCTGTAATGAAAGTTGTGTAGTTGAGTAAATGACTCCCTGCCTCTGTTTCATACTGATCATTTTCAGTGAACGCAGATTAACGGATTCCTCACTGGTCCTAAGCTTTGAAAGACACCACAACAAAGTACAATGAGGACTGAAAGGATATAATTTTCAGAGGGTTCACCTCTTGTGGCCTCCTCTAACAGTGAGTAAAACTTGCATTTTAACCTCCTTTTATCATTGTTGTAAGTCTGTTTTTGATATTTTGCAAACATCTGTGACAGTTGATGCTGTTTGAATCATGGATGTAGTATTAGAGGAGGAGGGGAGAGGTCAGTTCTGGATGCGATTTTGAATACAAATGTGAAAACACAAAGACACCTTTCAGTTATACCTTGGTCAAAATTAAGATACATCCATGAGCATCAGATCTTCTGTGTGTGTGTCAGCGATCGTGTGATCAATGTGTATGTCCTTGTTTTTGTACTCAGTGGTTGGTTTGCATTGGAGGAAGCGGTTTGTATGTGTGGGGATAATACCGTGTCTGCCTGTGATTCAGGTGTTGTGGAAGAGTGACTATAGTTAGTCCATAACTCATGATGCTCTCCATTCAGAAGACACCTTAGGGCCCGCATTACACCCAGTGAGACTCAATCACAGCCTACGCTAAATCGATAATCCTGGAGATAGTTGGTGGGAGGGAGGGTGAAAAAGATGGAGAGAAAGTGACTAGGGGAGAGAAGGAGGGAGAGGGAGGAGGGGGAGAGAGGACTGGAGAGAGGGAGAACAGGCCCAGGATGGGAAGATGAAAGATGAGGACTGGTTTTCCCACAAACTCCCAAAGGCCACTTTGCTGACTGTGTTTTTATCTGAGGATGTGAGGACATAGTTGAGGTGAATGGAGGTAAAGACAAAAGAGGGAGAGATGTTTTTGAAATTTTACTTAACTTTATTTCTCCGTCTTTATTCAGCGTACTTATAAAATGTAGTCATTTTACAGGTGGAGTTGAATGTTCAGTTGTTACTTTTTTTTTTCACCATGTTACTGGAATAATTTAGTTTGTCTCTTATTTTCCGTAATTATCTTGCAAACATCAACGTGCTAGTCATCTGCAAAAGCCACTTTAAGATACTGACACACCAAACTGACAAGTACCTGAAGCGAAGGCTGATTGTGACGTCATGTAATGAAACCTGTACTCAGGCAAAAACAAAAACAAAAAAAAACACTTGAACGCACCACAGAGACAATGGCCAGCAGTTTTCTGGTACATCCACTATGTTCTGATCCTGCTTATAACTTTCACTGAAAAAAGCTACTATTAACAGGGAGGCTGGGAAGAGATACAACTCGTCTTCTGACTCATGCTGATTCACTCTAGATGATTATGCAGTTGTGAAAATATAAGTGTGTGAATGTTCAGATGAGATGAACATGTGAAACGAAAAGAGCCTTCTGTGCTCCCAGATTGATCTCTCTGACCAGCTCTTTCTGCCGCCAATTCAATGCGCTCAATCAGCTAAAAAGTTCAGCTCCACGTCATTTTATTCTTAATAAATATAGTAAAGCAATATATAATCATGAATATATGTATAGTTTAATTAAAAAGTATGCAGTAATTGCCTGGGCACCGTATGTCAGTAAATGTTATTCAAGCAGAAGTCAGTGGTCTATTTCGTTGTCTATTTGTTGTCGGGTGTTTCACACCCAAGTCTGAGCTGTGGACTCAGAATGCCCATGGTCAGAGTGATAAACCATTGTGAGCACAGACGACTTGTGTTCAATATTTTTGTAGAAACACAGTAGGGAAGAGGAGAAGTTGATAAGTAGGGGAAATGGAGCTTCGGAGAGATTCGATCGTAGGCTGGTGGGAGCTGGCAAGACTCTTCCTCGGAGCCATCTGTGGGCACAACAGGGCAACATCAACAGGTCGGCTCGGAGTGGGCAACAGAAAACATCAGATCCGTCTCTATCTTTTTCTCTCCCCGTTCAGCCCATCACCGCTGCGCTCTGTCCTCACACCCTCTTTCCCTCATTTACTTTCTCCAACCTCCCAGATACCCCCCCCCCCTCCACCACCACCGCCTCCCTCCCTCCCTCCCTCTCTTTCTCCGAGGCTTTGCGGCGCAGGCCCCCTCCTCTATTTTCCTCCTCTCTCTCCATGACTTGCTGTTGTTTTTGAGTGATGTGCGGCTGATGGCGAACGCTGGGCGATGACAGATGGATGTGACAAGCAGATGGTTTTGCTTGTCGTCTCTTTAATCACACAAATTCAGTCGGCCATGAAGTCGGAGCTCCGTCTTGTCAACGCAACACAAAGTGGAGACAAATTTATCCAGCGCGCCATAGATTTTGATACAGAAAAACGTGTAGGCATTTGAGAAGAAGAGGGGCTAAACATAAACGAGGGTTCTCGCGCTGAGGTCGGCCCTGATGTTATTTTGATGAGTGTTCACTGCCGTTTGCTCGCACGGGAAGAAGTAGAATTTTTAATATGACAGTTATGATGATGTAAAGCGGGGCCAAGCGGGATAAGCAATTGCCCTTGCCATTGTGCTTGTGGAACTTTATGTGCATTATGACTGGTGTGTGCTTCCTGTGTGATGTCATGCAAATTTGTAACATCAGTCCTTTCACCTTGTAAATTCTCGAAGCTTACAATACTATTCATATTTAGAAATGTACAGATAGCAGTAACATAGCTAGATCTGCCCTTTCTTTCTAAATAACAGCACTGGCCTTGATCCACACAAATGAGCTACTTAAAATAATGATTGACAAAGACAAACATGGATTATCTTTGTTGTGTCTTTTCCTGATTGGAGGTCAGTCTGTAGACATTTGCCATATGCACAAATCTGCAGCAGTCTGTGTTATTACGCTCGCTGCCAGAAGGGGGAAGGAAAAGGTTTCCTTCTGTACCTTTAAGTCCAGTTTATTGATTTGTTGATTTGCCTACAACTGCCTCAAACAGGCTGACAAGTCAAAAAAAAAAAAAAAATGCTTTAATTCTGTTAATTGCATTTTTGCCAAAATTATCAAAATTTACTTTTTTTTTTTAGCTGTCTTCCAGGAAATATAGGTACAAGAGCAAAGGCCAAAAAAACACCATTAATGCATTCAAATAAATGTAATATTGTCAAAATTATAATTAAATCTGGAAGGATGCAAGCATATGTAGCTCCAGGGAAACGTTTCATTCTGTACCAACAGGCTGTTGAGTTTTGACCCCCAGATTATTAACATCATCTCACTGTGTTAGTGAGTTTGGCTTCAGACTCTACTTTCCACTTGGGGACTATATGTGTTAGTTAAGTTATACATTTTTCAAGAGCATTTCTATCGACCAAAATTAGATTTAACCAATAAATATTCACCACAGTGTAAATGAAAATGTTTTTTACTGTGTAAGTTTCCTAGCATTATATTGAGAGAAGTTTCAAATATTGATCCCACGTATTTAGGAACATAGAGGTACAGAGACTGTTATTATTCAGTGTAGTGTAGTATTTTTAGTTTTCCCTACAAATTTAAATTTCTTTAAATACACATTAACATGAATCCAACATATTTTAGTAAAGGGATAAATGGAGACAGAAGACGTTATCTTTCAGTCAGTACTTGGCTCTTTCAGCGATGCAGGAGCTGTCTCAACAGCTCACCGTTTCACACAGAGCGCCACACAAACCCAAACCTAATCTAAGCCTCCTGGACACAGTTAGGACCGGCCTCATCACGAAGCCGCATATTTAGATATGTTTACGTTTATGTTTACGGCAATTGCACGGCCACCCTGCTGTTTGAAATATTGTAATATTTGAAATATATTTGAAATATGTTTGAAATAAAAAAATAATAATATATGAACCTGTGTATTGTTTGAATAACTTAATATTGAATGCGAAATGATAATAATGTATATTTATAAGCACTAGGTCGGGTAGGGGGTCCCTACTTAATCTCTCCATCAGCCCTTGGCCTGAAAAACGCTGACCCCTGATCTACTGCATTTCACATGACACAGTGTTTTAATTAGAGCTTCGGCATTTGTTTTTACATATCTCCAGTTAATTTCCGGAAAGCTTTACCGAGAGGACAACAAACCCACTAACAAAGAACGTTAATCTTCAAATGATAAAGAAACAAAGGCAAATTAAGTAAGAGTTGAACTCCGAGGTGCAAACGCACACAAACACAAACCGCAGCTAAGATGCTTTTGCAGACTTTTCAGATGAGAGATGTAATTAGCACCTAAATGATCAACTCAGCAGAATAAGTTGGTAATTGTCTGATAAAGTGTAATGTTGAGCGCACAAACAAGCCGCAGCGCCTCCGCGGAAACCTATCCCACACAAGCACAGTCTGTCTTCACTCTGACAAGGAGATAGAGCAAGTGATTTCTGCCGGTGTCGAGATATAGTCGATCATTTCAATCCTTCCCCGCTGCTTTTTCTTCAAATTCTTTTTCTCTTATCCTCCTCCCTCCGTCCCACCAGCAGCCTTTCGCTTCAGTGTCATGGCTTCCACAGCTCTCAATCTCAAGGTTAGGCCGGCAAGGTCAAATTGACTTTAGATTAATTAACTGTCAATTAAGGGAGTAATTGTTTCATAATGTGGTGTGCCCCAGAGACGAGGTGTGTGTGAGCGGGGCCGGCACTGTCAGAGCTAGTTTGAGTCGATAAGCAGGTGAGTGAAGCCTCTCGGAGAGGGAGGGCAGGGGAAGGATACAGGTGTAGGTGTGTGTGTGTTTGTGTAAGAGGATCTGTAAGACGTGTGTGTGTTCGGGGGAGAGAGAGAGAGAGATGGAGACCTCTAATGAGAGAAACGAGTGATACATCCTCCATTATCCCGTAACAACGGCGCTGCCGGACCCCGCTCGCCATCCTCCGCCGCCGTCGGGGTGCGGCAGGTCACCCTGAGGTGGCGCCGTATGCATCGCGCAAACATCAGCGCGCGCGTGCAGTCGAGAACTTTCACTCTGGGGTTGCGGGCTTCGCTCAAATTAACATTCATGCGCGCGCGGAGGCTGATGAATGGACGCATCCACCGCCACAGTCAACCAAGGCAAGAGCTCAGAGACAGAGAACGGTGATGAAAACGGAATGAAAATGAGAGATGGAGGAGGAAAAACAACTAAAAAGAAAGAAGGCATGAATAAAAGAGAGAGGGGAAGAGGGCGTGCAGTGAACGTTGATGAAATGGTGATTGCCTCTTGCTTGCTAATGGTTGGCCTGGAGGGGTGTCGGAGAATGACATGTGCAGCTAAGCTCTTCCCCCCGCGCTCGTCTCGCCTCTTCCTATTATCATCGGTGAGGTTTGCCAATGCAGACAATCACAGAGACGTCCACGGAGAGAGCAGAGGACGAATCAATGAGAAATCAATAATTTGTTAATTGTCTGAAATGGCAAACCTTGCAAATATCAGATATTCTGTTTTTACTGGCTTGAGGGTGATGCAACCCAGAGACACGGCTTAATTTGGTGTTTACAGAACAGGTAAAGGTCTTTTCAGGATCATTTTTTAGAACACGCGGTCAATGTGGGATCAAGGTTACACCGAGCATAAATTCATCGCGCAGAGTCTGATATGTTTATTTAATCTCTTAACAAAATAGTTTTTTTGCTCGCCTGTAAAAATATTTATGGCTTTTCCAGTCTAATATCCACGTAAAGATCCACTTTGTAAGGGAAGTTTGTCACACAACTAAAATGACAAAGTACAAATTGAAAAGAACCAGACTAATTACTGTGATTCAGTTGATGTGAACAGCAGCTGGCAGCATGTAGACACCCAGGTGAATCGTTGCATGTCACCCCAGGGGAACGTTATCTCAAGAAAAAAATATATTAAAAAGAATTCTCCTATTATTAAAGATTCATTCATTCAAACAACCGAAGCAGTTGAGGTAAAATCAACGTCAACTTTTTTATCTGTGTGACACAAATACTGGTTATCAGCGTTCAACCTAGACCTCCTGAAATGAAGCCCACTCACTGGCCACATCAAATAAGGGAATGAAGAATAAAAACTAAGAACATGGAACAAGGTCGATGAATCATCTGCTTGTACAAAAGCAAATACAGCTTCAGTTCTTCAACGCACTCAAATCAGGGAGTGATTATGCTAGTGCTGAAAAAAACTCAAAAAAACTTCCAAGTCATCAAACTGTTTCTTTAATCTGGAAAAAAAAAAGCCTAGATCTCGACAGTTTCACTTCTATACATGACCCGGGAATAATCTTTAAACACTAATCTATTTCAATTACAAGACGTATCAGTGAGGTTGTAATTGATTCCAATGACAAGAGACTCGCTCGGTTCAAACGCCTGTTCATTGTTTTCGACAAGTGTCTGTTTTTTTTTTTTTTTGTATTTCCCCTCAACGATCGTGTCGCATGAACATTTTCGGTTTTCCCGTGCGGCTGATCAAAGAGCCGGCCTGTTTCACGTGTGTCTGTTTGGAAGTCGTACGCTGCGGCCTGCTCCGCTCACGTGGGGCGCCATAAACAACGCGCAGCGTCCACGCCGCCGCTGGAAACTGATGGAAGCAAGCGCGTGTGCGAGAGGGCGGATGGATGGATGGATGGATGATAGACAAATGGATGAATGATGGGAAGCTAAATGGATGGGTAGATGAATTGCTGGATGGGTGCACAGATGGAAGTGTTGATGGACTGATTATCTGAAATATGGAGGAGAGGGAGAAGAGTAGTGGAACAGACTGGGTGGATTGTCATCAGATGAGCTGATGAATAAATGGGCAGACAGATAGGTGGATGGCCAGGGAGAGATTGATAGGTGCTTTCCTCGGTGGGCCACCTGCATCCTCAGCATTTAGAAGAGGGTGGGGAGTAGATACTTATATGTAATACGGGTAATGGAGCTCAAAATAAACTCACAAACAACTCTATTTCTGTCTTATACTCCCCCCTTTTCACCCTCTCAGCACATCCTCACTCCCTCTCACACTCTTGGTAAGAACATTCCCCATGTACCAGTCGCTCCATTTGGTATTTTTTCGAGGGGCTACACATGCTCTAAAGTGGAAACTAGCTCAAACACAGGAAAAAAAAAAAAAAAAATGGAGCGTGCTTTGTGAAAATAACAGCCCATGCAATAAAAGTGCCAGTTCCTCCACAGACCATCCCACTCTCATGATTTTATTTAAGTGTAAACATAGCAAGTGCTTCCTGACAGTTATTATTTCCATTAGTTATTTATATATTTATCAAAACTCAAAACAGTGAAAAATGTGCATTTCATTTCTCACATGTTTTACTGACTGCAGAGAACAGTAGTGAAAACAAATGATTCCTCTATAACAGTCCTGCACAAAATTTGCCTTCTTGATTGTTAAATGATCTTTTTGATGTGTTGAAACAGCAACAGATTTTATTGTAATTCAACTATATGATTATGTTGTTGGTACAACACAACAACATGGTACAACAATTAAATAGTACCACAACCATAGCCTGTAACATACAAACAGTTGAATCCAGATCTCTGTTATTTTAAATGCAGAATACCATGTTATATTTTATATTTCAGAATACATTTGTTTTCACTAGCGCACCTAATGAACTGTCTAGTAATGATAAAGAACAGCGAAAAGCAGTACTTAAACTATCGAGGATCAACTATTAACAGTCCTTTTTTTTAATGTCCTACTCTCACGCAGCATACAATTGGAGCTTCTTCAAAGATTTAATATTATTTTAGTTGATTTACCACTGAATAAACCTAAATTCTCCCATTAAATTGAAGAACTTTCTCAAAATAACATATTTTGACTTGATGAAATGAATGAAAGAGGAAAACATTTTAAACCTACTAATGCTATTCGTTTCAACATTTAGTGTAGACCAATTTAGAAAAGGTGTTCGTTACTTTAATTAGCGTAAATAATATGATTCAACTTCAATGATTTTTAATTTTTTTTTCTGATTGTTATTGCAGCTGTAATTATTTATCTGCAAAGGGCTGCAAACCAGTCAGGCATAACATTATGACCACTGACAGGAGAATTAAATAACATTGACCATCTTGTGACAACTAGACAATGTTCTGCTGGGCAAAACACCCACCTAGACCAGACCAGACACCCCCACCCCATAGCAATGACACTCCTTGCCATCCTCAGCAGGATGCAGCCTGACACAAACACACAAAAACCGTTTAGGAACAACTCAAAAAAAAACACGAAGAACAGCACAAGGTGTTGACCTGACCTCCACATTTTTAGATCCCAAAACTGATAAAGTATCTGTAGGATGATCCACGGTGGCCCCTCCCCTCAACACATAGGATGCAAAGGCCCCCACTAACAACATGGCCCATGTCCATTTCCTGATGAGTCACAACTGTTTTAGAGGCCTAAGGGAAACATGCACAGTGTTAGGAAGGTGGCCATAATGTTATGGCTGCTCGGTGTATGTCATTGTAAAAATGCGTGTCACTCGCTGAGGTCCTGTCTGAAAAACAGCAGATGAGAACGTCACTGAGCACCAACTAAAAGTCACTGTAATATTCCAAATACTGACGCTGATGTTTTGTTTTGAGGTCAGAAAGTTGGTGGATCTTTTTTTGAGGTGCTTGCACATAGCACGCTGCTGTGGTCGGTGGTTTACAAAACGCACACCTTACGTGACCTCTGTTTGAACCTCAGCATCAAGAGTGTGATCAATCTTCAGTCCTTTTTCTTCTATATTTTCATCCCGTTCGGGAATAAACTGCAACGTGTCAACACATCCTACGCAAAACAACACATTCGAGTAATGGCCATCGATTACCTTGAAGTGTTTTTATTACAGCTCTACATACAATGGTTGAATATATTTATCCTCAGACTTTCCATCTTATCCTTCTGTCACGCGTGGTTGTTCTTGATACTACTCGTCTTCACACACACACACACACACACACACACACACACACACACACACACACACACACTTGTGTGCCCGTGAATCTGTAGTACACGACTCTCTTCACATTCTTCATATGTGATGAATGTGCATTTATTCCTTATGCATGGCTGAGTATCACTATTATGTTCTGCAAGCATAAGTCTGTGTGTCGAACACAAAAGTGTGTTTATGTTCTGTGTAATGTTTGTCAGTTCTGTTATATTAAATTAGACTGCTTTCCGCTCGTACCAGTACAACGCATTACAGTTCTCCTCTCCTCTCCTCTCCTCTCCTCTCCTCTCCTCTCCTCTCCTCTCCTCTCCTCTCCTCTCCTCTCCTCTCCTCTCCTCTCCTCCTGCATGTCTGAACTCATTTTGCTGTCCTCTCTCAACAGATGGGCTGGACACACATTGGTGACTGAGTTTGTAAAGAAAATGATTTTGAAGCAGTATGATTGGTCTTGTATGCGTGTGTATGCCTTAGTTTTCACATGACTGTGTTTATGTGTGTGTGCACGCGTGTGCGCGCGCGTCGAGTGTTGACAGGTGGCAGTGGAGGTGGTAATGCCACTAGCCACACACTCAGAATACATTTCCATGTCTCTCATCCCCCCTTCCCATCTAATAGTCATCCCGGTGGCTTCTGCATTCAAACCCACTTATGTTAATGTGTTTTTGGGCTTCAGCCAGCCTGATCTTAAACCATTTTATATCTGCTCTATTGATCACTGCTTCGCTACAAATAATTGTTCAGATAACTGTTATCTGCCGGTAGGAAACGCAGGACATACAGATGGGCAGGAAAAAAAAGTGAAGAGTTTGCAGAGAGAGAGAAATCAATAGAACGTAAGCAGTTTTCACTCTCTTGAGAACAGTTCAGGGAAAACTGCCATAATGCCTATTTGCAAAGCAGAGAGTCATTCAAACCAACCAGCCATTATCATCATCGGCCCAGGTGCAAAATGTGTCATGTATTTCAGCTGTAGCAATTTGAAATGGAAACGCATGGATCACTAGTGCATTTTTCCAGTTGTGTCAAAGTAACAAAGCATTTTTTAGTAGTTTTACAGTGTAGGTAGACATGTTTCTAGATTTATTGTTGATTCAGGTAGGAGACAGAAACCACCACAAAACATCTGCTTCTTGCTACTGGTACCTTTGTTTCAGCACGTGGTATGTTACAGATGATATAAATGATTTAATGATCCTTCTCATTCACTGAGAAGGTGTGTCCAAACCTTTGACTGGTAGTGTACATAGGCGTGACACTACATTCGAGACTAAATGTTACATCTTGTCAGGGGGAGGTGTAAAGTGAATAAGTCTTGACCGATTTTATGATGAAAATAAAACTGTTGATCCAATGTTCAGACTTCACTAGCAGCAGGCGTTCAGGCGTGAAAGAGTAATGAGAGAACACACCAATATTCTGGACACATTGGTTGTGTGTGATAAAGACTGAAACTAACTGATGTTGCAGCGCGGTGGTGGGAGCTGCCCATGGTGCATCATGAAGCATGCGTGTGTGTGAAAGGAGGGATAGTGACTGTTCAATATAAGTAAAGTTCAATATTTTGCTCTTGTTTCACGACCACAGTAGTTAAATTTCCTCTTTTTTTCAGCTCAGCAGTCAGTTTTAATCTAATTAACGGTGCACGTTCAAGTAAAGATAAGGAAAGTAACCGTAGCAACATGATAACCGTGGCATCTGTCACTGGAAGAATGCGTCAGCGTGGATGACCATCTACGATGCTCGACTTAGCTGCGTCTAGGCGTAGTTTGAGATGATACAACCGATATAGATGTTTGTGTAAGGCGGCAAGAAGAGCTCCCCCTGGTGGCTGGCTGCAGTGTAGGGACATAAGCTCCAGGATGTGGGCCAAACTAAAACACAAAAATACACATCAAATATTTATTTTTTCCGGGATAGTTTCTCTCATTTTAGGTGGTTAATATAATACTGACTACCAGTTCCCATGTCTATGTCTATGTGCCGTACCACGCCAAAGCATTCCCATATGATTCAGTTCAGTTCAATTTATTTTAATTTATATAACATAAATAACAATAAAAACTGTCTCGAGATGCTTTACATAAAACGAAAGAAAAAGGAAACACAAAGGAAAGTAGGAAAAAAGACATAAATAAGTACAGTATATAATCAAGCATTTAGTTGTAACAGCTGGAGGCAGAGCAAAGCGCATATTAACTAAACAAAAACACGAGTGAGTGTGGGTGAAGCGTGGCTGGGTCATCGATAACGCCGCTCCACGTGGCTCCACTCTTGGACAGTACTTGATAGATTCTGCCTCCAAACTCATAAAATGGTGCCGCCTGTGACGCCACAAAACTAGTGTCAGTTCGACCAGTGCACGGACGTGGGGACACATTGTCCATATTTATATACAGTCTATTGTCCAGCTGGTGTAAGGAGCCCCCGGAGTTACAACATGCGCTGTAAAGTGCTGCAGGGGTGGACATGCATGCAAGTTATTCTCAAACGTAACAAAAAATAAATAAATAACCAACATCAAACCTTATGTTAAAAATTCATGATACTGTCACCAGCTCAACACAGAACAGTGGAGCAGTATCTCAGGTTGACCAGCAAAGAAAAATGGTATGAACAGGCATGCTACTACTCACACCAGAACTGACATATCACTGCTCTTCACATCACTTGTGCATCCTGTCTGAACCAACAGTCACATTGTTGCATTAGCATTTCATTTAACCTTTACTCAAATAGATCCATTCATATATGTCGGCCCTTATTTTTGTTTGGATATCGGAATAAAAAAAAGTGTTGGCAGTATATCTTCAGAGAAAGGTTGACAGACTGATGGACACGGACTGTGCCGTTTCAAGCCTTTGTCTTCAGGTAAATCACTTGTATTGCTGAATGACAGAATGGTGCCAGTGATCAACAAATACCCTCTGGAGAATATATCGGGTCTCTATAAACTGATTCTGAGAAATGAACTGTCAAATAAAACCCGATGGATGTAGTCTTTTAGTAACTTGTAGTTCAGATTTTACAGATGAATGCTGCGACTCAGGGACCAGGTGTTAACAAGGGTTACGTCTGTTTCTTTTGATAAATATGGCACTGGCTAATATATATTTAAACAGATTTAGGCAGCTGTTTCTCATGATTTTGAACTGTGTTTTGTTACAGACATTGACGGTCCCCAGAAGACACTATGGTGATGTACTGATTTCCACTGTGTCCTCTTGTTTATTACAGGATACTAATTCCGATATTAATGAACCTTAGCACTCTATGCTAACAGACAGAAATTGTCATGAGATTATGGTTTGCACATTAAGGCAAAGTACAAGAATCATATTTCCAAATGCATGCAATTGGAAGTGTTAATCAGATACGTTTGTATAACACTAAGAATAGTTGTAAAAGTGGTGCAAACTGTATAAAAACACAGAGAATCGAGAGAAGTCTAATCATTTCACCATTAAATCCTTTATGTTAGTTTGTTGAGGTCCCCGCATGTGGCCAACTCTTGAAAAGAAAAACACTCTAAAGGACAAAAAACTACATTAATTACTTATACTGTACAAACTGAGGACATGTCTTTCCTTTTGGTTACACAATATTGAAATGGAGGCAGTATATCTGCTACAGCAGTGACAAACTGAATTTTTATATCAGGTGTGTAACAAGGTGGTCACACCAGCATTCTCATATTGCACCGTGGAGCTTCATGCAGTGCAGTCCTCTCTTTTCCCTCACCTGCTTGATATTTTGATTTTTTTTTTCTCCTTTCATGAATATGATTTTGGTGGAGTGGAGGGAGAATCACAGAGGGCTGTCAGTCATGGGCAGGCAGTACCATGCAACTTTTATGACAGGGACCACTCAGATCTGTGCTTAACACGGCCTGTGCTCAGGTATAAGGCTTTATATAAAGCTTTGGCTATAGACTTAACAATTGTCATACAACATTTAGCTGCTAGTGTGTACCCAAAATACAGATACTACTGTGTAATATCGATGTACAACTTCTGGACATGTAGGTTGAGTAAATTTGTACATACAGTATGTCCCTTTCTTGTACTCATGCTGACCATGACTAGAGGAAAATGGTACCACATTGTTCTGTCCCCATTTCAAGACACTATTAATTTGTGTGTTTGAGTTGATGTAGAAACAGCATCTCCATTAAATAGTTTGTCCAGTAAAAATCACATTTATTTTTCAAAGGTAATATATTAATCTCAGTACCAATAAATCCCCCAAACATAGGATTATTATTAAATAACATTATGCATTAGAGTTGTGGTTTTATATCTGGTATTGTCGGTATGTTTCTGTTAAAATACTCATTAATTTAGCGCTCAACTAAATACAAGATATATATTACACACATGCTGCAGCACAGACACGTACATGCAGGTAGGCATTAAATATGCGCACGCACACACACACACACACACACCTGCAGTTCTATTGGTCTTTTGCCCCAAAGGTAGCACAATCAGTCAGAGTGGTAAGTGGGGAAAGACAGGTTGACCTTCACAGCCACAGGACTGCTAGGACACAGTGGGAGGCAGGAAGGGAATAAGAGTGGAGACAAAAGTTTAGAAGCCAAATGTCACAGGATATGAATGTTCATTTGATGTTAGTTTAATGAGATTTGTTTCTAAAAAGAAGTTGTTATCAAGAGCAGAGAAGAAAATAAAGCAGATCATTTTCTTTAAACTGATAAATGGAGACGGATTAATGTACATTAGCACGGGTTTCCACTTTATGGTTGGCGAGAAAATGCTGGCAGGTCTTTGAGGGGAAATGTTGGCTGCCTGCCTGCCTGTTACTAATTTTGGTCGATTCTCTGCCTACATACAATGTGCAGAATTGATACACAAAACCCAATCAAAGCACTCATCATTCCCTCTATCCTGACTTTTAGTGTTTTAGTTAACCCTGAGGAAAATGATCATGTAGTGAACACCGGTGTAATGAATAAATGAATGAATACGCTCAGATTAAATCTAATATTCTAATGAAATAAGACAGAAATGTGACATCTACAGTAATTGCTTTACCCCCCTTCATGCGGTCATATGGGAACCAAATGCATATAATGTGTGTTGGTGGTATCATACTACACTGACCACATTCGTACTTTTCTCAAAGCTGACGACATGACAGTTCAAGGTCTCGGTTCAGGTCATAAGGGTCTGATTCCAACAATCTGGTGCTAGATTGCTTTGCAACAACCCATAAGTCACAGAAACCACATTAACAACACCTTACATTAAACTGACAAGTGACAGTCTGTATAGAAAGCCTCTTTGGTCATGATACGTTAACCGTCACTATAGTTAGTGGTTTATTCTTACATTGTACATGGTATGGAAGTATATTGTCTTGAAAAAAAGGTTGAGATCTGAGTATGGGTCATTTCTACGTAACAAAGAACCATCTCCCACACACTATCCCAATCATATCTTCCATTTTTCACACACCAATCTTGTCTAGGAGTGTCATGTCAGTATTTATACAGCTGTGACCTTCCCCCCTGTAACCCTCTGATCCTGTTCACCATGTACGGTTTATGGGCTGTCTGTCCACCACTAAATAAATCACATTTGATCTGTTTTCTGTCTCTTTCCTTCATCTGACCAAATATTGTAGTCGAGAGAAGACGTGAATGCCATCTAAAAGAAAAGATACAATGGCCTGATGCTGGCTTGACACAGCCAGTCGGTCCCAGTAGCAGACTGGGTAAAACACAAAATGTGGAACAAGATGTTAATTTTGTTGTTTCTATTTTTACCTGTGCACACTGTATATGTACAGCGCAGACGAGCATAGAGAGAACAGCTCCAGTGTTCCTTGGCAAAGACGTTCTTTAATTGGCTCACATTCCACAAGCCTCTATTTATGCATCAACCTGATTATATGCTCCGTCGTAGCTGGTATGTGGGCATTAATACGGGCAAATAATTATATGTTATGTTTAAATAGCAAGAGAAAAAGGCCTCATACTTGAACTTAATTATTTGTCCTCTTCAAATTCACTTGATGTTATGTAAAAATTACCACTGTAGCAAAGCGTCTGACACGCGCGCCTGAAACAGTTCTTAATGTGCTCGAAGTCAAGGGTGCAATATTTTTCACATTGTTTAATAAAAAAAAATCGCCTGTTACCTGTTAAAAAGCAATATCGTGAACTCAGGATTCAGTCGTTTAGGAAGAAGGGATGTATTCCCTTTTTCCAGTTCAAATGTTAAAAAATAGGGTCTCCGAGGCATGGCAGGCCTCAGGAGACGTGCTGACAGGAAATAATGAATTGGGAAGAACCCTCTGGAGGCTGAGGAGATAAGGGGAAAGATGGAGAGGACCAAGAAATGACGTTATGAGACGAGGGGGAAAGAAGGGAGAAGGTTAGGGGGCAAAAAAAAAGGAAAAGTTTAAAATCCATCTGTACCTGCTTCCTGCTCTGCAGCCATGTAGATCATCAGTGACAGACACCTGTCATATCATCATCACACTGAATGGGAGAGATAAACATCTGCTTATCAATAGTTTCAGTCTGAAACTGAAGTGCTCAGGAGTGAGTATTTTTCCCAGGAGAGGCCTGTTCAGTAATACTGGTGAAAATAAGAGGCAGCACTCCCGGATAAACACATAATATTGAATCAGACAAGTGGACAGGAAAATTAATGCATCCGTCAGTGCCACATTATAAATTCTGACAGTTTACATTCAGAAGTACAGAAGTGATGATCAGGGACCTACCATCAAAAAAGAAAAAAAAAGAAAAGAAAAAAAAAGAAATCACAAAACATCCCCTGGCAACAAAAGCTCTTTGTTTCTCATTTTCATGGGGTAGAAAATCTGATTGTGTTTCTGTACGTGCAGAGTAATGAAAGATAAATTCTGTTTCAGGAAAATGGATTAGTTACAAGAGAGTGTCTTAGTGAGAAATGACTCTGTCATAGAGGAAGGCACGAGCCTGGCGATAATAGAGCAAAGATGATCCCAGCACTCTCTAGGTAGGTAAAAGCAACAAATAATATGGATACAAGGTGACCATCTACTTCCAATGTGCCACCAAGGCCTCAATTGTAGTCCTGTGTGGACATGCCCACAGAAGGCCACACATTGTCCTGAAGCATAGTTGTTCATTATTACACTTGCAGAATTTTGTGCGCTCATGTGTAGTAGATCTGTGCCTATAGGACGATTTATTCTGTAAGCAATGCTCTGTCTGTTGTATTTAGTCCTATCACACAAACTTCTTTACTCAAATTATGACACAGTGTATTGTTTGTAGTTTAATAGACAAGTTGTACAGGTGCGGGTTGTTAGAGTTCATATTCAAATTCTATATGTTTTGTGCAGTTCGTGCCGCAGCGTTGATGAAGTTTATATGTGTTGGACCCAATTGTACTATTGTACTTGTGCCGTGTAGGACCAGGCTAGTGAAGTTACAAGTATTCCGTGGGTATCTATTATCTAAACTAATCTAGACTTTGAGGAGCGTATGGTACGATTGAGACTGGGCAAATGAAACTGCACTTTTCAGTGAGCTGATACAGACAAACCTGGAGTGGTGGTGTCAATGCTATTTTCTTCTCAAACATAAATGTGACTTTTACTTGAGCTGCTTTTTCCACGGCCCAGAATGTACAGTTTTGCTCTAGAAAAATGAACTAAAACGAATTTTGAATTTTCACCAGGGCTTGGTATCAGTCTTGATTTTCGGAATTGATAATGATAATAAATTATCGTAGAGATGTTTCAGTTTGAAAAACAAGTGGATGTAGCTACAAAAGAGATTTTCACAAAACTAATATTTTAGCTGTAGTTGGCACATCTCCCATATATCTTTGCTTTTGTTCAGGTCTTCTCTGTTGTCACACATTTAAAATCCAATCAGTGTTCAGGCCTGACAGTAGTCTCAGGGTTATGGCTTCTGTCTTCCTCATGAGGGTAGTCAATATTGCAGGAGATGTGCGCAGCAAGATTTCTAACGAGAGGAAGCAGGAAGGAAACATTTGGTGGGAAATATACAAAACAAAGTCAGTCAATTTGTATGTGGACAAGGTTTTAGAAATTGTTGAAACAGTCTGTCATTTTCAAACAATTATCTACCAGAGGCCAATGATACTCTCAGTCATCATCTGTAAGTAATGCCTCCAAACTATCTAAACTATCTATGTATCTAAAAGTATTCATTACAATTCATCAAGTATCTAACATTTCAACTCTGTTGGACTTAAGCAGGTCAAAATGTTTAACATGATTAGACTTAGACAGACTTTAATGATCCATAAGGGAAATGAATTGGTCATAGTAGCTTAGTTGGTGAGCTGTTATACAGCTGAAGAGAGTAAGGTGTAAAAGAAGTACTGAGGAGTTCACTATGGGAGCAGAGCTGAATCAGTCTGCTGGAGAATGAGCTCCTCCGTCCCTCTAACTTTGGTGTAGTGGATGGGATGGATTGTCCATAATAGAGAGCAGTTTGTCCAGTGTCTTCCTGTCTTTCACTGAGACAAATGTCTCCCAACTCCCTACCAGTCACGTGTCCTGCCTTCTGGATTCATTTGTTGATCCTACTGTTCCTACTTACTGGTACTACTCCCCCAACAAACCACAGCAAAGTGCAGGGCACTCATTACAACAGACTGGTAGTAACTTGCTGAACACATTGAAAGACCTGCAAGTAGAGTCTCCTCAGGCCCATCTTGTACACAGCATCATTGTTGTCTGTCCAGTCCAGCCTGTTGTTCGTGTAGACTCCCTGGTACTTGTAGCGGTCCACTACTTCCACCTCCAGGCCCTGGATGGTGATGCTCCACTGATGTCCTCTTCCTCAGTCCTCTTCCAAATTTCTCTGTAAATGCTTCTCTGTATTGAGAAGAAAAATGCTCCGAGATAGATAAATTAAGATGAGATAGCTAGTGTAACTTCTTCTTCTGCACCTAGAAAAACCTCTGGTTTTATATGAATCAAATAACATCTCTTTTCGTGTTTATTTCCCTTTCTCTTTTCTGTTTTCACCTATTACTATTATACTGACCTGGCTGAAAAACTAGGGTCTCAAATGCTCTGGTATGACACCAGAAAACGACACATCTTAGCAGAGCTTAGTGCGTAGTGACCCTCAAAATAACAATGCTGGACATAAATATTAAGAAATACTAAACATTGCATGACCAAAAGCTTGCACCATTCCAGTTTTTGACATGTGCATAATGAATATACAAATTGTGTGTGTTTGTCAGTAATGGTTTGTTTTTTTTGCATCTCCCAGATGTGAAGTGCTGATGTCAGGTGGTCTTGGTGTTTGAGTTGCCAGACAATCATGCACATATGCACAAGCATGCTGATACTGGTTTACAAATGAAACACAGACTGAGTGCTGGCACTTTGGCCCCTGTCCTGCTCCAGCTGGGATCTTATCAGTGTGTGTGGTGGGTGGTAATCAGAAGATATAATACATCAGGCAGCTGGTCGCCCAACCACACTGAAGGCCGCATTGCAGCTATAACCACAAAGCCATCACACATCAGCAGCCAACGTGTCCTTGAAATGGAAAGTGACACTGAGGGGGAAAAATTACCAGTCCAGCACCCAGTGATGATGAGTTGGCCAACCCTGTCCACTCTCTTTTCTTACTCTGCTTGTTTTTCTAGATCAGATTGGATTTCACATGTGGTTCATATCTACTTTATGACTTGTATGACTTCCCTGCCAAACGTCTGACATTGTCGATATGTTGTATGCCCTGCCTGAAATTTATAATCCATCAGATTTTCATGATATCAAATCCCATTGTGACCCTTGGACTGCTCTCTTTGTTTGATTTTTTAGGTTTTTAGCAGAATAGAAGTCTATACATTTATTTTTTGTGATTTAGTATGTTGAATTTTGACAGGAACTCAGTTGTAGAGGTGATAGGCAAACAAAACCTTTGGTATTTTGTAAGTGGGTGGGTACTGTATTTTCTTTTCAAATAGAGAGTCAAGATGAGCGAGCTTTTAGTGATCCATAATGTACAGCTTTGGTATAAAAACTGTGCTAGATCTGTCTGAGAATCTCAGGAAAACTGGATGAAATATACCTGTTGAAGCCCAGACCAGCTCTGTCCAATCCTGAGCAATATTTTTAGGTTTTCCTGGGGTTACCTAGATAACCAGAGAATAGAACATCCATTACCTGCATCCTGTCGGCCACGAAGTAATGGGTAGCGAGCAAATCTCTTCATATGATTTCTACTGCACAGTTGTCATTTTCTGTGGTGTTTTTTAAAACACAAAAATAAGGATTTGACTGAACAAGATAACATGAGAAAATAGACAACTGGTCACAATTACTTTATTTTAGGTTTGTTGCATTTTTTTTTTTTAGGTTTCCCTAAATAAATAAAAATATGTTGAAAGAACTTTGATAGGGTTTCTTCCTTCAGGTAGTAACATCACCTTTAATAAGAGAGCAGCATCAACACGGTGACATTGTGCAGTGTGGGATTGTTTAATCTAAATTCTCTTATTCCATCTGCTACAGTGCCTCTCTCCAGGGGTCCTGCACTACTCTGGAGCTGGCTGTCACTGCTCCGCTCCCTGCCTGCCTAAATGAACAGCCCTGCCTGTATCTCAGGGTCACCTTCCCCAGCTCCAAGCCTCCACTCTCTGATTCTCTGACTCGTTGTTTTTTACTGCCTGCGCCTCTCATCATGTGTTCACTGTCACGCACTTTATACTTCATAACGCTCCCTTCACTGTGACTAAGTGTTGGTGTTGGCAGCAGAAACACCATTACATTCCTGACTGTGTCATCAGCCATTAATTGCCTGGGGTTTACCCATCTGTAGAACATGTATAGTAGCTTCCGGTTTCAGAACGTCTCTGTTCACTGCTGATTGGTAATGAATCAGTAAAATGCTACATAGATAAGACATAGATAAAACATAACAGCACAACCAAGGAGATGTATTAAAAAACTACTTCTGGACGTAATTCAACAAATCTGTGATGGCGGCATGAACAGATAATAGATTAGCTAATTAGCTAAAGGCTCGATTGGTATTTATGTCTCTGACCAAATATTAGACTTGTCATAGGCATTTTTCCACTTTTTTATGTGTGCAGTTACACTCACCGGCTGTTTATCAAGTAAACCTTGCTAGTAAAAGGTTGGACCCCCTTTTGCCTTCAGAACTGCCTTAATTCTTCCTGACATACTTTCAATAAGGGGCTGGAAACATTCCTCAAAGATTTTGGTCCATATTGACATGACAGCATCACGCAGTTGCTGCAGATTTGTTGGCTGCACATCTATGATGTGAATCTCCCGTCCCACCACATCCCAAAGGTGCTCCACTGGGTTGAGATCTGGTGACTGTGGAGGCCACTGGAGTACAGTGAACTCATTGTCATGTTCCAGAAACCAGTTTGAGATGATATGAGCTTTGTGACATGGTGCATTATCCTGCTGGAAGTAGCCGTCAGAAGATGGTACACTGTGGTCATTAAGGGGTTGGACATGGTCAGCAACAATACTCAGGTAGACTGTGGCATTTAAACCATGCTGAGTTAGTACTAAGGAGCCCTAAGTGTGCCAAGAAAATATCCCCAACACCATTACACCACCACCACCAGCCTGAACCATTCATACAAGACTGGATGGATCCATGTTATTTGAGTTACTGTTGCCTTTCTATCATCTCAAACCAGCCTGCCCATTATCCTCTGACTTCTCACTTCAACAAGGCATTTTTGACCACACAACTGTCACTCACTGGATATTTTCTCTTTTTCAGACCATTGTCTGTAAACCCTAGAGATGGTTGTGTGTGAAAATTCCAGTAGATCAGCAGTTTCTGAAATAGACCAGCCCATCTGGCACCAACAACCATACAAAGTTCAAAGTCACTTAAATCCCCTTCCTTCCCCATTCTGAGGCTCGGTTTGAACTTGAGCTAGTTGTCTTGATCACCTCTACGTGACTAAATGCATTGAATTGCAGCCATGTGATTGGCTGATGAGCTATTTGTGTTAACACGCAATTGAACAGATGTACCTAATAAAATGGCAAATAAGGCATTGCGCTACCCTAAACTCCTTTAACAATTTACATGTAAGGACTTGTGTTGTACCTGTAAGATTTGGGATTTACTGACCCGAAATATCATGTTGGAAATGTCACACTTCTCCACAGTCAAAGAAATAATTGCCTCTTGTAGTGGGTCAGTTGACTCATAAAACCCTTGTGCACTCTAGAGCCTCTTCATGTCCACTGACAAGCTGTCATTACAAGAGAGCATACCAATCACTGGGCTATTTGGATACTGAGTACCTTTCTCCAAAGACAAATTGCAAAAGACGAATGAAGTGTTGAAGTGTCAATTTAGTCAATTGTCGAAATGCTTTTTTCAGACACCTTTAGTTTTGGTACAGGGAACCAGCTGAGACACCGGCTTTGTTGATGTCCATCCACACAAGCTTTGGGAGGATTTGGGGATTGAAGCATTCTGGTACTTACAGATATTGTAATAACAAACTCTGCTTTTCTGTCAATATAGCACGCACAGAGAAATGTATTGCTTCAGTTGCCTATCCAATCAGTGTGGACAGATTGGGTATCCACATGAAAAGTAGTACATTTTCCGTGTTTTGTTTGATGTTTGATTATCCAGATCTCTCAGCTCAAAGAATCACGCTGCTTCGTTTCGCTGCCCTCCCTGTCTGCATTACAGTTAAATTTGTAGTTGGGTAGTTTTGAACCAAGAATCACCAGTCTTTATTGTCATTATGAGAACATAACAAAATTTTGCAGAGACCCCTCAGCTTAAGGCATGTATATATACAGAGACATTTAGATAAGATATATGAAAAAAAAACACCCTTAGAGAAAAAAAGAGGAGAAATTATAAGACAAGATACTTTTAAGGCCAACCATGACATTATCCAGCTGTACAGTGACGCATATAATCGTAATTTAAAAAAAGCACAGGTAGTCAACTGACAAAATGTCCCCTCTAGGGATTTTTGACTGACGATTAGAATGAAGGATTTTAAGGAGGCAGCCGTCAGGATGGAAGGTTTATCAAAGCTCACTGAAGTATTAGCAGACACGTGACTGAGTTTCTTTGTTTCAAAAACCATTTTTTGAAGAATACAATTGAGATTTTTTTTTTTTTTTAAAGCTATTATTGTTATTTCTGAATAAGGAGAAAATACGTTTTCACCAAAATAGGATTCAATTAAACCCTTTATATTCCCAGTAATTAAACCGGACCGAGGATTCAAATTGCTACCTGAAAACCTTTTGATTGATCAGTGGGTCAATGCAGCAATTAATCACCTCATTAATTAGATCAAGCACTGATTGTGATCAGGGTGAAGGTCAAGACACGGAGAGAAGAGACAGTTCCTGTTAAAGTAGCCTAAGATTTTTTGGGAACAGTTTCAGATAGATAGCTAGATAGATACTTTATTTATCCAGAGGGATCCATTTTTGTGTGTGTTTTGTAATATAATATAATATGGGAACAGAGTGTAAAATACTATTCTCGTGTAAAAGCTTTTTTATTAAATCTCACACATGTAAGATGCACTTAACTTTTGGAAAAACACTATGCAATATTCGTCTCTATGTCAAGTATAATTGTGGATGATCTAAGCTGCTTTGCATTCTTTTCAAATGTGAAATATGGTAAAACATTTTTTATATTTTTTGTTCATTCATACTTTTATACGGATTGTTAATCTCAATACCCCAGTATGCAACTATAGATTATCCATCCTCCACTGAATGATCCATGAACCAGGAAACAGGTTTATTTTTTCCGCAACAGATTTATTTCTAAGCCCTTTATCCACCTGTTTGTGTGGCAGGAAAAAAAAAATACTCGTGCCATATGTCTGACCATGTGAACCCTTAATATCTTTGTACAATTTGTTCATCAGAGTCCTGATAGCGACAACTGACAAAAGTCCTTAGAGATAACAGCCTATCCCTTGTTGATAGAAGTTTCACCTTTTCTTTCGCTCTCTCTCACCTTAACATCACACTCATGACTCGATAACACAGAGGCTGCATCGTACCATTAATCCTTCCCCTCGCCTTTCTTGTTCCCCCTTTTCTGTTAAGACCTCATTGCTTATGCGCAGAGCCGAACAGCGCTCTCCTTCCCTCTGGGCGGCACTCATCGCTTGCGGAACTGATATGGTTTGTTGGATGCTAATTGCGTTAGCCCAGTGGGTTATTGAAGTTTTGCTCCACAACTTGTGGTCAGCGCAGAAAAGATGACCTCAGTCACCAGCCCGACCAGCAGGCTGAGCATCAGTGAGTGTGGGCAGGCAGGGCGGTGAGTTGTGAGACACAGTGTGGTTCCTATTAGTGTCAGCCACACAAGAAAATATGGAGGTTATTTAGCTCCAACAGAGGATCGCAGTGGAAGGATCTTAACACTGAACTGTCACGATTAAAAGGGCCCCCCGCTCCGTACACTCTGTAGATGCTTCCAGGAATGCAGCTTAGATGTTGACTCTTTTTTTTTTTTTTTTTATTGCTGCATTAATGTAAGAGATGTTTCCCCCTCTGCTCGTATCACACCAGCACTGAGTGATACGTCCACACCAGATGCAAAATATTTTACGTTTCGCATCGACTCTTTGAAAGCTTCACCGAAGCGAAATAAAGTGAATACTAAGATGTGATCAGAGTCTGTTAGGATGTCTGTGATTAATTTTAATAATAACATTGGTGAGCAGCTAATTAAATTGTATGACTGCACAAGGAGGGGGCTGATTAAGAGGGCATGGAAATGACAGCAGGTCGTTATTTAAGCCTTGGGCAGTCTGTCTGATACGTTCAAGTGTTTGAATTTTGAAGACGTGGAGGAACATACACAACACAATAGGAGATGGCTCACAAATACTTCCCCGAAGAAAAGAAAAATACGACAACTGTTCAGTCATAAACGTCGTTCAAGTGTTTTTCTCCTCGATGTCTCTCTACATTTCTCTTAAACATGGGTCAAGCTTCAGAAGTGCAAGTGGGACTGATGCCTAATGAGCTGAAACACTCTACTGGATTAAAGATTGTCAGGCAACTTCAAGTTTATAGCTGCTACGCTATGTAGTCTGGGAGTGTCTTGTTATTGAAAGAGAACATTTGTTTTTATCCCTCAGTTCAAAGTGACTAGCTGTCACTGGGTTTTCGGAGGCAGGGGGCAGCCGCAGTAAAGAAGAGAATATATTTAGTACCTGGCATATGAGAAGATGAAATAAAAACAAAAGGGAGGCCGAGACAAAGTAATCGTGAATGTCGGTTTCACGTTTGGAACAGGATTAGAGATGAAAGGAAAGAGGTCAGTTTGCGACACTGCTAGGCTCATTATTTGTTTTAGATTATAGAAAATGTTCAGCAGCAGCGAAATCGTGATATAAATTTCAGAGGAAGATAAGAATAAAGAGATTTTAATGAGACATGCCCTTTCCCCACACATCCCTATATAAGAGAACAGAGAGTCTGGCTACTTAGGCCACGATGTCAGGTATGATTGTCACAGAGAAGATTAGATGAGAAGGGATATGATCTTTGCTTTCTCTGGACTTACTGCAGAAGAGCCTGAAGACAGAAGAATCGGGGTGCCGAAGCAATTCCAATCCGTCGTGAGGGTGTCGCTCGTTGGTCACAGAGAGTTAATGAGGCGAGGCCCTGGGCTCTAAGTCATCCTGCCACCACCGCCGATCCCCAACCCTGATTACTGTAATGAAATGGTCAGGAGATTATTAACCAAACGCCACTATATACCCACACACTCATACACACAAACAAGGCTCAGATTGAATCTCGAACGGACACACAAACTCAACAAACACAACAGGGAAAAAAGAAAATAAAATGAAAATACATAATTCAAAAATAACCAAGAGAGCACACAATGTCATTGAATTGTTCCAAACTGTGTTCTAGACCAATAGACAGGATGTAGTAAATGCATTGCTTTACAGCGTTTCAAAGAGTGCTGCTGTAAAACAGATTCGTTCAGATGTTCATGTTCATAGTAACTAAAAGAAGTTGCACTGAACAAAGTGTTTTTACTTGGCTGTGACTCTTGTTCCCAAACTATGGTTTACAGAATTAAATTGTGTCGGTGTGGACCTAAAAACAAACTGACCAATATATCTATTGATTTTTCTTTTCCTGATGTCTAAATACCACGTTCAGGTTTGCTGTGCACTACTGGTCACAGGTGTGTACTAGGTACTCGGGCATAGGTCTTCAACAGGGGGTCTGTGGAGGTACTGCACGGAGGTGGCAAAATCTTTGATTGATTAGACATTTTTATATATATTTTCCTCCACAAATTTAAATTAAGTTACCGCCACCCTGCTGTTGCACATTTTTGAAATTAAAAAAATTAATATTTGAACCTGTGTATTATTTGAATATCTTAATACTGAATGCAAACCGATAATCATAATTATAATTATGTAATTGTAAATAGCACTGGGCTGAGTTTAATATAGAACGCATGCACTAGGTAGGGGGTCCTTACTGAATCTCTCCATCAGTTTCGGGTCCTTGGCCTGAATAATGTAGAAGAAACCTGCACTAGGAGTTGCACGACCTCAGATTTTTAAAGTCGACTGTGATAAAAATGACTAGTTTCTGATGACGTCACTAATAAAAGCACAGTAGAACCATTGAATCAGCTACTTCCAATTTTTTTGGAACAACCGCGAGCAAGTAAACCAGAATGTCTTGACAAATAGCGGCTTTTTGCTGTGGCTTGCTGAGAGGCAGCAACAGAGGTTGAAGTTAGTTTTAAAGGTAAAGTGTCCATGCTGAACAATAATAAAACGGGACAATAGAATTCTATTTTTGGCTGAATGTCTTCTGAAAGGCAAAAGCATGAAACCTAATTTTTAACCTGCGTAGTCGGGTCTCTGTGACATGTTCTGCGCGGTGGAGAGGAATTGGCCTGTGTACAGAGCAGACCGTTCGTCCGTCTGCCGCTCTGCTGCTCCCACGGAGAGCAGAGGTATTTTTCACTGAATTATCTCCCCTTAATGACCAAGGGATTCTAATTAAAGGCATGATTAGGGATCGCTCTTAAGCACCTTATTGGAAATTAAGTGCAATCCATTCTGCCTGACAGCAAGTTTCTAAGATACAATTTTGCTGATCACCAGGTGAGCAGCAGGGGGGAAAGATGCTAAGGCTTGCTGTTTTGTGTGTACCCTGGCACTACAGGGCAGGCTTTTGGCCGGTTTTTATCCACCAGAATATTGTTGGGATGCGTATCGTCAAGATAAATGAGAGTCCCTCCTCCCTTTTGCTAAAAACTATAGAGTATAACAATATACCATTTTCGCTCTCCACTTTACTAATTTTCTCAGTCCTCCTTGGAAATAAGGTTAATGCTTCATTTTTCATCCAAGTTATTTCATAAGCAAGACCCTCCATTGTTTTAAAGATATGTTGGGATCAGTACCTTTTTTCAAGGTGTAATCTAGAGATATTCAGTTCACTGTTTTCTCAAGTCTTAAGATCGGCCCAGACTACAGGAGCATTAAAATCCTACATGGTTTGGAATCAGGTTGCATCACACATTTAAAGAGAAACCTAATATGTTACAGTGAGGAAAACAAAAAACAAGCGTTAGTCTAAACACAATCTTAAATATCAAGTTTAATGGTGCACTGACAACCAGATAATCTGAGTAGAACCTCAGTACTGAGCAACCGATGAATCTGACTTAAACTCCTGTAGTCTTACAATTTACTGAGCAAATTCCACTAAAACATCAGCTTGGTGCATTAATGAATTTTCATTGTCATTGTGATTGACCAGTAAGTAATGTGAAAATTATTTTGGGATTTATTTTACACACTGAGCAGATTTAATTGCTGACAAAAAGTAAAATGTAGAATTTGTTTCCCATGTATGCATTGGTGATACTTCAGTTTAAGGCATGGCAAACACAAAGCGGCCTCACAGTTTGTATCTTCTGGCAACTGAAAAGTAATGAAATTGAATTAATCCTACGACCGACTCTTATTGAACCCCTTCAATCTATTTTAGATACTGTGTACACACACACACACACACACACACACACACACACACACGTGCACTCACATGCACACACTTACCTCTAGCTTCACTATCAAATACACACACAACAAAAACAATTCTATTACAGTCTATTGATTTTCCCTATGCAGCAATACAACTGTGCATTATTGATCCAACCTAATTATGCTATACATAATTTGAAATGCATTACTCAGGGTCTAGCAATGCTTAAAACCTTTAGTTTTATGACATTTACCCCAAATTGAATACGTCATTAAATGCAAAAAAAAGGTAAAATTACTTATTAGTTATCTTAATATTGCATTATAGCATTTATCACATTTTAAAGACTGGAAACTGTTTCGCTAGTAAGTGTATAAGGCCCCTCTGCCAAGTTTAAGACCATTTATCATCAGAGTAAAGAGAAGGAATAATTACTTGATTTTCAATTACGACAAAATGTATGCAGCCACCCCCCCTGTCAAAACTACAGAATCCATAGTCGGGATTTTAAAGGTGCGTGCTCCGCGATTGCTGCATCCCTCACTATTCTGACAAAGTTTCTTGAAAAGGTCATTTCTATCCTGTTAGAAATGAAAATCCTTTAGGAGAAGATTCTCTACCCTTTTGTAACCTTTACACAAGAAATCCCATTGGGTTGACTCATTGTGCAGTGGAGGGGCTCATAAATCTATATCCTAAGGAATGGATGTCTTTAATCAATGGCTTTTGGTGCTTGTCTTGTCTAATCACCTGGTCACGCCGATTGATCGTGACAACTGGGTCAGAACGAGGGAAGCAATTACCAATCACAATGCACTGTGCTAGTGAGCCGTGGGTGCATATGTGTAATTATGTGTATACATGAAAGCTTGTGGTAGCTGCACTACTGGCTGTATGTGTTAATTGAGCTGCTGTGGGACTAAGTGGATCGTGGAACTTTGGCTTCACCAGCTGAAATGTGAGTCGTGTGTACTTGCTTGGGAGCGTGTGACAGGAAGGGTCAACGGTTCCCTGAGGGCCGCGGTCACTCCTGACCTCGCTACAACACCAATTTAACCATCGGTTAGTCCGTGTGTGGCATGGCGTGGGCTGTCAGCGGTGGGCTGCTGCCATGTCTGAGGGCTGTAGATGTGTCCAGGTGACATCTTAACTAACTCTGCTTCTATCAATTAGAGTGAAGAAGTGAGAGGCTGTGGCACCGAGGGGAGGCCAGAAGTGAGAGAGAGAGAGAAAGAAAAGAAACACTGAGGGAAGGAAGAGGCAAGGTGCCACACTACTCCGAGAGGTGGGTGTTGGTAACTATGGCTTCCTTAATTGACTTGGAGAAAGGGTTGATAAAAGATGCTTCATTATCTGGGTTTACATGGAGCCAAATATTCCGATTAGAATCGGTTTGGAAGCCCAAACCAAATGAAAACACCTCAATCGGAATAAACGGGCCCAAAACGAATGAAGTCAGGCCCCGTTCTGTCTGCGCATTGTCTGCCTTCACGTAAATGCGCAGTGACGTTCGAGTGATGTTTCTTCCAGTGGTCTGCGGTGCTGCGGAGAGTTTGTTTTTAATAACACCTTTAAAAAACATGACATTATCGCACATTTAGACGGTAGAAAAAAAATGGAAATATTGAACTGTTTGAAAAGGTCCGTCAAAAATTCATTGAAGATAGACCAAAGAGTGGAACAAATTGCTGGAAAACCTTGAAGATCGGCTACTGTAAGCAAAAGTGGATTTGACCCCACAAACTTTCCGAATTGAGCTGTTGCTTTAATAATTAATTGTAAAAACAATAGTAACAATAGCTGATTAGATGAGAGACCTCCACCTTTGATCAGTCACATGATGTTTTCATCGATCTGTGCATGTCACATGTCTGTACAACGGCCATTCTGATTAAAAGTAGTGGTACATGTAAACATCAGATTGGAATAGATCACCTCACATGTAAACGGTTGACCTGAAACCTTCAGTCAGAATGAGTAAAAAGCCTCCATGTAAACCTGGCTGCTAAATCAAATCAATGGTGATCAGTAATTATTTTCCATTGCTCCTTCGCGTTTTCCTCGCCGATGGCTTTGGCTTTTATGGGGCTCTATTGGTTGAGAGGAGGGGCCTCTGTGGATCATCCCACAGATACTGGATCAGTTTGGGATCCAGTGAATTTGGAGGCCAGGTCAACACCTTGTGCTGTTCGTGTGTCATTTCAATGAGGTGGGGGTACCTGGTCTGGTCTATGTGGATGGTACATGTCTAAGTAACATCCACACAAATGCAATATTGAAACGTTTCCCTGAACATTGCAGTTTCACAAGATGGTCAATGTTATTTACTTGTTAGTGGTTTTAATGTTGTGGCTGATGTTGTGGCTCCCATTGTCCATCACCTCAGATGTGTTGCTTCAGAACTGAGATTGGTTCTCAGTTGCCATTGTTGCCATTTTTTCACCTGTCATGACTACAACTCGCTGAATTTTATTTACTGTCCGTGGCAGCATGGACTCAATGCTGCCACTTCCTGTGTCAAAGCTCCATTAAACACATTCCAGTCCATTTCATTGTTATGTTTCATGTGAGACCATCGGATCTGGCTTTAGTCAAACAGAAGATGGCACTTACTGAACTTTACTGCTTCATGCTTTGTTGTGTTGCGCTGCTCTGCTCTGCTCTGCTCTGATTTCCCATCACAATTCTCTGTTTCCAGCACAGCTAGATTTGCAATCTGGTCATTTTGAGGCAGGTGTGAAAGTTTGTGAGGTGAGATATTATGCTTTTTAAACGTATGTTTTCACCTATGCTATTTCCTGCTGTTGCAGGCTGCCTCTGTTCCTTGTAGGTATCCCGACAGGAACTTTAATTATATTTAATAGTAAGTTGTGACTCATATGAACTTGGCTCAGAAACCTTCATTAAATGGTGTTATTGCAAGTGTGCAAAAATGCATGAACGTCCTGCAGAGATGGTCACAGTAAGCGTCGGCCAAACCACAAGGTTCAAAGGACAAAGACCATGTTTAAATTTGGGAGATGCTGACATTGCATCTGTACGTATCTTTAACTCATTCCCTTTGTCTCCCGTCCCAGTAACACTTACATTCCAACACTTCATGCAAAGCTAGTGTAGCCTTACTGCTACTTGGTGAATAAATATGCTTACATGCGAAAAGAAAAAGAAAAAAGAGATTAATAAATGAAATAAAATGCGGATAAACAGACCGACACAGTTT
Organism: Mugil cephalus; assembly: GCF_022458985.1. Classification (NCBI taxonomy): domain Eukaryota; kingdom Metazoa; phylum Chordata; class Actinopteri; order Mugiliformes; family Mugilidae; genus Mugil; species Mugil cephalus. Next base: position 9,418,040 of record NC_061773.1, read on the forward strand.
ATAATATAAAACTTGACATCTTAATACATACTGGCCAGTTAATGGGTGTTCCATCACAATCAGCCTTAGATGTAGATGTAGTGGTCTTCTTGTGCATCAGACAGTGCTTCATCAATCTTAGCGGCACTGTCCCCACAACAAAGAGGAGAGGAAAGCAAATTGCTGCATTTAATTAATGCACTGCCTCCTTTGTTGCACTGCTGCTCAGCATCTTTCAGTCCACAGTAGGAGAGAAGGAACGAGAGAAACTCTGCACACACGAGAAACGCAAAAGAGAGAGTGAGGTAAAAAAAAAAAAAAGATGGAGATGAAAAGAGGGAATGCGGGGAGAGAGAAAGAGAGAAGGGGTCTAAAAAATGAATGGCCGAGCAGAACAGGCTGCATCCATCGGCAAACTTTATAATGAATGTCTAAGTTTGGCAAGCATGATGGATGAGTCGGGAATAGTGTTTGTCACAAATGCAATCTTCTTTGAATCGCTCTGCTGTTTCCCAGTTCAGGGAAAGTGCTTGTGTGCTGTGCTGAACCAGCTAGAGCGTTGCCCTAATCGTGTCATTAACGTTTAATGATCTGACAATTAACTCAATGACTGCGGAGCACGTATGTGTAACAAATTCCTCATATTAGTGTGTGTAAATGTTAATCTCGTTAGACTTGTTTACAGTAACACATTGGACAATTAAAGCCCAGCCGCTCCATATTCAATTACCTTTGAGTGATGTGCTGTAGCGGTGCAGTTCAAATGACGTGAAGTTTATACGATGGTCGTATTGTGCTGGACCAACACAGCGGGGCTCCGTAGTAACCACGTCAGTTCAGACGAAAATCCCCTGATGGCTGATGGGAGACAGAAAAATACCTTTCCCTCCAACTTTTAAAGGAATTTTTCATATCGAGTCTATAGTTCTTCAGTCAGCTCACTATTTTTAGGCGTTATTACCTATCTTTATTAAATTTCATATGTAAGAATATTTATTTATTTTTTCTTCCTAGAGTATGGGCTGCCCCTACAGGACTCAGCGGTTGTGTACGTCTTTTATATATTTCCAATACATGTTGTTTCATTACAATATATTAATATAATAATTAATATAATATTAATATAATATTAATTTATTATTGTTAATCAACTACTTTGTTTTGATTGTTTTGATGATGTCCATTGGTACCACTTGATAGCAACTCAAACTAAAGAAGATAACCTGAATATTCACACTTGTTAAAAAGTTTTTTTTAGTTAAATTTACATCATATGCAAAGACGTGTGCAGACTAACAACCAAGGTGGTGCTTAGTTAACTGATATCTGTATGATGAATCAGGTCAGTGCATCGTTAAGAGTTTGAACATGTGTTACTGAAAACATACATGGTTATGATGCACTGTTTTTCCTGGTCCATGGGTGTCAAATTAATTGTAGTTCTGGGGTCACATGCAGCCCAGTTTGATCTCAGTTGGACCGGACCAGTAAAATAGTAGCACGGTAACCTTTAAATTGTTTTCCTATGCTGTAGTGCAGGGGTCGTCGACGTTTTTCAGGCCTAGAACCCCCGAACTGATGGAGAGATTAAGTAGGGACCCCCTACCTACTATATGTGTTCTATATTAAACTCAGCTGTGCTATATATAAATATACATTGTAATCAACATTTTGCATTCAATTTTAAGTTATTCAAGTAATACACAGGTGCAAATATTATTAGTTTTTTTTTATTTGAAACATGTGCAACATTAGGGTGGTGGCTGACAGATAACATCTTCTGCCTCCATTGACTTGACCTCCACTTCCTTTACTAAAATATGTTGGAGTTAATTTGTATTTAAAGACATTTAAATTTGTGTGGGAAAAATAGAAAAATAAATAAAATAAAAAATATATATATAAAAAATGTCTAATCAACCAAAGATTTTAGGAGCCCCCTGCAGTACCTCTGCAGACCCCCTAGAGGTCGCAGACTCCCTGTTGAAGACCTATGCTATAGTGTAGTGAAGAACAAGTACGTTACGAAAGTCGTTTAATGAACATTTAACAAACTCTATTTACAAAACATCTTATGAACAGCCTGAAATGTCTTAAGAAAAATAAGTACAATTCAGACACATTGCTGTCATCTACCATCTTGTTGTGAGTGCTGTGTCTGCTACTTTTACTAAAACAGTGGACAAATTAGAAATAGTAGTTACTTTTATTGAACAGTTGCAGTTTATGTCTTCTGTGTAATTTTCCCTTTTTGCAGATTCTTGCTGCGGGCCAGATTACACCCTCTGGCGGACCACTTTTGGCCGTATAATTGACACCACTCAACACCTTGAGATATGCTGACAAGACGAAGACATAAGCTACCACTAGTGCTGCAACTATTTCCACTCTATTGTCACTACTTTAACTACTTCCCCTACAGCATACTACAACACAGAATACAAAAGGAATATACAGCGTACATAAAGAAGATTTGAAGTGGGGAATACTGTGCATCCCAGGACATCTGGGAAATGATTCCAGGGTGGGAGTAAGTCTCTCTATTCATTGAGTGACTGGGATGGTCAAGAATCATAATGGCAGTGTGCTGGTTTTCATATGCAAATTAATGAAGGAAAACGCTCGTCGTTCTGTTGTCTTTTTTGTTCTTTTTAATTCTCTCTGGCTCTTGTGGCTGGTTGTTTGCAGCCGCTTGACAAGTGCACGACGTGAGGACGCATTTTGCAGCCACCAAAAGAGAAGGAAGGAAGGGACGATGTGTCACGTTGACAGGACTCTCGGGCTGCTCCGAAGTGTTAAGGAAGTTTGCAAGAGTCAAGAATAATGGTGCAAGCTAAAAAAGTCCTTGTGCTCCTCGTAAAATCCCTAAGACAGTTATCAAAAACGCCACTGCTCCACATTATCTAGGGATGTTGTAATATTTATATTACAACATATATATTATGATACTCTCTTGCAGGAACTCTGTAGTAAGTAACTGCCTAATAATGTGCCCTACAAAAACAGGATCCGCTATCCTATCATTTTCCAGACAAAGCCATTTCCACCTACTACGCTTTAAAAAAAAAAAAAAAAAACAATAAAAAACACCCCAGACCTGATGCTTACCATCTCCCACAGTCTGCTCAGTCCAAAGGACGAACAGCAGGGTCCATTTCTCAGAGAAGTGGGTGGCCAGCTGCTTGCCCACCCATCAATATCATGCAAGTGCGTTGCTGTGACCTGCCATGCATGTCCCCTCGGCTTAGATCAATAACATGAACAGATTGTACGCCCCACCCTCCAAGCACCCATCCTCACCTCCACCCTCTGAGGGATTAGTGTGTGCCTTTTCAACATCATTATCATATATCCCCTCTTTGAAAGGGCAGTGTCAGCGAGACTGAACGCTACAGAAATTCAATTGACAGAGTAAGCTCTACGGGACATAATAGGATAACTGATAATAAAACAAGTAGACTGTTTCATGAGCTAAATGCGAATGTTTTTTTTTTTTTTTAGTATTTCTTTTATCATAGTGTAGGTTTACACGTTGATCTGTTGATAGCATTTCTGAAAACGGTGCGAAAGTACGAAACTCTGCAGCAGCGAGTGCCAGGAAACGGGAAAACATTGCTCACGCACCTGGGTCAAAAACAACCAACGGAGAGGGGCCACACGCTGCAAGTCTCAGTGGAAAAGGGGACACGTGGGATGAAGGGAGCGGGGGGGAGGGGGGAGCAGAGAAAAACAGAGGAAGGAGAGGTGTTCACCTTGAGAGTGCTCATCCATTACAGGAAGGCTGAGGCCCGCTCTGTCACACTGTCACAGTGATGCCACCTCTACACCACCCGAAAGGTCACCTAGCACTTCGCTGCACTGCTTCAAACACACACACACGCTCGCGCGCGCTCCATTTGTGCATTTACAAAAACACAGATGGACACACTCCCATCTGTCGCCTTATCGCTGAGAAGTCACTGCCGCAGCGGCGCAGACACAAATAAGCAGAGATATGCACACATCTACTGTAATCTGTGAGACAACGTTACATCCGTCAATTTCACACTAAAACACATAAAACGCCTCTAGCGCACATATCTTATCTGCAACCCCTTACCGCTCAACTCCTCTATATTATTTACACTTATTATTTTAATCAGATCTAGTTTTTAAAGGTGCCTGCACTCAGTCCTGTCCTCTCAGTCCTATTCTGTTATTTATAGTGCATGAGGTCAGCAATGAGTACATATAATGATACTTCCACATTTCAAATCACGCTGAATAAAAGACAGGGGTTTTTTGTGTGATTTCACATTGTACCAGGTTTTACACAGCGACCTTCAATATCTTTTTATGCTGGGGTAAACAACAAACAAGCAGTGGGACTGGACAAATCAGCAACGGTGGCACAGCTATTCAACATACATATATTTAACACCACAATATTTATCATGTCAGTAAAACATTTGCATCCTTTGTGCGTACTGACTACATGAAAGACACCTGACAAATGTCACTAGACAATGACCGGCTATCAATAAAGAGTTTCTTTTTTCTTTTTTTTTAAGAAGCTGGAATTGTTAAACTTTTAAATTTACTTCACACAGAAAAATGTCTGAGACTTGTGTTTATGTAACTATCTATTAACTAAACTGATCACAAAGGAAGACAGCATAATCTGCCATCTGTTTTGACAATTAAACAATTGAAATGTTTTAATAGGAGACCAGATATGTTATAGTTAAAAGACTTCCATGTTCCTAAATAAGTCCTTAAACTACACCGATCAGCCACAACATTAAAAACGCTGACTGGAGAAGGAAATATCATTGACCATCTTGTGACAATTCCATGTTCTGCTTGGAAACTTTTTGACCTGACATTCGTCAGGGTGTTACTTAGACACCACCTGGACCAGACAAACCCACCCCTCAGCAATGACACTCCTTGATGGCAGCAGCAGCAGGATGCAGCCTGACACAGACACAAAAACTGTTTAGGAACAACTCAAAAAAACACGAAGAACAGCACAAGGTGTTGACCTGACCTCCAAATTCAGTAGATTCCCAAATGATCAAGTATCTGTGGGACGATCCACTCCCCTCATCCCATAGGACCCATTGGAGGCACACGGGAGACCTATACAATATCAGGAAGGTGTTCATAATGTTATGCCTGATCGGTGTACATCCAATGTCACATCAAAATGATAATATGGAGTGTTAATTAATGTGATAACTGTGTCGATGTGGAGTAACAATATGTGTGTTCTTTTCCTAATAGAGTGGAGACAACCATTTGTAATTTCAGTATCAGTGTGAAAATAACTGCGGCAACAGTTTATTTTAATTTTTGGTTGTTAATTCTCACTTGTATCAGATGTTTAGAGCTAACACATTTACCTTTATAAGGCGAGTCAACAAAACGTCAGACTTTGCAGTACTTAGAAGGTGTAAACGGAGTGAGTTTATTTGCGCTATTTCTAACTGTTGAGGTATTACAATATGTGCGTGTATATGTGTTCGGACCATATGTGCAGTACAACACGGGCCCTTTTATGAAGTGTGCGTTTGCGTGTGTGAACTGTACACTTTATTAAGTCTCGGCTGGCAGAAACAACTGCTCCGAAAAAGCGCTGTGGCCCCATTTGCACTGTGTTGACATTTTGAAGAGTGTCCAATCTGTGTAAAATACAGATGATATATAGTTCAATTTGTTCTTGGACACACACATAATAGCAAAGCTGACCGTTTCCCATATTTTCCATATTGGCTTTGAAAAGCTATGTTCATATCCCGGCTGGATCTACTGGTCCAGACCGCGGTGGTAGCTGACCAGAAGTTGTTTGTTCAAACTAAAATTTTAATTCGATAGCTATTCATAAGCACACGGACAACTCATATTTAGGAACTTCTGTGCTGATCATGGGATGGATAAACAATACAATAACCTGGTATGTGGAATGGCTCACATTTCTTTCAGTCCATTTTATTTACTTCCACTTGACTAAATCCATTCAGTACAATTTTTTTTTCTTTTGATATCCAGCACTGTCAAAATGTAAATGATGTGTGTGGTTTGGTATTTTGGTTATACTGGTATGCTGTCACTGGCATTTATGAGGACAATATTTCTTCAAACTTACGGTGGAAATCGCATCATTCTGACTTTCCAGCTACATGGATAATAAATAAAACGACTGCATGAGACATCAAATATACAGTCTGGTATTCAAAGTGTTTCTTTTTTTTGCAAGCTGTGGAGCGTCAAGTCTGCTGGTAATAAAACAAAAGAATATATATTTTTTTTTATTTACCACTGGACTCTGAAAGATCAAGACAGACTCAAGAGGCTGTCCAGCTCTGTTCACCTTTTTTTAATACTGTTTCTTGCTTTGCTACCACCATGCTTGTGCCCCTACCCTAAACTTGTCACCTCACCTAGTGTTTACCCCACGTGGTACGTACATGGACAAAAAGTCTTCGTTTGTGGAAGTCGTTTGTGACTTTTCCTCTGTTTTGTGCTGTCACTCTTGTTACCCTGCCTCGCAACCGCAGACACTTATGTTCCTTATTAGTAAGATTTCTTTAAAGTCCGCTTGTGTCCTGCGCTGGGATCCTCACCATACCTCACAATTCAGAACATGACGCATTCCAACCAAAGCAATTACTTGGTTGTCTATCCAGCTAAAAATTTTACACCCTGGTTAAAAACTACCATCTGATAAGGCCACTATGTTCCTGTTGAGGTGGTTAAAGGAGGCACTTTTATTCAGATTTATTCTGACTACTAGGAGAATACTAGCGTCCATGTAAACAAAGGCATTGTTCCTTTTTGTCTTTTCTGAGTGTCATAGTGGAAGCTGCCAATCACTGGACTGATGCAGACAATAAACTGTAATTTCAGAGGAAAGACCACGACGGCCATTTGTTGGAAACTTGGATCCTTCAGTTGAAGAGAAATCATTTCCAGTGCCTCTCCTCCACTCTAGCCAACGTCATTATTTATTTGCTTCCTATTCTGCTGAATAGAGCATCACAGCCAATAAGACTGAGAAGGACATTATAGATAAAAGTACAGAGAGTGAAGTGGGGGGCTGCAGAGGTTGAAGAAGGACTAACGGCGTGTGTATATGTGAGTCAGAGAGGTGAGAGAGAACACGACAGACAGACTCGGTGTGCTTCTTTAGGATCTGGAGAGAACAGGTGGTGTTATGATATCAGCACAGTGCTTCAGAGGCTGCCTCGCACAAATGTTCATCTAAGCGTCCAGTTAGCGGTTACCTCAGCATCTGCTTGCAGAGAAGAGCCTCACAGCAGGACATTTAGAACTATCAATAAGCCAGCAAACCTGCAGCCTTTCTGCTTCAGTTCAACAGACTGCATTTTAAGGCTGGCTGGCTGGCCCTAGATAAAAAGGAATAATGGACAGTTCAACAGTCTGGTTGTTTTTTAATTGTACATTTAATTGTATATTCCTATTGTAAAGAAGATTGTATAGAAGATTATATAAAGTATCAGTGAATAAAACATATTTTAAGAAAACTGGAATTTCAATCTACCTTTGCGACTTAGCTGTCATAAAGTTAAGCAAGTTCACATTACGTCTGGAGTCTTTCCTCCAGTTTCCACCAGCTCTCTTTAAATAACTGTAAGTCTCCATGGTCTAAAAAGTCAAGAGCACACACATCGGGTTTTTAATTTGTTACTTACAAATTCAAGGTTCAAATGTACTTGTGTTATTTGTATGCACATTGAGCAGAGTGGCCTTTGTGACTCATATCAATTCACGCAAACATGAATTTGGTAAAATACAGCTTGAGTTCTCACTAAATCACTTAACTTTGGGATTTGCTATAATGCACATTTTGAATATGTCCATCTTAAATTATCCCAGATTTACAAGTTATGATTTAGGTTTAACTTTAAGCTTTAAAAACACAATCCACAATGTCACCACTGTTGTTCTGCTTAACGTCAACAGGACAAATTTTCATCGCAGATATCCCTCTTCTCTGTGCTCTGATTCATATCATAGCTCTATGGCAACTAGCATCAGCAGTTCATAATGTCCTTCAGACAGTGATCAATAGGTCTGAAGAGCTGTTTCCATCAGCCTCATTAATTATCCACAATAACACTAAATACTGCCAAGGGTATTCTAGCTTTTACTCAGTTACAACTTCACTTTTTCTACCAGAAAACTGTGAATATAGATAATACGTCCCTGATAAGCTGCCCGATTAACAGAACAGTTGCCATAACAACTGTAAATTGCTGCAGAATCGACACTGGTGTAGGTGCTTGAGTATAAATTTGTATTGAAGGCATATAAAACATGAATAGTTATGTTTTCTATGTGCAGGGGACAGTGTCAGTGTAAATTGGTTTACAAGGTACAAGGTTTTTTTTGTTTTTGTTGTTGTCAAAGCAACTATTTTATCTTAATAGCTTCAAAATCATTCTGATACACAGACTTCTAAGGTAATTTTATTTTAACCAGAATCTTAATACCACTTTTGGCCACAGAGGTTGCTGTGATAAATGACAAATTTATTTCCTCTTACCCAAACACAGAACATATGTGCTAGTTGGCGTTAGGTGTAGTCTTTGAGATTTAGTTTTAGTGTGTGTAATGTTTTGATAAACTATTTTTTTGGTCTTTTATACCGAAATATGTTGTTACGGACACATAAAATATGGCGATTGCTTTAAAAATCCTCAATGTTTATACATATTTTTACCTACGGGGGCTGCCATTATTTTACCTGTGCAGTGCACTCTGGGACTAATGACGTAAAATGGCTACACTAGTGAGAAAAGCTGTTTGCCCCCCACGTAGAGTTAACCTGCCACTGAGAAGGAGATAGTACTACAGTGCCACATTGTGCTGCTTTTGGATGTAATTCCAAGTCGAAAGGTAACAAGGATGTGCAGTGGTGCATGGGATATCTGCAAAAATGATCATACCCATGAAAATCTGGTCAGTGCGTTTCCTGTTATATCCTCATAATGCAGGCTATAAAGCACACAACAGTGGCGGATGCTAATCTCTGAAATATTGACACTGGAATATTCCCAGAAGTTCACTCAGGGTCTTGTGCTCCTCTGTAAGCCATGACTGCCATTTGATTGGCATGTTTGATGCGCACTGTAAGCACTCTTTCCGCGGATCATCTGTGTTCCGAGCAGTGGATAGCGGCTAGCGGCTGGTAAGCTAGTGACTAGTGGCTAGAGTGATTCTTATGGGTCACAGACCAACGACGATTCATTGCACCACTATGGAACTAATCATATTTAGTCTCCCTCTCAGTTGCCATCGGTGCACGTCTCCTCTGGCCTTCATTTTGATGTTCATATTTGTGTATTTATGTTTTCCTCCTTGCTACCGCTTGGGTTCAAACGGAAAAGGCTCTCGCTGTAGAGCCACAACTACAGAACCGGCGAATTGACCGAACTGAGCAGAGGGACCATTTGACGTCATTACCCAGACTGCATTGCGACATAAACCTCAATGGTGACCTACGAGTGAAATTATATTTTCAAATTTTCTACAAATTAAGACATCAAGGATAATTTCTGAATCACATTAATATAAACCCTACAGCATGACAGTCATCAAACTTCCTGAACGTGGCACATGTGCGAGCTACACCTTCCTGGAGTTTTGAAATTGATCTCGATGTCCTGAAAGAATGTACAGTTTCTGATGTGAGTGCAAATTAGAAAAATAATCCATGCTAAAGCACAGGTCACTTCACAGTGCCAAGCCCAGAGGTTAAGAGAAGGAGAGACCGGGAATGACAAATTGAGAGATATAAAAACCTGTAAGATTACAATCCAGTAAGTGTCAGAGATAAGTCAGTTAAAACTGCAGCACCTCGACTGCAGACTGTCAGAAGGAAAAAGAGACGTCATCAGGGAAGGAAAAGGTTAATTGTATCTAAAAATACTTAGGACTGTTTGCATTTTTCATCAATCACAAAGGCCCACCTTAAGGTGCTCTGACCTTTTGTTTGGTACCTAATGATACCCATGTACTAAATCACAGCGTAACACACCTCTTCCTTCGCTCCTCCTCCTTGTGTATTTACTGGTGCTGGAAGTCCATGCGCCACCTCTCTGTGGCTACCCAATTCTCTTCTCTCTCCTGCTGTGATGGTGTGTCTCTCTCCCATTTGTGGACTCTGGGCCTGCATTAATAACACTGACACTCCAAACAGAGGAGATAAAGGGAAATGAAGCTGGGAACCAGAGTCTCTCAATGTGTCCACTTCATCATATACCAGACAGTCACTGAAACACGGGGAGGAGGGTGCCAGACATGGAGGGAGCTATGGAAGGACATGGAGAGACTGAGAAGACATGGGAAATGGAAGGGAAATGGGTGAGGTCAAAATGTGGGTGACTTGACTTGTGGCGGAGAGGAGGAAGGGGACAGGTTGGAGTAAAGAAGCTGAAAAGATAGACGGTCTTTCATAATATCTAGAGCATTTGGAAAAGAACCAATGGAAGTTGGCAAGTTTATGAAGGTCGCCAGTAAATTCATAGAGAGAAAGATTAGAATTAAAAATAAGTGGCAGGGATACGAAACACATACGTCTCTGCTTGTACCTTTCTATCCAAGCTGTGTTTTTTTAATCACCAATCTCGGGGTCTAATTTTTATCTTCATCATCTTATCGTGACATTAGCCGTGGTGACTTCTGGATAATTGGCACCGTCTCCGCACTGTCAACAGATGGTGGTAAAGATTAATGATGGTGTGCTGCTAACAGCCTCAAAATAGACTGGCGCAACTGCTTTTTCTTTTACCTTGTAGTGACATGAGTGGTACATTTGTTCCAACTACACAGCCATTCACTCTCACAGTACTAAGGAATGACGTTGGTAATGTGCTTGCACACTATCCAAGCAGGGTCCAATCTGAATGTTAACATTTTAAGGATTGTCTGTCACCTAGTCCTGTGAAGCCATGCATCTTTTCACATGGAAAGCTTAATTAATCCTTAATTAAATCCTTATTTTACAGATATCTTTACAAATTAAGAGACTAGCAGTTGTATAACAACAAAAGACCACAGAGTTGTAGTCATGATAGGTAGAAAATCTTTGTTGGGAGGACACCAACTGATCTTAACTTAGATGGTGACCAATGGGATCGGCTGATAAGGTTGACTGGCAGATGATGGAAATACACAGGAAACAGCATCACATATTGATATATTGATGAGCGTCTAAAACCATTAGTACACACTTGTCCAGCAGTTAAATCCATCACTGCGCTCAACATAAATTGATACTCGGTGACAAAATGGTGTTTCCTTATAAACATCAACAGCTGAAACAACCGATCTTCAAGCTTAAAACTGAGTGTAAAACTACCAGGTTTTGAGACACAGAGCTTTCACTGAACAGTAACCAGTGAGGTATTTGTGGATGAAATCTACACACCACTTTTGGCTTCACTGCTTCACAGCTTTCTCTCTTATTATTCTGAAAATTCCCGGATTAAAAAAACATATCGGTGCTTCAGTTGCAGGGTTTTCTTTTCAGGTACAGGTCCATTTTCGAGTACTGTTACAAGTCAAAATATGTTTTGTTGCCCTTCTTTTCTGTAAGAAAATATGAGACTTTCTGCTGCGAGACAGATTAATTTGTAGAGTGAAAAGTTGGGCAGTCGTGATCGAAGACTCAGGGCCGTCTGACAAGTTCCTATCATCATCAGCAGCAGCCTCCTCTCTCCCAGCGTCACCATCATAATCACCATCATCACCTTTCAGTAGCAGCCCCAACTTACAGGGAGGGTGAGAAAGTTTTAACAAACATTTGTCCGTTTTATCTTCCTCACTCCACTCTCCACAGCCACCACATGCATTTCTTCAGTAAATTTCTAGTATTAAAAAAAAAAAAAAAGAAACGAGCAGCCACTTTGTTTTTCAGAAGCAGATTGTCCAAAACTCTACCAGTAATTAACAAGCAGAGAGACATAGGGAGAGCGAGAGGCAAACAGAAAGACAGATCCTCAGTGGCTTTAATTGGAACAACATCTCACACTATACAGAAGTGTCGTACCGTTCCCATCAGCTGCAGCCCCTCTGGTTCCCTTCATGCCTCCCTGTGCTGCGCTTTTTTTCCCACTTCTTCACTCTCTCTTTGTTCGCCTTCAATTAGCACTAGCCAATCAGTAGCCCAATTAAGTATTTTTGTGACTTCCTGCCTCTCTCCTCGCAGCCTGATGAACACTCAAGCATTGCCCAATTAGAGGAATATTAATTAGGATTAACAAACAGGAAGTCACTGACCGCAGGCTTATCATCTCACTCAGTCTTTGCCTTGATACGTTTGGGAACGGCTCTCTCATGTAATAGAACTATGCATGTTTATTGTGACACACAAAAAGACAGATAGCGACCGGATGGTCCATCCGTTATTGTAGTTGCTCTGTTTTGTAACACCTCGTATTTCGAACAATGCAAATATTCTCTCCAAACCAGCTCCAGCCAAACCCGGTCAGCCGCTTTCCTCTACAAGCAGACAGAGTTGAAGCGATGGGCCAGGGTGGCCATGCATGGCTCCTTGTGTGCAGGTCTGTGAGCTTTGTTTGAGCTCCAGGATGCTCAATGAGACGCGGAGAGTGTCATTTCTCAGGCCTGTCCCACAGGCTCGCCAAGAGGACGGAGAGGGGAAAATGGAAGTGTAACAAACAGACTGTTCAATTAGGGGCAGAATGGTGTGAAATTGCCTCCAAACGATAAGCTTCTATTATAGCTACTTGTCTGGTAGGTGAGTATTAATGCACCTCACATAAATGATATCTGTGAACGCGTCTTTCTGACAAACATAGCCATTGGAAATTGTGCATAGTCAGGGGATTTGGTGAGATATAATTACATTAGGATGAAGAGCTCAGTCCTCTTAAGGCTGAAAGACTAATCATGGATGGAGGCACACACTGTCTCCCTTTTTGTAAAATTTGCCAGTTTATTAGACACACCAAGGTAAAATTGTAATACAGCAGACCTGTAATAAATGCCTCATTCATGGCGTTCAGTCTCTGTTAATACATTCAGGGAAGTGTTTCTGATTTTTAGTTCACCCTTATTGGTCGATCAACAACATATTATGGAGACGCTACAATAAAAAGCGTCACAAACTGCAGCCTCCACAATGATCCTACTGTACCGCTCAAGCAAAAGCTTCATAAAATGCTTACAGTCAAAACACAAACTGAACAAAAAAAAACACTTGATTTTATTGATTGGTGTATCTGATAGGATTTGTTTTCACTGGAGTCTTTACACATCAATGCAGTTTATGACTAATTCACAGCATTCACCCACTGACTGTATATACTATGGACAAACCCATTGTGATGTCACCATTGACTGTACATACTAGGATGTCACCTGTTGGATTTTGAACTGGGGGCGGAGCCTGCGGTTGCCATGTTAAATGAGCTTTACCTTGCCCACTTTCGGATACTCTAAATACGGCCACGGGGTTGTGTTGGGGCGGAGCTAAAGCAGCCTGGACATTGAGAATAGGCGGAAACCTCCGGGGCTGAGCGATGAAGCCCATGCGGAAGTGCAGAAAATTGCAGTTCATCGAGTGGCCGCTTGAGGCTGGTTGCAAAAGGGAGCGATAGCATGAGCTAACTGGTAGCGGAGGGTTGGGGGGGGGGGTCTCAACGTCCGACACGACCCCGTACGTCCATATTTGGAGTACCTTGGAACCACCTTAACGCACTAGTTATATAAAACCTTTTTGAAGAACTGCTATCCTAACTTTTAATTTCATTCTGTATGAATTTAATGACTTGATTATGTTTTGTAATTAATGCCTTAAGCCAAGCTCAGACTACAGCAGTTGCTTTTAATTCTACCCAATTATGAAATCAGGTTGCCTCATGCACTTGACGTGAAACTCAGAAATGCTGTATGATTTGAAAATAATAGCATGACATCGTCCTGCTGCCAACTGTCAGTCAAACCGAAAGAAGAAGAACAAAAACCTGCTGTAGCTTTGTAATGCTTTGCAGTGATAAAAAGAAGAGATTTTAACTGTTTCAGTATATGTCAACAGTAGAATGGTAGCTACCGTTAGCCTCCAGGGCTTGAATATTTACTGCTGCTCTGTGTCCATGTAGACTAGTTTCTCTCATTAGCTATTGTGAAAGTACTGACAGGATCCTCCATATTTAAAACCCTTAAAATCAAAAATATTTGACAATAGGACAGCCCTGATGTATCTACGGGCGATCTGGAGGTTTAGCAGTGGATCTGCAAACCGTCTCATTACCAAATAACCTGGACAGAAACTAGGTACCCGGCAAGGACGGATCAGATTCCTCCCAGAACTCCTGTAGTCGGAGTGCGGCGTTAGTCTAAAAGCCAGAAAGTACTGAAAAACTCCTGTCAGATTTGCCCACAGGCTATGTGATATTTTCAAACTGCCACTTTCGTCCTGCCAACAGTATAAACCCCAAAGAATATAAAACTGAAAAGAAATTTTAATGTTCACATTATAGAAGCTTTAACCTGATAAGTCAGGAGGAGAGTTGGATGCTGCATATCTAAAATTTGTCTTTAATTATTTAAAGCCAATTAAAAAGATAACAGTCCTGTTTATGGCTTCCTCACCCCTCCTGTGCCATACTCGACTTCTCTCTGACATTATGGATGCACAGGCCTGCAGCCACTCCTCTAAGCTCATACATCACTGGATAAAGGTTAAGGAACCGAACTCTCCTCAGACAATGGGCCCAGGAAAGGGCATGTGTAAGTTATTGTGCAGAGTTTTCTTTCTTCCCTCACAATGAAGTGGGTAAAATCAAGGATTGAAACTTTGCAGAGGAGCATAACTCACAGAGGGACGACACCTTTGCTAGTACTTTTACTGCGAGATAAACAGGTTGATTAAGACACATCGCAGCTTTGGAAATCCAGAGGAGAAACTGAGATAATTCCTCTGGCCCGTCTTTCCTCAAGTCTCCGTAGGGAGACCGGCACTCATGCAAAACAGGGGTTCTGATGAGGGATCACTGCAGAGAGGAGGAGAGCGGATAGAGAGTGGTAATAATTTATTGAGCTTTTCAAAATGCTTCTAAATGAATTATATATCAACTGATACCAGTATTCAGTTCATTTATTTATTTCATCATTAATCCTCTTCCTCTCTAACGTGTGTGTGCTTGTTATTTCACCTGGATGTTTGACTTTGACTGTGCACAGTTTGATACTACAGGTGTTACCAAATCAACCGGGCCTGAAGTCTTGAAGAGATTTCCAGTAGTTACCGGTGGCCATAACAAATGTGGTTTAATACTATAGCTTATATAATGCTGGAGTCAGCAAAACACACTATTGTCACGTTAAGGTAATTAAATAATACTTCAGGTCCAAATGAGCCAAACTAACTAAGAGACAAACTAACAATGACTTTGTTGCTGACTGTGGGTCACATGTGGCTCCTGACTCTGACACCCCTCTAGTAAATAAGTAAAAGTAATAATTGGTTTGAATTCATGCTCATCTGTGGCTGCTTAATGTCCGCAGCTCTTCATCTAACAGATCACTGTGGCTGCTCCTTCTTGTTCCATCACTTTCTAAAATATTATTGATTGGCTGTCCCAAATGACACAAAAAGTATGTTCTGAGGTCACTGTCAAATCAGACTGTGAAATGGTGAGGGAGTACAAGTAGGAGGCGTTTGTATTAGCAGAAATATCTAACAGCTGTCTGTTTATGAAGATTATGTTAGCAGTAGCATGTTTCCACAAATGTCACCACAGACATCCACAATGACAATATATAAACACTGCTATACTTCAACAGTGGGCTATAGCCTCAGTCATCATTATGATACTAGTATGTTCAGTTCCCTTTATCGTGACTATACATCAGACAACCCCAAAAGACGTGCTTTAATAAAAGAACATGACCTCTTTAGTTTGCATTAAGCGGCCACAGTGGGGGCGTATCTTCATGCCTGTTCGCATTGACTTACCTATTCAGCTGTGGTGGTAGCTGCTTGCGTTTGACCCGAGACCCAGCTACAAATGTAACAGGGTCAATGCGCTGTTTCCCCAGTCAGTTAGAACACTGTGGGGATTTCAGCTCGGCTGCTCACTGATGTCATCACCACTAGAGCCTGGCATCAGCTGCCAGAACCCAGAAAAAGAATAATTACATTTTTATGGATGACTTTATAGGGAAGAGTAAAGAGGCTCTCTCCCTAACAATGCCATGCAGGTATGATGTTTAAATCCCTATCCTGCTGAAATCAGCAGACCATACCATCAGTGTTTTTCCTCAAGCAGGTTCCTGACAATGAAAAATGTCCGTATTCTCAAGTTTAGGCCGAGGGAGTCAGTGTGAAAGAGAGAGAGAGAGTGTTCGTGTGTGTGTGTGTGTGTGTGTGTGTGTGTGTGTGTGTACAGCATAGATATCTAGCTATATATATTTATATATTGTGAGAGAGAAAAATGGAGACATAGAGATTGGCTGTAGTAAATAAAAATCATCACTGTGTATGCATGAGTCTATAAGCAAGTTGCACAAATTGCGTACAATTGCTTACTGTGGCGTACTTACTTCTTCTGTTATCCTTAATCAGTAGTTATGAGGTGACGGGTCCCTGCACAGTGTATTTTTCCCCTAACCAGCTGGCCGTTGCAAATATCAGGCAGATAGAAACACTACACGTGCATGTACTCACCTTTATGCTCTCGCATACACACTCACACCACCCACGGCTATCCCACCTAACCAGGCAGACTTTTCTCAGTTTGGGAGGAAGGGGTAATGCCCCCTGCAGCTGCTCAGCAGCCACTCGATTGGAGAAGAAGTCAAAGATTTATAGCAGACAGGCTCTCGGTAGGTCTTTTTCTGCGTTCCTTCACCATCTTATCCCTCTTTTTGTTTCCCCCCGCTCGCCATGCCTTTTTTTGATCGTGCTGACATAAGCTGAAAAACCTGATTGTGGTGTTCAAGTTCCCGGCTGCATTATGTCCCGATTAAACGCCACTCACATGGAGTTTGTGACTCCCACAGAAGCTAATGTAGAAAAAAGCGAGGTGCATCTAGGGAATATTTAAAAATGCATTTAATGCTTGGAAATATCAATTAGATAAGGTAGTTTATAGAGGAGGCCTGTGGTTAAAGATATTTCTTGATAATGAATAATCATTTTTAATCACCTGGTCATTTCTGTCTACATCAGGTACTCATAGATCTGATGAGCATTAAAGGCGAACAGGTTTCTCTGAGGAACATGATTCAGTTCTCCCTCTTAACAGACGGTCGGTCTAAAGAAAGTCGACTGTCAGCGGCGCTGAATACAATCGGCAAACATGGAGCGGCACATGAAGTTACCTGTTTTGGGGGTTGTGTTTGTTTTCTTTATTTATCAAATGCTCATCGACCAATAACTGTGAAGTAATGTTACCGTTACAACAAATGCTTTTTTTCCACAAGGGGTTTATTTGTTTAAATGTGCAAATAGCAGCGTAAAATAATAACAACACAACATGACAGGGTCCAACTTGTGTGTCTGTCGCCTTTCAACAGCAATAGTTACATGTGTGCTTCACAAAATACAAGTGGTTTTCTGGAGTGGAGGTTAGCCATTAGCCAGCCGTGTTGTACAACGCCTGTCAGTTGTTAACAACACACAAGATGCATTTGCGAGCGAACCGAGACCCCCGTCTACAAGCGGACCAGTGTTCACTTGTTTGGTCTACGCCAGAGTTCGGTTGAGCTTTCACACCTGCTCAAGTGAAACGGTCTATTGGAGGAAACGATCTCTGGTCCGTTTAAAGTGGACCAAACTGTTCTGATGTGAAAGTGACCTAAACCAGGTTTTCCACTGAGTCTTAAAAAGTCTTAAAAATTTGATAATCCCAAGCTTCCAAACTCAAGGCCCTAAAAAGTCTTAAATACAAGAATATTTTGCATCGTAGGTCTTAAATTACATTTAGTCATGTCTTAAATCTTTACGTCCATTTATCACTTCATTCACAGCCTGGCCCCCTCTGGGCCATGGCCTGTTGTGCTTCTGTGTCTCATTAGTGGAGCCCACCTCAGGGAGTTGATAGTTGAATGACAATACATTTTGTTATTTTGAAAGTAATTCTGGTTCTCTGATTTTCCTTACTTCGTACTTTGTGTAGGCCTTGAATTTAACCCATAGTGGTCTTAAAAAGGTCATAAAAAGTCTGCAGAAACCCTGTATAATTACATAGAGTACAGATTTCCCACTTTAGTTGATTTAGGAACAAGCTACGTAGTTTGAGTGAGAATTTATGAGTGGTGTTTTCTTACCAGTCCACCCCTCTTAATGTGTCACCAAGGTGACATTTTGCTCAGTTTTTCATGTAATAACCAACTACAATCTTTCACTTAATCTGTAGATATATAAATTGGTTATAGATTGTGAAAGCAAAGTCATCTAATTGTAACATAGTAGGCTATGTAAAGTGTGTTCACCGCAGTTACACATAGCAGCTAATCACAGATATTGTGATTGTCTTGTAATAAATGTAACTCTCAATACTCTGATTATCAATTGGATAACGAGGATGGAATCTCAAGGGCAGTAAAATGCGACCTGCAAGAATGATGATGATGAGATAAGCCATAAATTGGAATATGTAGCCTATCTTTCTGTCTGGTACCACTGATGAGATGGAGGAATGGAGCATTATGGGTCCAGTCCCCCTGGAGCTGCATGGTACAGAGATGACTGTCCACTCCTGTCTGTCAGAATCTCCTGTTTCTCATTCACCTCCTAGAACTTTTCCTCCACTTTGGCTCTCGGGCTTTAATTATGCCTTAGGCAGCACAAGGCAGTCTCTCCCGGAGCATAAATACATAAATACATGACAACAGACAGAAAAACATACAGACAGGTGGGCAGAACGGCGCACGCGGTCACTTGCCGCACACGCGCTTAAACACAAATGGATGCATTATTGAATCTGCGAAGAATTGCACGTTAACACAAGTCATTTAAATGTAACACAGAAGCTGTCAGCTGATGTCCCAAGGTTCCTCAGTCCAGCTAGTCAGTCAGTTGTTGTCTGGGTCCACTGCCTCTGAATATAAAGCGCCATAGTGAGAGTCTCCTCTTTTTATAAACTCAGCTGCATGTATCATATAAAGTATATTATATATGTCATATATATAATATATAAATATAATTTATATTATATAATATATATATATATATATATATATATGTGTGTGTGTGTTGGGGGGAGTATTGTATGTATGGGCCATTAATCAAGGGTAGGGATCAGAATGTGATTTCTTGGGCAGTGTATGGAGAACACAAATCCAAGACAGGCATGCAGTGTTTTACAATAAATTTTAGATAGCAGACATCATACCAGCACAACTCTCACTGACAAGCAGAGGCAAGAATGCACCAAGACTACATTATAACACCCGATCAGACACTGTTTCCAACACCTTCAGACTCCATCATTACCTATTCAGAGCCTATTCCACTGGACTGTCATGGGACTCATTACTCCATTGCTTTGTGAGGCTGCAGACAGTCGCCCGGCTGTGAGGTGGGTAAGAGAGAAAAGGCGAGCGCTGACCCAGGGCACAGGCGCTGATTTGGAGTGTCTATCAACACACACACGCGTGGAGTACACAGAGTTTGACTCCACCGAGGGAGGTTTAGAGGTAAAACTGTGGCGCGGACACCAACTGTTCAGCGGAGATCGTGCAAGCTGAATGCATGTGGAGATGATGTAATGCTGTGGGGCTGGCATTGAAAGGAAAGAAGGGCTTCGTTAATGAATCAGGATCATATATTTTTAACTACAGCACTGTGCAAAAGTTTCAGGCAGATGTGAAAAAATACTGTAAACTAAGAGTGCTTTCAAAACTGGAAGTGTTAAAAGTTTATTTTCATCATTTAACAAAATGCAGTGAATGAACAGAAGAGAAATCTATATCAAGTCAATATTTGGTGTGACCACCCTTTGCCTTCCAGACAGCATCAATTCTTCTAGGTTCACTGACACGCAGGAAGGAACTCGGCTGGTAGGTTGTTCCAAACAAGTAAACACAGATCTTCTGGGGATGTAGACTTCCTCAAATCCTTCTGTCTCTTCATGTAAACCCCATCACTGCCAGAACTTCTTGTTCATCTAGTACTTAATGACCTTGAATATATATTTGGGGGCTTGGTCCTGCTGCAGAATAAATTTGGGGCTGATCATGCGCCTCCCTGACGGTATTGCATGATATTTAAGTATCTGCCTGTATTTCTCAGCATTGAGGACACCATTAATCCTGATCAAATCCCCAACTCCTATTGCAGAAATGCAGCCTCACACATGCAAGGAACCTCCTCCATGCTTCGCTGTTGCCTGCAGACACTCATTATTGTATCTCTAGCCCTTTGGTGAACAAACTGCCTTCTGCTACAGTCAAATATTCCAAATTGTGTCTCTTCTGCACCCCAGTTTCTATGTTTTTGTGCCTAGTTGAGTCTCTCAGTCTTGTTTCCATGTCAGAGGGATGGATTTGTGGCTGCAACTCTTCCATGAAGGCCACCTCTGGCCAGACTCCTCCAGACAGTAGATGGGTATACCTGGGTCCCACTGGTTTCTACCAGCTCTGAGTTGGTGGCTCTGCTGGACATCTTCCTATTTCGAAGGGAAATAAGCTTGATGCGTTTTCCAAAGTGTATCTATAAGGATTGATGCTGGTTTGAAGGCAAATGGTAGTAACACCAAATATTGATGTCTTTCTCCACTATTAACTATCAGAAAATCGAGGACAGTTTATACCCGTGAATCAAATTTCAGAAGCGGTCATCGTATCACTGACATTTTCTCTTCTGTTATAATTTAGATAAGACATTAGTACATGGAGTCGAGACCTACGGCAGTTCCTCAGAACCTCACATTTTGCATTAAAATGAGCACAAGAGTGTCGATAAAGTGTGAATATGTAAGTGAACAGTGTGTTTTCGTGCACATCTGCCAGCCGATCTGTTTGTGCCTGCCTTTCATGGTACGTCTCTGACACAGTGTGGGCGTTCATGTGTGCAGGATAAAAAGAAGCACAACTGTGCCGTCAGACAACAGATCTAAAGATGATCTTTCCCCTCTCCTCTGTCTTCTTGTCTCTTCCCTCCCCTCCTCCCAGACGGTTCTCAGGACCCGAGGTACTGGTTAAATTAATATCAAACACACCTGTCCTGGGCCTCAGTTATACAAACCAGACATTAGAAAGATTTAGACCAACAGAAGAGGCACTTGGTGAGACACTGTGGTATACAGCACACACATACATACAATCGCAGCCAAACAAACTCTGGGCACACACACACACATGTGCAGCCCCGTGTTATATGATCCAGAAAGAGTGGGATAATGGAAAAGCCTGAGGGTGTGAGAGGATTGTGTCTTCTCCCTAGCTACAACTCTCCACTGTCCGCTGCCTTACAATCCTTCACACCACTCCAGTGAAACCTTCAGCCAAGCTTCAAAAGCTCATTACAGCAGTTTACTGCAAAAAAAAAGAAAAAGAAAAAAAGAAAAACACATTGTGAAAAAGCCCATTTATTTAATCTGTCTTGTGGCTGCTCAGTCAAGTATGGCTGTGATCATGTTAAGCAATGCCTCTCATGCTGAAGGTGAATTTAAATAAAATGACAAATAGTTTGGGTGGTAATGGAAAGAATTCTGCATTTAAACTCTGAGCACTGACACCGGCTTGTGTTATTCAGTGAGGTGATAGGGGACCGAGCCAGCCTCTGTCTATGCCAGGGGCTATCACAGCATATTTATATTTCCTGCTTCATGGGTCCAATTCCTTTGGAGCCATATATGACGAGTTCATGATGACATAAAATTAGCCCACTTCAATTAGTGCCACCATTAGTGGATCATTAAACAGGTGTGCTGTCCCACATGAGACCGCATGGAAGTGTCACAATATATAGAACCAGATCAGCAGAGTCCCCCTCTGTCCCCTCTCTGCCACTGCCTCTTCTTCTTCTTCTTCCTCCATTTTTGCCAGAATTTATTTGGCTACGAAGGTTCAGCAGAACAAATTATGAGCAGTGTACTATAATAATGCTCTGGAAAGGTGAACAAAAACAGCACAAGCACTTTAAGTGAGTATCCAAAAGAAAAAGATACACATGCTTTCTCATGTATGTTTCACTGCTGGTGGTCAGTGCCAATTTTCAATTACAATCAGAAAAGGCAACATGAAACTCAACACTATCTATGTATGCTAATTAATGATTTAACAAACATAGTAAAGAAAACATTTCATAATTAGATCTTAAAATGGTTTTCGTCAGTCATGATCTCATTTCATGATGAGATGTGTTACTATGAGAACATTTAAACGAAAGGTTGAAATATTGATGGTAAATATTCTATTTATAGACTCGTGAGAAAATCATCATCTGAAGAAGTTCGCCAGACGATGTCAACAGCTTCCACCTGAGTTCTCTCAGAAACAAGGAAAAACTCCACATAAGGTAAAAATAGAAGAAAAAAATGGGAGACGCTAAGAGAAATCCTCCCTCCTCTGACGGCTTAGTGCGCACTTGAAGCTGTACATGGTTTATTTTTAACAGTTAATACAATTTCAACGCTCATGGGATTTACAATTCAACAATGTGATTGTCATAAATCCAATACTAATATATTATATAATAAATCCAATAAAAGAAGTCAGCTGGGTCCAATGAAAAGGTCTGATGGAATAAATTAGGATTTCCTATGACATTTAAGCAAATCAATGCACACCGAAGGACGACATAACTGATCACTTCCATAGTTTCCATATGACTCGTTTTGAATGTACCTCAGTCATGTAAATGTAACTTAATCACCGTTAGTGTTGTTAAAGGATCTACCTGCTCTTTGCATCTGAAAACTGTTTATTTATGCAGCAATTGAGGTTCAGTTTTAGGCTGTGGACACATTACGACCAGTGAGGATGTTTTTAAATCAGCTGATTTGTTCATTTTTTTGTGTGTCTATACACCGATGAGGCAAAATCATTCTGAAACTCTGTTTCCAGTTTGATTCTGGAGGTCACCATGCAAGTTCTACATCTCTTCTTGTACATGACACAGTTCCGTGTCTCCAACTTTGGTCCAAATATGAAAAAAATATTAAACACCAATCAGCCACAACATTAAAACCACTGACAGGAGAGGTGGTCAATTCTTGTGACAATTCATTGTTCTACTGGGAAACTATTGGACCTGGTATTCATGTGGATGTTGCTTAGACATGTAGCACCTACCTACACCTGTCCAGGTACCCCCACCCCATAGCAATGATAGCAGCCACGCCCAGCACAATACAGACTGACACAGACGCACACAAAAACAGTTTAGGAACAACTCACAAACATCAAATATCTGTGGGATGCACTGGAACAAGCCTGATCCACAGAGGCCCCTCCCCTCTAGGGGCACAAGGGAGACCTACACAACATTAGGAAGGTGGTCATAATGTTACGCCTGATCGTTGTATGACGCTGAAAATATGTGCATTGTGGTTGTGTGGATTAGATGTGAGCCTTCGAAAAACTTGAGCTCATTGTTTGTCACTCTCCCTGGTCCAAAGCCAGAGTGAGCAGAGACAGATTTTTGTTTTTTACCATTAGGCTCTTTTGTGATCATCTGGTTTAGTCCGCAGCAGTTGTACAGTGATAGCAGTTAGATTCTCTTTAATGACAAACACAAAAGCAGAGCTCCATTAACACTTTTCATCCCAAAACTTGTTAATGGTCACCCCCTCGCTCTTCTGTGAAACGTCCTCACACATCTCATTGAACTGATGCCACAGCTCTAATAGCCGGCCTACCTCCGTGTGCAAAAAGTTTCGTGGCACAAATAATTAAACTTTTCCTGCTGCCAGACTTTGTTTCCATAGGATTAAACATAATGTTTTGAGACGAGGCATAAATGGAGGATATTTAAACCTCAGACCTACCTTTTTGGTGAGTGTGCTATTTCTGAATGTGTGCGTGAGAGGTTGCGATGAGCACACAGGACACAGTTGTGTGTTTGAGGTGACACCAGTATCTCTCCGTTTTCACAGATTTTTACCTACATTTAATTTAACAATGTATTTCTCTTCTCTCAAGTCTTCTTCTGCCTCTCCCCTCACTTATCTCACCTCTCCTGTCTTTCTCTCTCTTTTACACTTCTACTCCCCGACTTTCTCCGTGATTTATTTCCACTTGCGACCGACATGATTATCTTCCTGTTTTACTTTAGTACGTTTCATTTCAGGGGAAATACGATGCCACGCCAGACTTACAGTTTTCTCTCTTCTTTACCAAAGGGGTTATTTATATCAAATGCATCCATGGATATTCACCTGACAGCATTGTCAGTTAAGACATTAATCCAAACCACTTGACTAACTTTTGGGAAAAAATGCTCAACAACAACTGCAGCGAGACCAGTGTCCAAGTAAAGAGTTGCATTAGTCATTAAGTTGTTGTTCTGTCAGTAGCACTGAGCTAATATGGCCCAAAAAGGACTCCTGCAACATGAGACGTTACTTAGGACAACAATGAGAAGGGAAGGAAGGGATCGAATTAGGAATCATTAAAATGTTTACCTTGTTATTCAGATTTGGGTAGAAGTTTGGAGACAAATGCAAGAGATTATTGAGCAGCAGTGGGAGAAAAAAAAAAACAGAACAATTTATATCCAAGCAAAGAGAAAATACGGATAGAAAAACACAAGGTATTATTTTGAAATACTGGCAGAAAAACAAATTTAAAGATGTTGGAGAAGATGTGGAGTAGATAATGCAGATCAATCCTGTGCTTTCTGTGGATGTCCCTCTTTATTCTCTTTTATTGACAGGGGATAAAGGAACACGTGGAGAAAATTGGAGTGGAAGCCCCTTTCACAATGGAAATGTTATACTTTGGGGAAAGGAACATCACGGCTACAAACACTTGTTTGGGCTAGTATCAGTTGCAGGTGAAAAAAAAACGTTGCCAATGGCCAAAGACCCGAACTTACAGTAAGGTCCTGGGCTGGGTTGAAGTAATAAAAAATACTTTCTCTCTCAGACTGAAACCAAATTCAATAGACTCTGCAGAATAGTATGTACATCATCAGGCATAACATTATGACCTCTGTGGATCATTCCACAGATACTTGATCAGTTTGGGATCTAGTGAATTTGGTCAGGTCAACACCTTGTGCTGTTTTTTTTTTTAGTTGTTCCTAAACCTTTTTGTGTGTGTGTGTCAGGCTGCATTTTGCTGGGGATGGCTGCTACCATCATTACTATGGGGTGGGGGTTACTGGTCTGGTCTGGTCTAGGTGGGTGGAACATGTCTAAGTAACATCCACATGAATGAATGCCTGGTCCAAAGGTTTCCCAACAGAACACTGAATTGTCACAAGATGGTCGATGCTATTTATGTCTCTTGTCAGTGGTCATAATATTGTGGCTGATTAGTTTACAACACAAATCCGTTTGGACTGAATACGATCAATTGGGGAACTTGTTGAACATCCTCGTTCGTTGCCACAGAATTCAAAATCTTTGGACTGTTTTTTTTCTGGAAATGTATTCTTGGATGCGTGGCTTTGTTCTCAGACTACATGTAGCCATGCATGTTTTTTTTTGTTTTTGTTTTTTTGTCTTGAAAAACTTTGAAATTTAATTTAAGTAGACAAACCTAGATTTCCTGTAAGAAGGACAAACACACGCTTCGTATCTCTCCATTGCTGTGATCCACTCACATCACATCCGTCCTATTCTGAATGTAAATCCTTAATTCACAATCGTAGCATATGGATGCGAGACAATAGACATTTGGCTTGAAAGACTTTCCTTTTCCTTATTCAGTGCTTTATTGTTCTCTCTCACCAGAAGTTCCGTATTGCTGCTTTTCGCTGGGCTCACCTCCTTCCCCTACTTCCTGTCATGCTCATCCCTCTTAAACATGTCACACTCTGGAGCGGCTCCCCGGGGGAAGCCACTGCTACCTCCACCTGACTCCGCTGCAGGGGAATCTGAATACTGAGCAAAAATGCCTGAATAACAGGTGACGCGGTTGTAAGAGTGACATACTGAGACGTTTAAGGGAAGAGGCTCGTGCGAGAGGGGTGAGAGGCACAACAGAGAGGCTGGGGCAGGGAGAGGCAGGGGGTGTGACATATAATAACTTTGTAAATATAGACATGGAAAGAGGAAGGGGATGATTGCTGGCAGATGATTGTTTTAAAGGAAATGCCTCCTAACGAGCTCCCTGGATGTAGGAGAATTCATTCCTGCGCTGAACAGAAGGCACCAAGGAGCTCATTAAGAGACACAACCCATCCCCGCAAAACCTGCCATCACCTGCCCTGCTCCGTCCGCATTTCAAAATGAAGGACAGTATGCAAGCGCTGCACCCCTCGTTGGACAGCGCATGCTAATGAGCCGCGTGTTCGGCCCGAACGGTTGTTGGGCTGTTGTGGAAGCGCCAGGCGTTTTGATATTTCGAGCGAGTTTCCTTCTCAGGTGGATCGTCGTCATGATAAATTCATGGTCCTTGCAGTGCAACGCTCTCACAGTAACGTGGACACTGCATCGGCTCAAGTCTTTCAAGTGGATCTGGGCCTGGATCAGATTTCAGAGAGGAAACAAAAACAGAAACTAAATTTTTATTAATAGTTGTAGATAAATCCAAAAAAAAAAAAAAAAAAAGAGTTTTGCTTCAAACTTTTACTTTCTTTCTGTCTTCGGTCTTTCTGTGTCACAGTTCACAGTGTTAAAAATAATAATAAAAATAATAATCTTCTCCGCTCAAAGGCTTCTTTCCACTTGTGGCTCACAAACACATTTAATTGCGTGTGTCATATAATGTTGAGGGCTCGGAGCCTTTGTTGTAAATTGTGAAGAAAAAAACACTGGATCGTCATTAGCTGCATTTTCCGCTGTAAATGTGCAGTGGGTGTCCCCCCCCCCCCACACACACACTTTTCTATCACGATGCATCAGGCAACCAAGAACCCTTTATACAGGAGTTGTTATCGCGGGGACCTTTCAGCCATTCCACCGTCGCACAGAGGTCAAAGCTGCTGTTCTGACGTTAGGGGGCTGAAGCTGGCTTCTACCACATGATAGCGTGACCAACTGTTGTTACATGAACTCTTAACTTTAATCACAGTTGGCTCCAAATACCTGTTTTTTTTTATATATATATAATTGGCAAAATGCAATATTTATACGGTGTAACTTTTACTTGTAGCTTTAAAATCATTTGTGAAACCATGTCATTTCTGCAGGCACAAATCTACCTATATACTTTTTTTCATCTTTCTCCATGTGTTTGTTGGAGAGTTGCAGCTGAGGGGGTGTTTCTGCTCCCTTGGTGAGCTTTTTTCTTTCTTTTTTTTTTTTTTGTAGGTTTGTGTGTATGTAGGGGAGATTTAAGGTTAAGTCTCTGCATTCTCTGACTAAGGTTATAATTTTATCCACTGGCGTGGACTCCACTGAACCACTGACCCAGAGATATATTCTTGAGGGAGTTACTTGCGGTTACTTTTCCCAAGGCTACAAAAGGATCAGCTGAGCCCTAAGGATGATTAATGTTCTGTGTTCTTCACGTATTCCAAGTTTACCAATAAAAGCGTCCATATCTGTCACCAAGATGCAAATTTTTTCCATATTTGCATTGTCCCATTTGCAGTTCATTCGCAGTGCTGTTTATGGAAGTATATCAAGGAATCATAAGACGGCACAAAACGATCCACGCTACATGACGAATAAGACGTTTGCTTGCGAGAGGATTTAAAAAAAAAAAAAAAATGTTGTTTTTCTTTGGTTTCTTTCGGTTGTTGTTACTCGGCAAAGACAAACCCATCTGTTACTTGCCTTTAAACTGATTCTGGACTCATAATTAAATATAAGCTCGGAGATGCTCCAGCTCAGTGACGTCAATAGCTCAGGGCTCCATGAACTGTGGAAGTGTACAATGGAGGTTTTAATAATGCAGATTGCAGACATAGAAGCATCTTTTATGATTTTAATGCATTAGGTCCCTTTGTGTGTTCAGAATTCTCCACAATCCTGCACATGTTTATACGTTCATTAACGTTTAGATAACTGGTGTGCTCTTCTAAATGCTCTCCAAAGGCTCTGGAGACTTTACAAGTAGAGGGCTGATGTTTGACATATAGACTTGCTTCTTGAAATGGTTTCTGCGGTGTAACTGGCAGCGCCGATATTCCTGCAGCTGAGCTATCGACGTCAGCCGTCTGTTCATTCTACCGTTGTCAGCACTTTTGGGGGTGATAGATATTAACATCTGGAGCGTTGTGTATATTTTTTTTTTATGTTGCCGCTTTTAAAAGTGAGTGAGAGGAGCACACGTGATTGGTAACGACTGAAGCTCCACCTACGCAACTGGCTTCACGTAACCTCTCTTCAATAGAAGAGATTGGGCCTGGTTTTGTCCATTCATGTGCGATTACAAAAATTATTTTAAAAAAAATGTACACATACACATACACAGAAAGACATACATTACTTGTGTCTGCATCCTGTTTCAGGGCCTTGGTTTTGTTGCTGAAAGTATGTTTTTATGTAAAACACATCTTCAGCTTTAGGAGTAAAACATGTAAAGTGCACAGGCGTAACAGAAAAAGACAGATATATCCTGACTCTAAATAAGTAAATGTCTTCATCTGCGTTGCACAGTGTTATTAGCGGGGGCTTTTGGATCCCATTGGTGCGTTCCTTTTGTACTCGTTATCTGAGTTTTAAATTGGAATTTTCAACTGGATTGTCCCCTGAAGTCGGATTTTCTACTCAGAAAGTCGTAGAATCCTCACTACCCACGAGTTGCATTATACACACAATACATACAGAAGAGACTAGATACGTTTTACTTCCATTTTGAGTATATATTGCATGTTTCTTTTAAATATATTCAAAATAAATAAATCTTAATCTATCTATATGTACATACACACATTTTCACATTTAGGTTACTCTTGACCCCTACTAAGAAACTGACCTGCAGTGTATAAGTTCCAAATTTAGATTGTGAGAATTTTTTTTCTTTTCTTTTTTAAACACAGTCTCTTTTCTCCCCCAGAAGAGTAATAATGAGGGCCAGTATGGCACCTAGACCTGTTCCTGGCTGGCAGCCTAGGGGAGGTTCACACTAATCAGCCTGGTGTGAAGATATTAGCTTTGCCTGTGAGTTTGGACTGCCTCATTAAACACCTCACCTGATGGGCACCACCAACCAGAACCTGTCCTTAAGTCTTTCTTGCTTGGTCGTCCCCTTTCTTCACTCTTCACAGGCTCTCCAGTCTCAAGGAGCTGGTGTCTGCAGTGGAAGGGTGCGTTCCTCCAAAGTGTCCTCAGTTTCTGGATAACTGTTTCACCACATGTGTATGTAAGTGTAAATGCAGCCTAGTTTTACCTGTCTTAATTAAGATTTAGAGGTTTTTATTCTGCAACTAACTGAGGTGTACAGTACGGCTGGTTTCCTTGCTATATACCTACACGTTCTATAAAGAAAATAATCATACCTCTTTGGTGGAATGGCTGCGAATGATGGAGTAAAATTCGCAGACTGGGATCGGCTAATTGTAAATGCACTGCCCTCAGACGCCCTGATGAAGCCGTCTCATCTGGTGTAAAGGTTTAATTAAATCGAGGTGTCAGCAGCAGCACCTGGACACCCTGCTCAACCCGATCAGAACCCTCAGACCAGACGTCTGCTACTGTATTTGTGATGCGGACTTCAGGCAGTGATGGAAGGGACGATAAACCAACTAATACATATGATAATTTGTTACATTTTATGTTAAACCAACCCTGTACTTGATGTCGTAGCTATTGTCCATCATGAATGAAGAAAAAAATGTGACCAAACCATTTTTAACAAATTTTTATATTAATCATTTTTAATAAAAATATTTATTTAGATCATAGACTACCTCTAACTGTGTGGTACATATACTGATCAGGCATAACTTTATGACCACTGACAGGAGAAGTAAATAACATTTTGATTAATGATTATTGATTATTTTGTGACAATACAATGTTCTGCTGAGAAACCTTTGAACCTGGCATTCATGTGAATGCGCTCAACACAATGGACCCAACTAAATTACTGCGCCTGATCAATGCGGAAAAGTTAGCTTACTTTGGATGATTAAATAAATCACAGTAAATACTGCTGGACGGAAGAGAGCAAACACAACAGTCCAGCTCCTCTGAGAGACACACAAAGAGTCAAGTTTGGACCTCTTACAAGATGGTGCGATCTAAAGGGAACAAGAATGAGTAGAGTCTTTGCCCCCTCCCGATATGGCGACTGTGGGGAGCTGTGTATTTGCTTTAACAGCTCGTGGATCAGGAGTCAAGTGGCTGGATTCATTTGTTGGAGTGCTCAGAGTTGGGAGTGCCTCAAAGAGAGGAGGAGAGGGAACGAGTGTCAGAGGACAACGAGAATGGCAAGCTGTAGGAGGCGAGGGGTAGATAAGTCTGGAGAGAGAGAGAAAAGAAAGGCAGACAGACAGACGGTGAGTAACACAGGTAGTAAGAGGACAAACGAGAGGGAAAGAGAGGCTTCAGTTCCCGGAGCTCTCTGACAGGTACTCATCCCCAGAGACTTCTTATCTACAGGGGGCATCTTTGACTTGATCATCCTGCTCTTT
Source organism: Mugil cephalus (assembly GCF_022458985.1). Taxonomy (NCBI): domain Eukaryota; kingdom Metazoa; phylum Chordata; class Actinopteri; order Mugiliformes; family Mugilidae; genus Mugil; species Mugil cephalus. The sequence goes on from NC_061773.1 coordinate 9,448,692, forward strand.
GTCACCTATACCACCCTGAACACCCCCTCCTCCCACACACACGCACACACACACACACACACACACACACACACACACCTCCACCTCTGCACCCCTGCCCAGGGCCCAGGGGAGTGAAGAGTTACCTGTCACTGTGTCTATACCTCCAGGCAGCTTGTGGGGCAGGGTGGTGAGGGGTGGGGGAGGTTGTCACTGTGCCCGACTAAGAAGTCACCTTTCGGGGATATGAATCTTAATAAGGTGGGGGTGAAGGGGGGTGGGGGGGCAGAGGAGGCGGGAGCAGAGGCATGCTGCTGCTGTTACAGTATGTGTGTGTTTGTGTATGTGTTGGCGTGTGTGACAGATGGGGAGTTGTGGAGTGCTGACAGGCCCTCTATGCTTCCTGGCTGCCAGATTATTTTTGGTAATTTATAGCCATTGTTGCTTAAAGGGGCTTTTTATTTCCAACGGTTACTGATACAACATCGGCAGCAATGGAGCCGGCTCCAGCAGACTGCGTCTCTGCTTATTTGTGTGCTTTGTGCTTTGTGCTCTGTGCGCGTGTGTTGTGTGCGTTCGTGTGGTCGTATTTATGTGTGTGAAACGCACCGAGGGTAGAGGAATACTCTCACTCACAGAAATGAGTCTTTGTGAGAGGGTGCAGATAAACAGGAGATGGAAATGTAGCGTGGTGTACGTGAAAACAGGACACAGAGGGCAAATAATATAACCTCTGGAGTTTATGAAAAATTACTTGTTTATTTAGGATCACTGCCGTTCATTGTATGCAGCGCAGCGTTAACTCGGAGCGCTGAACTCGCTCTTGATTGGCATCAGCCGCCTCATTCATGCATCAGGATCACTGACTCCCTCACTGAGATGTTGCTATTGATTCAACTAAGTATCTATTATGTTTTTAGGTACATGTGTATGTGTTGTATCCTGTTTTTCTCTCCTAGTTATGCTACAGTCTCTGCTCGGGTTCTTTGCATTCTCTGACATATCCTTTATGACCTGATGGGCAATATGTTACATACATACTTACATCTGGTCTGGTCTGGTCTCATCCCATCCTGTCTCTGAACATCTGTGACCTCTCAGCCTCTGTGACTTGACTCTCAGTCTGTTTCGTCAGGTCAGTCAGAAAAGGCTTATTCTGGCATGTGCGATGGGAAACTTTGTCACATGGTGCAAGGGCAACTTCCTGCAGGTGAATATGACAAAGAATGGTCAAAGCACACTGAGGCACTCTACAGGAAGGACCAGAGTCAACTCTACTTTCTGAGGAGACCGAGGTCAGTCTACATGTGCCGGCCAATATCGAGGATGTGCTGGCCAGAGCGCTCCAGACGTAACAGACTCAATAAACTGATCCACAAAGCCAGTGATGTTGTTGGGGTGGAACTGGACTCTTCAAACACAGTGTCAGAGATGAGGAAGATGGCAAGAGTCCTATCCCTAGTCTGTTGTTGTGTCCTTAGGCAAGACTCTTAACAAACCTGCTACCAGTGTGGACTCCAAAAATAACAGTGTGGATGACTGGTATATATCAAAAATTACCTAAACTTTAGTTCTGCGGAAGGACAGGACCAGACTTATCTTATTTCATACTTGTGTATGAACCATAAGACAGTGGAGAGGTTTTGTTTCAGCAGTTGTTTAGTTTAGACGCTATAGGATGCATCATCAGGATACGACATGATCATGAAGACTAAAAGCTGCCAATGCCAACCGCTCTGTGAAGCAGTCCCGTACGTATATAATCCAAAACTTCCTTGTAACTGCTAGAGGTAGAATAGAGTGTAGTATTAATTAACCTCTTATCATTCCAGGTCTATTTAGGACAAACCCAAAGTAAACTTTCGAGCTAATGCCTAGTCTCAGTCTCTTTTGTAAGCAAAGGCTGTGTGGTATTGTTCCTGAGTAATCAAAGTTGGCACACAATTAAAAAGTAGGAAGTTGTTGGGTTCGCCTGAATTTTTTGTTTTGAAAAAATGTGTTGGGTGTGTTTGCTGTGTTGGCTGAAGAACATATTGCATGCAGCATTAACTCAAACACACCTCGTATACAGAGCTCTGGTTGGGTCAAAAAGCTACTGCTGTCCCACATGCAACACAGTGGAATGTTAAAGGGTTAAACAAAAAGACCGGTGCATCCATGTGAGGGAGTGAGGGTGGGTCATCGATGATGCAGCTCCACATGGCTCCACTCTCAGACCATACTACGCAGACTCTGGCTCCAAAGTCGCACGTTTGCCACACCCGTATCCCCGGGAATAATGGCATCCATATTTATATACAGTCTATGTTATGAACTGGCGGGGGCTCAGCTCAAGATACAAGTAAAGGAGGTCCCCAAGAAAAATAAAAAGGTCGGAAACTGATATTTTTCGGATGGAATTGTGCAGTCTGTGTTTGGCACATGTGTTTGATTCCCTTCCACGTGTTATTCTAGTGTTTTGGGCACAGACAGTCTATCCACTTTATAGTTCTGTTTAACATTGCCTTGAAATTGCTCACAGCAAATAGCTGTTTGCGAGACGTCTTTAACAGTGTGGTTAACATACCGGTAGATAATAGCTCTCGTGAGTTATGATGATGTGAACATGAGGGGTATATGCAAACATGTTCCTCTTTCTAGGGCTGTCATGCCTCCTCTTGGCCAGCCGAGGCCTGTTTCCCAAAAGCAATTTGCGAGCACTCCTAATAGGTAGACCACAAATTATGGCAGTGTCGCTCTGAAACAGCAGACAAATTTGCGAGGGCTGTCACATACTGACAAGTGTTTCGCAAATGTGGCCTTTGTTTTGATTTGTGAAATGTGTCAGAGTGAGTGAGAGGAGATGAGCTCGAGTTGCACAGCTTGAATCCTGTAAAATCTGATGAACTAGACCCTATTAACGATGCCGTTTATTTCTCTTCGTGTCTGCGAAGGAGTCAAGATGCAAAGAGGTTCCTTTTTAGAGGGATCTCTGAGCTTTATTTTCATGTAGATGGAAAACAGCCACAGTCAAACATGAGCTGTAGTTTGTATTAAAGTCAGACAAGAAAATCATATTGCGCTTTTTCGATTTATTTACACACATAAGCTGTTTTGTCTGCAGCCTCGCTGCAACTATAGTGAAGGATTAGTAGCATATTGACAGTGAGTTTGATGGAGTACACCATCTGATACATTTGGACACGTCGGCGATGAAACCTGAGGTCACTGAGAGTATTTAGGGTCTTTCAGCATTAGACACACTCCCCATGCCTTCAGGCTCAGTTTGCCGCTCATATCCAAGTCTTATCTGTAGTCCACGCATCAGCCTATTATCCATGGCCGTTTCTACAACCTCTGATGATGTCAGATGTAATTAAGCTAAATTCAAAACACAGATTTTCACACACTCTTGTCTTCATGCCAGGAATTCGACACGAGACACCAAGACGTTGCGGTCAAAGCTCTGGTGCCAAGAAAAAAGCAAGGAGTTATCTATTTATGTGTGATTGTGCAAAGGTCTTAATATGTGGTCAGATCTTCCAGTATTGAGCAAACACAATCTATTTCACCCATCGCCACATAAATAATTCTGTTGTTCTCGTCCATATTGAGCATAATAGTCAAATGTTTGCAGTGTGAGCTGGAAAAGGTACTCGAAGTCAGGATTTAGCGAACCTGCGTTCTAATCAGTGAAACCAGACAGATGGTGACGGTTATTTGACTTGTAGAAAAACAATAACAACACTTGGAGTCTGTTGTTCGCAAGAAGGGTCTGAAATGTGACGCGCATTAAAGCGATCTGACTTGGTGTTTTGTATAAAGCGGGAAAGTGTTACAAAGTTTAGACACTAATGGCTAAAGGATTAGACGTCCAACTTTACAGTGACAATCAACAACTTTACAGCCTGGTTCAAAAAACACCTTTAGTTTATTCATGACTACTACACAGGGGTTGTATTTATTTATTTTTATTTTTTGATTAAATTTACTTGTTTAAATTATAACAAGGCTCTAACTCATGCGCATTTAAGAATGAGTTTGCTCTGAGTGACAGTGGGTATCATCACAGGTTGCTCGCTGTCTACCTAAGCATCACTCCCCCGCCTCCGCTCCAGTCACACTCCACCCCTTTTTCTATTTTTGAATTAGCTGGGAGTTAGGTGGAGTAAGTCTCTGCCAAGATGGTGACAGCCCGAGACACATTATTGAGCTTCAAAAATGAATAATACTAAATTTTGTTGACAGTTACCCTGCATGTGTTATATTTTATACATTGCTGCGACGGCAAACTGGAGCTGGTGATTTTATTTGGAACCAAATTCTTTCCGAGCTTTAACTTTAATTGTTAATACAGCCTCCACAAATACGAGGATAAAGCAAATATCCTTAGGGAGGAAAGAATCACCCTGTGTACACATTTCCATCGTAATCCCACCAGTTGTTGTTGAGATATTTGTCTCTGGACCAAAGTGATGGGCCGAACAAGCTGCCAGTCGGAATAGAAATCTGTCTCTTTCTCATTCTAGAAGTTCTTCACATTGGTCCAACTTCACAAAGAGTCATGCACATTGTGTCACTGTCAAAATAATTCCAGTCGCATATTATGTCCTGTCCTGTTCTGACAGACAGGACAGACGTAATCAAATCCAATTATTCCACTTCTCCCTTTGCTCCCCATTAGTGCTCATCTCCCATTCTCCTCTCAAATCTCCTTCCTGCAACAAAACATTTGAATGACAATGGCATAGTCCACCCGCAACAGGCACGCCGCCCGTGCTCTTTCCCTGCGCCTCTCGCACTCGCTCTCTTTTTCCACACGTCCTCCTTTCTGAAATCGATGGAAAGGAAAACAAAATGACAGGGTTTCATATCGCTGCTGCGATACCCCGAGACTACACAGGGAAATGACTATTTCCACACACAAAAGGCTCCATTACTGCCAGGTGACCTGTCGTCATTGTGTTCCTTAACCTCTGAGTTAGACAGCCCAGGATCGGCGCTTCAGTGTACGCGTTAGCAGGTGTGTGTCTCGGTGTGCGTATGCGTGACTGAGCAGTGTAATTGTGTCTACACCAGAGCTCCTCATGCACTGGCAAGAAATTCATCCTGTCATTCATCCACGTCCCCACCCGCCCCCCCCTCACACTCTTCTTGCTGTCATGTTCGCAGCGAGTGCACGCAGCCGTCTATTTTTAGCGGCAAAACTTTGAGCTTAAAAAAAAAATCACAGCTAATTATATTTTCCTTTGTCTTCTTAGACATACTTTCAATTACACACAATTATCCCTAATAAATGTGTTTTTTTTCCTCCTTATTGGCAGATAAGGGATTTCATTCTGTGGACCGTTTTATATTCACTTAATACTCATTTGTTTTAATGTGTGTGATTTTAACACATTAATATTCTCACAGACAGATTGTTCCCTGGCGTGTGTGAGCATGTTTTACTGGGCACAGAGATATTGTTGATCACTAAGTAATGAGAAGTGTTTGTAGTCGGCCGTGTCAGGCACATTTTGTGGAATATTCTTCCATTTCTCTTCCTCTTACGCCTCCGTCGTCCTACTGTTGTGGATCTATATTGTCTGTTTATGTGTACAGCATAGGTATAGAGCCTGTAAGAACTGGTGAAAGACTCCGTAGCCATGTTTTTCATAATGCACCTTCCAACCATTTTCATCCTCTTGTCCGAAGTTAGGTTGCAGCCCAACTATGGAGCTCCAATTCCATCTTCCCAGGGTGGTTGAGGTGTATAATCCCCGCTTTAAAGTGTGGACGTAAACCAGGGCCTCCTTCCAGCTGGGATGCTCAGTAAACTTGCACAGGGATGCCCAGGAGACATCCTCACCTACCTGAACCTTCTCAACTGGCTCCTTCCAATTCGACGGAGTCGTAGTTTTATTCCAAGCTCCTTCTGGATGTCCACAACCCCCTCACGCCTGTCTGTGAGGCTGAGCCCAGCCACCTTACGCCAGAATCTCATTTCAGATTTCAGTAACAAACATCTTGCAAGACGACCCAAGTTTTCTCTTGCATGATTCACAGCAGATCAAGCAGCAACCTTCAGACCGGAAAACAAGCAGGAGTGCCAAAACCGAAGTTTGTCAAACTGCTACATGAGGGGATTGACTCAGTCGAAAAGTGAGTCAGTCCCCACAGACCTTCATGTTAAAATGTTTGGCTGTAAAAGCTTTACAGAGATGAACAAGACAAAAAAAACCTTTCATTCAGGCAAACAAATATGGTGTAAGTGTAATTTCTGGGAAGCAGGGTTTTTACTTGTACACTAATGCACGCGAGTCTGCCATCGCTCTTTATCACATAATGAGATAATAGAAAGGAATGACTTAATTGCTCATTTGACATAAATCTACTGTTGCAAAGAGGCCATCGATGGGTAAAACCCAGCAGTGGATTAGAAATTTAAGAACCTACTTTAAATTAACTTATGACATAATTCCCCTCCCATCAAATGTAAACTAAGTTTTCTTGTTTCTCACTTTCTTATCTTTATTCCTTCCTGTATTTTGAGATACCTCCTCCTTCTATCTCACCATCTGTTCCTCCGTCGTCACCCTGCCTATGAACCTTCCTACTTTTACTCCTTTTCCTTCTAATTTTGTTACCTGCCTTCACAGACACCACTGTCGCCCTCTTTACCACCTTCTCCTCCTCATCCTCCCTTTTAGCACAATCCATCAGGAAGCATTTATGGTGAAATACTCTTTGTCGTCACTGTCATTTATTGTCTTTAATGACTCATACTTGTTAATTTGTTTGCAAATGCAGGAATGATAAACACGGGCAGCCTTTAAGTGTGCCATTTTGGAAATGATGAAACTTTCTCCTGACATTGTGGGAGCCAAAAGAGAAATAATGATGCGAGGATGATATTTGTGAAAGTAGATGCACTGGGCTCTTGCTCAGAGCATGTTCATTCATTTACCATAACCACGCGGCGACTGAGTGACTCGGAATAGGAGTGTCGCTGCTAAGTGGAACAGAGAAGGGGAGCAGCTGGGCGAAATTCACCTGCCACTTCCAATGTGGATCAGAAATTGCACTCACACCGGCAACCCCTCTCCAGCGGTGGAGGAAAAAATTAGGGGAAACAGGAGTACAGAGTGTGCTGTGGCCATACAAATCACAGACAGTAGATTGAATGGAGGGAAGTGATGGAAATGGGAAATGGTCGCATTCTTTGAGACCTGCTGTGTTTGATAGACAAGGTTTCATGGTCTACTGAAGATGAAGCAATGGGTGTAACACACTGATTTACAGCAGCAGTGAGATTGACAGAAGCTGAAAGCGGAACTTCCTCTTATGGTGTGTCATGGCCACAGTGAGGTGTTTTATTCTTTCTAATCAAGGAAACATTAAGTAGGAGTAGTTGTTCTGTCACGGTCGAAACATTTTGTGTCTTAGAATGCTTAGCAGAACATAATAGCTTTTTGTTCGTTTCACCAGGTATGTGTTCTTAGAAAGTTTCTAGTGTCCGGATGAAAGCAACAATTTCAACATGCAGACAGTTTGTCAGTGTTGGCGCCAAATTTAGATGTTTGCGTCCTCAGTCACGTGGGTGCTTACGTTTAAAGTTCACACATCCAGGCCTGTCTCCACAGAGCTGTGTCGGCACCGACATTATCGTTCTGGTTTTAGGGCAATAAATACTTTGGCTTGTTTGTGTTAATTTAAACCGGTCATAGTCATCTTGGGAATGCTAAGGATGCGGTGATGGTGTTGTGTGAGAACTTGTTTTGGTGGATCTGGTTAATTTCCCTTGTGGATCGTTAAAGTCTGTCTAAGTCTTATAAGCTTGTGTGTCCTCGTACGGGGACATTAAGTTCTTCATTCTGCAGCCAATCACGGGAAAAAAGGTACAAAACCTCATCAAATTCTACGGCTGAAGTTTATTAACTTTTCTAGTTTGACATGACACACAAATTTAACTAATTCTGTCAATGGTAACGAACCACAACAGCTATTTAGCAAGTACTCGTTTGAGGACATTGGGATTTCATAGTTTCTGTCTTTGCACAGCAATGTTTGGTATTAAAAAAAAAACAGTTTTACATTTTATTACACATTGGTGACTTGTAATATACGGTGAAATAATCCCTGTGTCCACGTCAGAGGACAGTATTTTTTTCTTCAAAAACCAATTCCTGTTCCTGAAAATGTTTAGTAGAAGTTCCTACTAATACCAAATACTTTGGAGAAATTAAAAATGCATCGCACACAAAAGCTCTCGGGGATAAAAAAAAAAAAAAAGACAAACACAATAGTTGTTGCTCTAGAGGTGAAGCCCTCTATACCTTAGCCCTCTGGACTATAGATGTGCTTGTTAGAATTGTTACGTATTGGTGTGTCGTTAAGTCGTCGGTCTCTGCCTTCAGACTTAAAAGATGTGTCAAACTAACCGATGACGACTGTGTCATACAACAGCTTGCGTGCGAATCTTCCCGTTAGACGCGTCCTTTTTAGACCTTTTTAGAAGTCACCGAAATAACTCAGCAGGCCTGTCCTATTGTCAAAGGTTTGTAAAAACCTGCCGTTCTCAGCATATAGTTTGGCTCTGAGGTCACAGTGGCTGTTTCCCGTCTTAAAGGGGATTTTGAAAACGATAACACAAAGACAGCAGAAGATGAGGGTCATGCGCGCCCAGCAGCTGGCTACATCCCAGCTGTCTACACCTAGTGAGTCAAACCAAAATTTAAATAACAGGGTCACTATTTCATTTCAATACTGAAATGTGTGGACACACGGTAAGCGCCAGTCCTTCCACAGAACTTTAAGGAAATGTTGGAAGTTCCTAAGTTGCCATGTGCTGTCATTGTTAGAAACGGATATTTTAGAGCAAAGAAATAAAATATGTTGCCAGTGAATAGAATAGAATGGAACATTTCGCAGTCTATATGAAAACCTTTTTGTCATCGTTGTGATAAAAACATAATTTAGATGAAATGTTTCTCTTAAAGTAAATATATAAAGAGAGAGAGAAATGTCATTTCCAGGAGACAGGATTTGTTTATTCTGTGCTCAACACTGCTCTGAATACTAAGTCTCCCATTTGAAGACTGGAAATGTGATATTTCACTGAAGTACATTTTAACTTCATGCAGAGCTGATCTCTGGTATTAGCTGAAGTTTACACTCTTTTAGTATCTTGTCAAATTATGTTGATAATTGTAGTTGGCCATGTCTCCTCATAGCAAGTACAATCTCTTCTTAATCATCCGGAAATTCGCTGACATGTCGTACTGAACTTATCCATGTTGATCTTTGTGCCGCTCCGTTCCCTCCGTTTGTTCAAACGCGCATCGCAGTGTCTGAGTCTTCTCACTGCTGATGTTGCCCCCCCTGTGCAGTGACTCTCTGTCTCGCAGGGAGGCAGTGCTGTGTCAGTCGCACACTGATGAGAGCCACAGACAGACTGCGAAAGGCTCAAACAGATTGCTAATGTGCAACATATAGAGTCGCGCGTAACAACAAAGCCGCTCGTTTCACAGAGACGCCTCTCTTGGTCTGTGACAGAGCAGCCGGACTCCACCGCCTCCGAGCCCATCAACATGATGTGCACTTTGGCAGGCAGACCCACAAACGGGCCTTGTCAAGTATGAGGACGCGTCACGTGAACTGAAAGGTCCTGTATCCCGGTGAAACGCTGGTGTTTGACCTGCAGACTGAATTCGTGACCAAAACCTTTCAGTTCACGGGACACATTGCAGGGTTTATCAATTAGAGGACAGACAGGAGATGAGAAAGAAAGAACGTTTTCTGAATGTGGGCTGTACAGGGTACATGCCAGCAATATTTGGAAAGGCGCAAATACACAAGGGGACTCTGGAAAACAGTAAACAGTTGGCCAGTCAGTCAATCAGGCAGACAGTTAAACAGAAGGGACATACAGACAGCTGAGAAGAACATAATGCTTACACAGAAGAGCCACTTACTCAGACAACACTGCATAAGGCTTCGTAGACGGACACACTGACGATCCGGCAGACAGACGCGCTGATACACACACAAACTTGGGAGACAGCAACCGGTGTGCGTCGCCCGCCCTGATCGCTTCATTTTAAAGGTGGCACAATCAGGCAGGCAGCAGCTGGGACTGGCCATCAGGGAGAGATGTGGGGGCCACCGTGCCCCAATATATCCATGCAACATTAATATTTCAAAATTGTTTTTCTGGGAATTTATAGTCGGGCTAGCTTGGGCTGTTGGCCTCTCACAGTCCTGCTAATGTAGCGCTCAAGGCTCGTGTTTATTGCATGAAATAATGATTGTGACTGTTTGTTCAGGATCTATCTATCTATCTATCTATCTGGATTCTTTAGTGTATAAAAGGTCAAAAACAGTGAAAAGTCTTTTCCAGAATCAGAAGAAACGTGTTCATTTTATCTGTTTTGTCCTACCACGAGTCAAAAACAACAATATATTCAATTTACTTTCATATGTGATGAAGAAAGGCAGCAAAATCTCACATTTTGTACAGTTTGGAGGCTTTGGAAATGACGTTTTTGCATAATTCAATTCAAGTATCGGAGTGGTTTCCAATACATTTTCGGTCATAACTCCCGTTCAAGGAGCTGTTTGAAAAGAGCGTAAATAGTCACCTCGTCATCTGAACGCCGACTAGACAAAGCATCAGTTGTGGTCAATGTGGTTTCCAATAAACGGAGAGCAGCTGTGCGCCGTGACGCGCGCGTGGACAGAGAGAGAGAGAGAGAGGGAGAGGAGGGAAGGAGAGGGAGAAATAAAGAGAGAGAGAGAGAGAGAGAGAAAGAGAGAGAGGGAGAGAGAGAGGGGTCTGTGTGCGATAGATCTCATCCCTCAAAATCGACCAGTCTGAATCCCAAAAACACGAGAAGAGCCCTGGTGATCTTCAATGAGACCCGCTCTCTGCCTCCACCCCCCCCCACAAACTGACTTCCGCGCAAACTTCCAGCAGACGCCCGGCGCGAGCGCAGGGACACACCATGGATGTGCCACATGAGGCGTACCCGCGAAGCTGAAGCCGCCGCTCAAAGTTTCTCCCGCAGAAAGCAGCGTGACACGGACTGAGCAGACGCGCAACTTTTCGCTCGAGCTTCTCCGACACTTTGCGTCCGTCGCCTCGCCACTTGGGATTGCTTGGATTCCGCGGCGCGTCTTTATATGTTCAGCCGGGGAGACGTGTAGCTTTTCGGGGTGGTCCGCTACAAGGAAGGTGACATGCAGGTTCTCGGTTGGACCATAGTTCTCCTCTGCCAGTGGATCCTGCAGAAGGTGAGTTTATTCTCACAAAGAAAGACAGAGAGAGAAAACAACAACTTAAAAACACGCTTAAGAGAGATTTAAGGTGCTGCGTTTGGGTAGAAACACCTGTCTTCACCGGCAGTTGTTTTCTGGAAATCTCACGCCTGAAAAAATACCCTCAAATAATAACATTTTTAATATATATTATTATTATTTTAGGAACCACGTCCAGCATGTGTAGTTGTCTCTCGTATTTCGGCTGCTTATAAAGACTTTACCGGCTCCAACTAAAGCTAAAGTTGTTACATCTCCACAACAGCTGTTGTGGAATTGAACCTACCCGCTATATGCACAATTTAAGATCAGCCTTGTTTTATTTAACGCGTGTGCGACTTTTGCCCCGGTTCCAAACGCGCAGATTTCTGCTGTCTGAGCGTTTCCTCTTTTCTCGCAGTTAAGCAGCCCTCCTTATCTATTAATCTCCCTGCGCTCCCAGCAACTTCCTCTGATTTTTCTTCAGAAGTTAAACACGCCCGCGGCTTGTTTTATTATCTCGTCATCGCCGTGGCGCTGAGTTTGTGGGCCCCGTTTGGCTGCTGCTGCTGCTGATATTATGTGTGGGTTAAAAATTAAATGTGTGCGTGCGTGCGCGCGCGCGCGCCTCGCCCGGCTTTGTATTGTGCTCGGAGTTTGCTTCAATTCTTTACACTGACAGTAATAATGCAAGTGTGATGGCTAGAGCCCCGCACATGACGGAGCACAGTTTCAGCGAACACAATGGAAAGCTTGCTGTCCCAGCAGATAAACACCATCTGTACTCTGTATCTTTGGCCTCAGCTAAATTAAAGGGAATCAAAGCATTACCTTTCACTCCTCCTCCTCTTCCTTCCCATTTGCTTCCTCCCCTTCCATTGTGGATCATTTTAACACCACTGATTTTTTGTTTTGTTTCCATAAGCCACTTGTATCTGCACATATGGTTAAAAAAAAAAAAAATGCCCTAAAGTGTAAAACAAGTCTTATTAGCAGACAAATGTCACCAGATTGCAGTGATAAAGTGTTGCAAAGCTGAGGAGGCTGGCGAGGAGGGAACGTTCCCTGCCAGTAGATTTGCTTGCTGGTCCGCAGTAGCCGACTTTCTCCACGAACCCGCTTTAGAAAGCGGTGACTGGTGTGTTTTGAGTGCGTTCCTTCTAAAAACACAATGTTGACTGTTGGCAGATTGGGGTTAGGTTACACTGTGACAGCTATATGCTTCTCAAGATTGAATGCAGATCGCTGCTCCTGCAAAGTGAGACCGCCGGGCCTCTTCTGCATGAGAGTGCAACTCAGGTTCAAGCAGGACTGACTCGGCATTAGATTATATCAGCCGTTCTTTTCAGCCGCGTGCCAGCAGAAATGGTGATATTGCTTCTTATTTTATATTTTAAGGGGGAGATAGAATCTTGTTTGTTTTCACGCTCGGCGGTGTACATGACACAGTGATTTTGGCTGACATCATATGACAAGGTGCATCCATGGGAGCGCTATTAGCTTGAGGGATTAAGAAGTGAAGAGGCAGAGGAGGCGGTGAGGAAGTGAAGCCAGGTGAAGAATTGGGTAAACAGAGAGGAGGCAGGAGGGAGACGAGAAGGCAGCGGGCGGAAGGAGAGGAGAAGGCTACATTAACCGACCCTCTAACTTAATTTGACCGTCTCTTTGAACCAAACGCACCCTTAGTGGTCATTAAGAGTAACTTAGAGGCCTGTTGAAGTACACGTGTAAGGGCATAAGTGAGTGCTTTTTTAAAGGAGACATAGGGAGAGAGTAAAAATCCTCACAGGATTCCTTCCTTCATTTTATATTCTGTAAATGTCTCCTGCATGTGAAAGCGTTTTAATGTGTTTGCATGAAAAAAACGTAATAATAAAATAATTGCTTTTCCGGCATGTGACGTCCCATGCCGTTATAATTTGTGTTTTTTGAAATTACGTCCACAGTAGCAGCACTACAACATAAGAAAAGACGTGTGAAAAGCTTCTTTGCTGTTTTATGCTCCCAGTAGAAACAATGGCATTAGGCAGCATCTCAACCTGACAAAATCCTCTTATCTCCCCCATAAAACAACGAGCTATATGCCCCGAGGATATTACAGCAACTGAGTCACTTTTAATTTCATTATATGTACATTTATATACATGTATATATCGTCCTTCTTTCTTTCCAATCATGTCTCATATATATTCTGCATAGCTTTGCATTTCTCTCTGTATGTTTCTGTGTGTGTGTGAGAGAGAAATACAGCCGAACTTGTGTCCATGGTCCATGTCCGTGCCCACATGCAAAAATCTGAGCAAATCTGTTTTCTGTTGGTTTGTTTGTTATTTCCACCGTGGATTAAACCAGGTGGTTGGTGGTTCTCCCTCCTACTCTCCGTCTCCTCGTCCATCCACCGGGCGCGTCACCGGACGCCCAGTTTCCCCCGAGCGGGAGGCACCGCTGGCCTGTAATCTGTGTGAATTACTGTATATTCTCTTTTCACAAAGGGATTAGACGTGTAATCTGTTGAATCATGATGACAGAAGCAATCACATTACTGCTATATATGTTGCCTCTGAAATTGTTCCCAGAGATCAAAGAATTATTTAACCCAAAAAAAAAAAAAAAGGCGGCTCAGATTTAATATGGTGCATTAATGAATTCTGACGTGGTTTGCTTAAGGTTAAGCAACGATCCATTTTATTTAATTTGTTTCCTCCCCTTTCAACAGCCCTGTGCCCCATTTTTGACAAACCATTACTTCTGAAATGAGTCATCACTTGCTTGATGCAGTGGGTAGTTGTTCCTCAGGCTTTGTATTAGCCTCAAGGAGAAGAGACTTTTAATTTTAATATTGGAAAGTGTCACATGTTTTAGATGAAAATATATGGATTCTGTTCTTCAAACCATCTGTCTTCTCTGTTTAGTTAACAGACGTTAGAGGATATATATATATATATATATATATGAGAAAAATAATTGGAAATTACATAAAAATGTTATATTTTAAAAAAAATATTAAGAAAGAATAATAACCCTCTCTACAAATCCCACTAGTATACCCTGCAAAGTATATGACCTGGTTATAACATTGGCCAGAACTCAGTTACAAACAAGGTGTTCACCCTCTGTGTGACTGACAGCTCGGCTGCACCTGAAATTATTGATACAAGTCAAGTCAGAACTGACACCCAGGACGTACTGGAGGAGCCACAATAGGTAGTCACCTGGGTCAACGCTTCAGCTCCCATGCAGGAGTGTATTTTATCAAGGTTTATTTCATTATTATTGTTATTACTGTTTAAGTCTGAAGCTGTGACGATCGTACAGCCCGACTTCCCCACAAACCTTTTGTGGCATAATGTTGACCTGGATTCACTCCGTCGGAAACTGATTGCGCTCCTGCAAAGATCAGATGGGACCGGTCATATTGTTAGGGCAGGTTTTATGTGCTGAATGACAGGAGAGTAACACGACTCTGATTGGGTGTAGGTGTATGCAGTTGTTAGGAGAGTTTTTTTTTTTTTTGTATGGGTTGAAACACGCCCCAAAATGAAACGAATACTCATGTTCTGATAAGAATGGACACATGAAAAACAGTGGGAGAAATAGCACACGTAAAGCAACACCACACAAATGTGTAAAACTCAAATCCTTTGAGTGTAATTCAGCTGTATATTGCGTCGTATGTTATCAGCTGTTCACGTGTAGCCTCTAACTGTAAAGAAACTAGTGTTTATAGCTGTAAAATACATTTTTCCCCCGAATCATAAAATATCATGAAATGGAACTGCATTTAATCTGTACCACAGTAAAAGTACTTAGCTCCATCCTCATCCTCTCTCTGAGGTGGCAACCACACATAATGTTTTTTTTTTTTTTTTAACCTGACACATTAGGAGTGCTATTTTTTTTCATTTAGTTCCATGTGATGGCCTTGCACTGTCCTCCCAGCGAGTGAATTCGCATTCAAACGGTGTAGCGCTACATTTCTCAGGCTTAATTAATTTCAAGGGTTTTCTGTTTTCTGTCACGTTCAGCGCAGAGGAAACAATCTGGTCATGCGTGTGTAGGGTAGCTGAAGGTAGCTGCATCTTATCATCTAGAGCCCACCCCTCTCCTCGCTCCGGTCCTGTGGAGCCTCTCTGTAAATAACCTGAGGTGGTTTCAGGGAGAGAAACAACAGAGGAGTGAATCAGGAGGTTTAAGTTCATGTTTACTTCTAACGTCATGTGTCTCAAAGCTCTTTAAAAAGCGCAGGTTTCATGTAAATGCGAGAACAACGAGTATGTGAGAATAAGAAAGGAGTGGACTTTTTTTTTTATTTTATTTTTCTTTTTTACACTCAGCCTAAAACCACAGATTTACTTCATTACTTTAGCTGGCTTCATTCCAGCCCAGTCTGGAGCACAGCAGATGTGTCTCAGGTTCAAATGCAGTCACAGATCACACATCTTTGAATGGAGATGAAACGGTTGGGAAACAGGGGCCGTGATGTTTTAAGTGTTTTTAAGTGGAACATGTGCAACTTGGAGATAATTTCAGGGTCAGGTCCCTCAACGTCTTAAAATCAAAACCCAAATAAGGAGTTTTACCCCATGTCTGTCTGTCTGTCTGTCTGTCTGTCTGCAGTTTGGGGCGTGGACTCTGTTTAGTAAAATCAGAGACTGCAGTATAATACTTTATGCACTATTTCAAGATTCCAAATAATAATATATATGTATGTATATCTATCTATCTATCTATCTATCTATCTATCTATCTATCTATCTATCTATCTATCTATCTATCTATCTATCTATCTATCTATCTATCTATCTATCTATCTAGATAGATTTAACTCAATCTGATTGCAGGAGCAAGGTGACTAGCTTTAGTTTAGTCATAAAGGTGAAGGCTCTGATTGATTTTGTGTATTGGTTGAGTTAAATTTGTTTCTATAGTTACCTTCCTTGCTTTGAAATATACATTTTCTGCTTCACATTTTAATTTTTTAATTTACACCACATTGTTAATCTTGCTGGGTTGACAGATATTTTAAAACTTCTGATGAGACAAAGAATAAACAATAAAAGCAATTCAATCTTGTTGAATACAGAATTGTTGTAATATTACGTGAGGTAATATTAATATTTAAAGGAAAGTAATTCACACTTCGACAGTTTGATGTGTTACAGGCTTATGTTTAGACCTTCAGTTGCCAAGCAGGTACAGAGATTGTGATGGTACTTCACCAAATTATGTTTAGCTAGTTATTTTTGGTTATAGAAAGTTAGGTTTAATTAAAAAACAAAAAAAAACAAAAAACAAATGTATGGTTATCTGTCCCATACTTATAAACTGGGACGAAAATGTTGGACCAACCAACGACCGGCCGTATCCTCTGTGACATTAAGTTTCCAAAAGAGCAGGTTTGATGCTCAGCTCAATAGTTGCATTTCCTGCAGAGGATCATTTGAAACTTTCACTGAGTTTAATCATCTTTTGTTGCGTTTGCTGTCAGTTTGTTTCATGTCTGCAGTTTTTCCCCAGTTCTTTTTTTTTTTTTTTAAATGCATCCATTTTAAGCTACTTGAAGTAAGAAAAGAAAGGGTTTTGCATAAAATAAAGCTCAATTTTTCAGTTTTACTTAACAAACTAGCCTCCAGCTGTCTGAAGAAGTCTCGCTTTGGTTTGGTGGATTGACTGGGTTGTGAATGCCAGATGGTGGGCTTTCCACATAACTGCAAATAACGCTGGCAATTGGTGGAGGCTTTCATGTTGGAATGAAGAACACGGAAATCAGAAAAGCAGAAGCAGACTCCTCGAATAATCGCCCCCTTTCTGTCTCGTCTGGGCTTTTGTGGAGTTCCAGAAAAGCTCGAGTTGATATAAAATCAAAAACACAATGTACC
The DNA here is from genome assembly GCF_022458985.1 of Mugil cephalus. NCBI lineage: Eukaryota > Metazoa > Chordata > Actinopteri > Mugiliformes > Mugilidae > Mugil > Mugil cephalus. The sequence goes on from NC_061773.1 coordinate 9,465,806, forward strand.
AAATGTGGCAACAGTTTAAAATGTTCAGATAATGTCGTCTAGTGATGTGGTACCTGGCTGTTCTCTGTGTTCTTTTTGAAATCAGTAAATGAGAGTTTTAGTAAAACAAAAAATTATTTTATGCGTCCCCTCCTACCTCAATGGACGGGCCGCCATTATTGTGATAATTCTGCGTGCGACTCACCAAGTCTTATGTAGCGACTGTGGAAAATTGCTGAAAGGAATTGATGATGGGACCTATAGGGTCAAATTATAGTAGAAGTTAAAGCATATAGCCTCAATGACCGCTAGTTTAGAGTTGGTCCATATTTTAAATGGTACTCCAGGTGTAGAAATCCCATCCAAGTACAATATATTACAACATTCTGTGTTTTCAATGAAAGAATGATCAGTAAAATGTACTAAACAAAAGCTTTATGCAGAGTTTTTATCATTACTTATATTAAATTACCAGATTACTAGAGGTGCATACTTTAATATGTCAGTGTTATCAGTGTTATCAGTGTTAACAGTGTTATGTGTTTGATTCATATATGTTTGGATTTTTGGAACAATTTGTCAGCTTCAATTTAAGGGTAACCTAACTAAATGAAAGTTTAGTTATTACAATCATTTTTATATTAATTACATTCGGGTGCTCAAATGTGATTGGACGTAGGAGATTATCCTTCATCAGTTCAGCAGGTAGAAGGTCGTTGTTTCTATTCATTTCATATCTCTATGCACGACTGCGCTCAAGAGAAAGTTGACATAACATTTTGGAAACCTAGTGAAATCCAGCGCATTGAGGCTCTTAGCGTTCCAGCGATCACAACACAGTGCAAGCTTCAGCATTAGCGCAGACTGCCCCCGACCTGTTGTTGGAAAATGTGTCGTCTTGAGCTGCAGTGAAAATGCGGCCAGACAGAGAGAAGCAGAACTCTGGGCTCCGCATCAGACCATGCGACCTCGGTTTCTGCTGCCAGGATAATCTGGAAAAGAGGGCCTGCAGACAGCTGCCGCCTCAGCCCCGAGTGGGGTCTCACATCTCCCGGCACGAGCCACCGTCCAGCCTCCGATGCAGATCTCTGCGTGACTGCCAGCGCGGGGTGGTGGAGGAGCCAGGAAGTGGTGGCGACGGAGACTTGTAGTGCGGCTGAGACTGATCGAAGGAGGCCCGACTCTCTGAAACTCGATCTTTCATTTTCTACCAGTTCTTTTTTTTTCTCGTTCTCACTCAAGTTTGCCCCCCTCCTCAACCTCCTGTACACGAGTGAAAGAAAGGCAGGTGAGAGCAGACTGACCAAAGCACACACGGGGTTCCAGGTCAGGATGACCATACCTGATTTGTCTTGAATAGAGCTCGACTCGCGCTGCAGAACACACACTCCCACAGCATTTTAATGCACGCCCTCCTACCTCGATGGATGGGCCGCCATTATTGCGATAATTCTGCGTGTGACTCACCAAGTCTTATGTGGCGACTGTGGAAAATTGCTCCCTGAGAGGAATTGGTGGGGGCTAAAAAGTGAAATGTCTGAAGAGGCGATAACACCTGAAAAGGAAATACTCGTATATACTCCGTTCGCCATAAAATGAATTATCCCCGAGCGCACGCTCAAACAGCCCGAGAGATAAAATTAAGGTGTGCAGGGGATATGGCTTCCTGATTGTTTTGCGTTGTCATGACCAAGGAGAGCTCCAGACAAAGAGCTTATTTATCAGGCAGCAATTACCACTGACGTATTGCAGCTTTGATGGCGTGGAGGAGAAAATGAACACTTAGTTGGAGCCGATAAAGGGACGCTACATCTGGGTGTGTTGTGGCCCTGTAACGTTTGAGACAAGAGGGCACACATCCATCACTGCACAAGAGTGTCGTGACCGGAGGAGAAGGGCGGCAGCGGGGGGGCTGCCACTTCATCCATCACCCTTTTTTTTTAATGGTGACTTTAATTCAGGGCGAGGCCAACAGCGTGAGTGCATTCCCATAGACATTCCTGTATTTTACACAATATTTTAGAGGCACGCGCTACAGAAGAGACTAATGTTTCAACGTGGCATCAGGAGACCATCTAACGTAATGAAACCCAGTGTGGTATAAGTGATTTTCCCAAATGTTTCCTGCAAGGAAATATTTGCTACGTTTCCATTACCCCTAGAAATGTACAAAACTTAAATATTGCAATAAAAAAATGGTTATGGAAACCTCTCAAACATCAAAGTGTAAAAATCTTGCAAGGACGTTACGGCTCAGTCACAAAAGATCTTTCAACGGGAACACGTACAACAGTGCAATTGCACTTTATCAAAATTTCAGAAATATTGCTTTTATTTTGCAAAAAAAAAATAAAAAAATGTAATGGAACATGTCAACAATCCATAATTTCGTTCCTGCAGCTGAATCAGAGATGCTGATAGCGGACTTGGAGTTTTGGGTAAACCAAGAAACATTTGTAACATGTGGAAAAGAGGGTTACCTTGGCAACCAGAGCCTGGGACACCCACCAGCAAACAACTCTCAGCTACAAAAAAAAGGGACTGATGCAATTTTTATGTGAACTGGGCTTTTTTTTTTTTTTTTTTTTTGGCAGACTCATTGAATATCCGGTCAGATTTGTGCCCTCATTTCCATTTTGTAGTCAGATGGTTTAAACCATAGACTGTTTATAAATATTGACAACATGTCCCCACTTCCGTACCTTGGCCAATCTGACACTATTTTCCCGTGTTTACGTGGTGGTGCGGATCTTGCGACACAACACAGTCCAAGAGTGGAGCCATGTGGAGCCGCGACATTGATGACTTGCCCACAAGACTCGCTCTCATTTTCATTTGATTAACGTTGCGCTCTGCTCTGCCTCAGCCAGTTACAAGGAAATGTTGGATTTTACACAGAACCTATTTATTTAATTATTATTTCCAATGGTTGGCATGGTAGTCTTCACGATGTCACATCCTGTATCAGAAAAATAATAATAATAGTGTGTATCAGCATTATATTAACTACCTAAAATGACTGAAACCATCTTTGAAAAGAAAAATCATTTGTCGTGTATTTTAGTGTTTTAGTTTGATATTTACTGCTGTTCTGCCATCTGCAAACTATTGGATTAGTTATCATGACATTTGGTTGACACATTCAATGTCCTACTCACGATGAGTTAATCTTTTATGTATCGCCATCATCAGGTCAAAAAAACCTACTCAAATACCTAAACCTCCACCTTGTGTTTAGAATCAATTAGCATGCTAATCGCTAACATGTAAATATAAAAATGGTGATCAGGTTGTTAGTAGTGTTTCTTATACTGAAGCCCGACTGGGATTTTAGCTACAGAGAAGTTAAAATGAAATTAGTATTTTTATTCTTTTATTTATTGAATCAGAAAAGGTATTTTTTGGTGAATGAATAGTGTTGAACAAGTTCCAGTTAACTTGTCTGTTTTTTGATGGTGGGGGTATTTTAGTTTGTCTTTATAACAGTGGGCTGAATCTCCGCTGGGGTTCTGTTGTTGTTGTTGTTGTTGTTGTCGTCCTCTTTTGCATGACTTAATGAAATAAAGCAACAGAGGGAGATTCTGGGTGAAGTGGTCAGGCCTACTTTGGATCGGTTGCTCCACTTTGAGAGGTCCCCAGTCATCTTTGTGATGTGAGCAGAGTGTTAATCTCTCTCTCTCTCTGTTTCTTTTTCCTGGCTGCGAGGAGCAGAGTCGAGCTTTGGAAATAGATCACATCAGAAGGGACGCTTGGCTCCCGATGACGGGCAAGCGTGTTTGTTTCATACATGCATGATGAGCAGCTCAGCTCTCGGCGGGGGCCACCAGTTATGGCTTAACGCCGCTGCCCATGGTCAGTGTGTTGCCTGCTCTCCGCTCCCCCTGGGAGAAAACACACGCTGCGCTTCACGCTGTTGCAGTGTCTTTTCTGATGCGTTCACGCGTGCTCGCTGTTGCGTGAGACAGGCGTGTGAACTAAACATGAGCTCACGCCGAGCGTTGAAACGTCGCGCTGAATCTTAAGATGGTGACAGTGTGGGGTGGTTTCCGTTCACCTGTACACGTGCACTCACCTTATTAAGAATTAAGAATACCTGTGGAATATAATGGCATCCAGTATGAGAGCTTTGCTTTGTGGTGCAGAGCTTAATGACTGGTGGTGTGTTGCGCTGCATCGTGATGAAATGTGTTCCTAATATTTTGCCCTCCACATGTACGTTAATGGGGTGGGAAAAACATTAGGAACACCTTTCAGTATTAAACAGCACTGTATTGGATTGCTTTGGATTAGATTTAGATTATTTCACATTATCAGCCACAACATTAAAACCACTGACAGGAAAAGTAAATAACTTTGACCATTTTGTGACAATACAATGTTCTGTTGGGAATTTTTGGTCTTGGCTTTCATCTGGATGTTACTTAGGCAAGTACCACCCACCTAGACCAGACCAGGGACACCCATCCCATAGCAATGACACTGTGAATAACTCGGAAAAACATATGTTGTTGACCTGGCCTCCAAATTCACTAGATCCCAAACTGATCAAGTATCTGTGGGATGATCCACAGAGGGCCCTCCCCTCAACACACAGGACACAAAGGCCCCCACTGACAACATTCTGTTTCCAGACACCACAAGACACCGTCAGAAGACTAATGTCCATTCTCTGATGAGTAACATCTGGTTTGGGGACACAAGAAAGATCAACACAATATTGTGAAGGTGGTCATAATGTAATGGCTGATTGCTGTATATACGTGTGTGTAGCACACATACAGTAGTTAGGAGGCATTAGACAGCCTTGGGTTTTCACAACAGCTTATGATTAATAATGACACACCTGGGGGAGATATATAGAATGGTGTTTTGTGCTTGTAATGAAATATTAAAGTGTTATCGGAGCGACACCAAATATCATAACTCATGGTGCAGATGGCAGAGAACGCTCAGGGTCAGCTTGGTGTGAAGACCCTGCCCCACGCGGGACTGTGCAGGAGGGATTAGTTTTATCATTTTTTTAATATCTTCAGCACAGCTTGTAATGCATTAATTCAGACAAGCACTGAATTTATTGGAGAACCGAGGCAGGATGAAGAGGGGAGGGGTGGGGGGGGGTAAGCCTCAGTATGCATTGAAGCCTTGCAATCACGCTCTCTTAATAAATAAAATATCCTGTGGAAATCCACATGGCGTGGAATCTCAGGGATTTGACGTTGTAGTGTTGTTTTTTTTTAAGAAGATGTGTTATAATGGAGTTGTTTGAATTCTGTTTTTTTATTATTATTATTTCATCGTACTTGTAGGATTTCAGCAGCTACATGGAATGAATTATTGAGATGGAAGCAAGACAATATGCTTGCGTGAGTTATTTAGCTGAGCGCGTTTCCTGCGATCTGTCTCCCCGTGGCAAAACTTTCTTTATATATTGTATCCTGGCCTTAATGGAGAGTGGTCAGGAGATTTCAGGAGCGAGCCACTCCACACAACCATTTGGTCACAGATCCCTCGCACTTCTCTCTGTCTGCTTCCCCGTCTTTCTCTCTGGCTGGCTTTCATCTTACACCTCGCTCACCTGCCACCTGTCTGTCGAAACCTTCACAGTCGAGCCTCTATCTTTCACTCCATTGCCCCGTTTCTCCTGTTCACGCCGGCCATGCCAAGCTCCCACAACTATGTTGCTATTGTGTCTGATTAAAATGTAGCCCTGGAAGGGGTATAATATGAAAGGGGGAAATTTCATAGTTTCAGCCTCTAGATCCTTGTGCTCTGATAGTTTGGGCAGTGGAGGCGAGATTTGCATTTTATTTATTTTTTTCCCATTTCTCTCCTGGTGGTTTCTGGCTTCATGTTTCTCTCTGGGTGTTTCTGGATCAAGACGTGGCAGTTCTCGCTGCTGAATTATATAAAATCGCTGCTTGGTTTTTAGTTAATTAGCCCGAGAAGCGATGAACCAAGGGGGGAGGGGAGTGATGGCAAGAGGGAAGAAATGCACTGTGTGTGTGTGTGTGTGTGTGTGGAGGCGGTGAGGGTAGACTTTCCCTCCTTTAACTTGGTCCAAGTTGGCCCAAAGGAGGCTGCTGGGGAGGGAGTCTAGGTCAGGGCTAAGGAAGGAGAAGAGTGCAGAGCAAACTGAACTTGAGGCTGTGTGGGCAGAAGGGAACATCAGAAAATCATCTCACATCTCCACTGGTCTCACATTGGCAAATTCTATTATACTGCTCATGCAGAGTTTAACTGACAGTGCATTAGAGGACGTTGACATGAATTTAACCACTTCAGCCTTTTGAAATTATTACAGATTCTGGGTAAGAGAATGATATTTAGGGTTCGGCATTGTAAGTGGGAAAGCTACTAACGTGCAAGAGACCTTGTTGAAGGAATCCACAAATTTTAATTTGCTTTGATTATAAACTGGTTTAAATAAAAATGTCCTCTATGATAAATGGATCCATCTGAACCAGTGGACAGATAGATAACCACCCGAAGGGCTGTTACTGGTGTCTCAGCAGTCAACTTCACTGAAAATTCAGCTTAAAATTCAGATAGAAATAATTTAACTGGTTATATCTGGGATTCATTTTTTTTTTTTTTTTGGACTGTGGGCATTGTGGACATAGATTGATCATAAAGGTTACCTTCTGTCTTTTTTAGTAGTCTGAAGGCAATTAGAGAGCTCTCGAATTTTAAATTTTATCCAGCTGTAAATATATTGTATACATCTTTAACAAAAATCCAGTCAATATATGGGATTTGTACATATTACACAATGTTATGTTATGTTATACGAGGCTTTCTGTCTCAGATAAATCTCTGCATTGGTTGTTTTATTCAAGCACTCAAAAAATAGGTTGTCCTGAAAAAGTAAGCATTTCTTGTCACATCACAAATGTATGGAAGTGGTGGAGTTACTTTGTCGTAGCAACATAACGTTAATATAGGAGGAGGTCAGGGTGGATGGTTGGGCATGAGTGTGTCTCAGTGTTTCCTCTCTTGCAGTGATATTGTTTATGGAGTTTAAGTTATTGTTTACACGGTGACAAATTTTTCATTTGAACTCAAACACTTACCCTGAGTCTGAGTCCAGTCTACTGAAGCTTGTGATGGGGAAATTAAGAGATTGCTACCAGTTGTCATCGTTACCAACGGGATCCTTTAATAGTGGCCATAACCTTTCTCTAACATTAGCTAAGTCACTAAGTTAATTCATAAATTAAATCAAACTTCACACATTACTGACATCACTAGAAAACTTCTATGTTTGAATCACTGTGAAAGTTTAAATGCAAAACTGATCACTTTTTAAAACAATCGATGCAGTAATTTGTCTGAGATGGACATGCATGCATACATATATATGGCCTCATATAATACAACAGAAAAGTGTATAATATTTAATAATTTCATATATTGACTGCATTTAAGCTTTATGCCAAACTGTAGCTTGATGAACAAGCTGCCAAACAAAAAAACAAAGTGCCTCCCTAATGCTAGTGAGCAGGTTAGATAGCTCATTAGCCGCTATGAACTTAAAAGCTTAGAGGTTGTATCTGCAAATGTTAACAGAGGCTAAATGTTGGAGGATGTCAGGATGGATGGTTGGCCATGAGTCTGTCTCGGTGATCGATATATCTTTCTCGCAGTGAGAATATTTGTTCAGGTACGGTTTCCAATGTGATACATTCATTTTTAATCTGAGCTTGACTTCATGGACGAGTGCATCTACCAAGTTCATCCGGATAAACTGTGTCTCGTACTGCATTTCCTCCAACTGTGAATGTTCACACCGTGTGTGTTCGAAAGGAGGAGATTCCAGCTTTGCATTAGTGAAATATGGTCATTAAAAATTGTATTTAACGTGTTGTCAAGCCCACCCCAAGTATGAACAGACAAAGCGTAACTGAAAAACAGACAAAATACGTGACGGCTCATTCAAACAACTTCAAACCTGATACTATACTTACTTAGTTTCACAGCAATACATCCACCGAGCGTGAAGTCAGTCCAATAAATGGTTGTCAAGAAAGTCACAGACACACAAGCACATATTTGCTTCATTAGTGAGGCAGCCAAAATGCTGACTGAGGGTGATTGAGAAAGATATCTAAAAAAAATACTTTTGAGTGGTTGATAGGCGTCACTGTTTCATTGTAGCTTAAAATGACTTTATTTCCCCTTTTTAAACCTGCAACACCAGAACTAGCTGACCAACGACAACTCAGCACTTTTGATTTAAAACCAGTCCGGGGAACTTCACGTTCTGATGCAATAACATCAGATTATGGCCTTAATAAAAGACAACTGCACACGCTGACCCTCGTTGTGAGTCACAGACAGGTTGCACACACTTCTAGATGAAAAGAACTTTCTCGCTTCTTGCTGCTCACAAAACTGCAGATGGAATCGGTTCCCTGAAAGCCTCAGTTCACTCCGCTCGGCAGATGTCACCCTCCTCTTGGCAAACACTTGGACCAGACCCCAACCTGCACGTAGCAACATGACCAGTCAGTGACAGTGGCATAATGTGGCACCTAGAGAATGAGGGGTAGGAAGTGATAGACAGGCTAATGGAGAATCAGACACGTACGTTTCACCGGCGAGAGGCTGGCCATCTCCTTGCAGAGGGCTGTGTTTCAGTATGCTCAGCCGAAGAGAGGCTGAACAGTGTAATGCAGCATAAACAAGGAGGGCAACAGTAGAACAGTGCGATCCCTGAAGGACCAGGCAGGGTATTGCTGATCACACTCTTCTTTCTCTCCTCGTGACTTTGTGCAGAGAAGTTGCCAGCAACATAACCTTAAACTTTCAGTGCATGAGAAATATGTTGCATGAGTGAATGCATGAAGTTCAACTAACTAGGGATCGCTCGAGTGAGCTGCTGGAGTTTATTTGCAAGCTCTTTGATCCAGTTGACCCATCTTGCTTTCACTATGGGACTCTGGTAGTTTTAATCTCATTGTGTTTTCTCAAGCAAACTTTTCAGTAATACTGAAACTTGGAAAAGGGACCATATGACAAAGAACCTATAAGTAGGGACTGTTTACTAAAACTGTATCAGAATAGGATTAACTACGAATGATGTTAACAAACCAGAAATGCTTTTTGATACGGATATTTACAGGATGAGCTGTACTTTGACCTAAAGATTAGTTGTCTAGCTAATAATCTCTGTGCCACACCTTAGTCTGGTGAACAAGCTGCCAAACATGTTCCATGGTGTAGCCTTAACAGCAGTGCGCTCATTTGATGGCATGGAGGAGTAACTACAAATGTCAGCATCTGTGAGTTTAAAGACTAAATGTTGTTATCCTTTTAGTGTAATTTGCTATTAAAGCATCGTCTGTCCTTAACTACACTTTAGTCCCTTTATTCCCCTGCTGGTTGAGTTGTCTGGACAGGAGAGGCTGAACAGCAAAACCACAAGATTGATGACTACAGAGGGGTGAAAGTTCCTCCCCTTCTGGTGGTCAGCCACGAGACAAATCTGTACACTGATCAATGGTGAGACGCGTTTGATCCAGTCCAAAATGTTCCTTGAATTTCATGACCTCTGGTCATGGATCCCCATTAGCTCCCATGGATTGTTTGCTAGTGTTCATGTGTTCTGTTTAATCACATAAAATGATAATAATGTAACTGTTGCATGATGAAAAGAAGGCCACAATCTTGATTCATTGTGACTTCGCCTAATTTCTCCTGTTGAGCGACCAGCAGGTTTGTGTTTTTTAGTGGAATGTCTTAAATGAAGTTTGTGTAAAATTGGGTACTGTACTGTGAAGGCTAAATGGGGTCCCGTTAGCAGTAGCAGTATGTTGAACGTACACAAACCCTCTGATAATAAGGCGTTATGTTCCTAGGGTCTCATTCACCTTCTCCTCCCCTGTAATAAAGTTGGCTAAATCTTATGTAGCGCCCTCATCTGGCTAACATTGTTGCCTGCTTTGGTGTTGGGGACCAGCTACTTAGCTAATGCCGTTACGAGCAACATGTTTGTGGAGTGGATAAGCTAATGTTTGTCGCTTAATAATGCTAAAGTAGTGAACGTCAAACCTGGAAATAACATTAGCTAAGTCACCGCTAACACTGGCAACCTGTTAGTTAGTGTTAGCATTTAGCTCGTAGCACCACTGTGCCAAAGAACAGTTTTTTGCTAGCTGTTGGTCTCTGATTTAGTTCTCTCCCCGTCCTTCAACACTTCCACTATGACCTCCTCTACTTCTCTGTCTTATCCCAACTCTTCTGATTTTCTAGGTGTTCATTTCCTTTATATTTTTTGTCTGTTACTTTGTGGTTGGATGTTTTCGTGCAGTCGAGATAAGGAGTCGGGGGTGATCTCGTGTCTCGCTGCATCAGACAGCGGAGTATTGAGAGGCCAGCGTTGTGTCCTGATGGCCTGCTGAGCCACATAAATCAAACATGTGCGCACACAAGGACAGAAAGAAAGAGATTAAAAAGATATCTGTGAGTGATTGACTACCCTGTTGCCTTGTAAAACACGACGACCAGAAAAACGGTACTACTGTATATATGTATCTGTGCGGTGGTCTGGTAAGAAAGGCCCTGTGGTGGACCTTGAAAGAGTCAACCCTGACTTTGAGGGCAACACACACACCCGCAATTTATGGCGTGCTTTACTCGCTGAACATCCTTCCTGTGATCGACTTGAGGACTTAACCTTAAAGTAATATCAAAAATGATGTATCCACAAATTTTGCTCCGACATAATCGTTCCTCTCAAGGTTTATCACATCTAACAGAGTCTCATCAGCCAAAGCAATTTCTGTTTAACTGGATGTGCGTTATTTGGAGATTGCCACATCCACTAACTAGAGATTAGAATGAGATTTAGAAATGAACGTTGCTGATAAATGTTTTTTTGTAATTTGCTCCGATGTTTAATCCAGGTCAGTGCTCCCCGCCAGCCTCCCTTTGTCACCCATCTCAATTCTGTAATTCACATTCCTTCAAACCCCCGCCTTTTTTTTTTTTTTTTTTTTTTACCTGGTTCACTTATTATCTTTCACAGGGCACAGATTACAAAAGGCTTTAACATTTAATGTGCGTTTTTACATAATGCGTGTGTTGCAGGCCATGTTGACATCGTGCTGCTGCACCTCAACACCTCTGGTGTCTTTATGCGCGGTGGCTCTGCAGCGATTGATGACTACAGAGGGGTGAAAGTTCCTCCCCTTCTGGTGGTCAGCCACGAGACAAATCTGTACACTAATCAATGGTGAGACGCGTTTGATCCAGTCCAAAATGTTCCTTGAATTTCATGACCTCTGGTCATGGATCCCCATTAGCTCCCATGGATTGTTTGCTAGTGTTCATGTGTTCTTTTTAATCACATAAAATGATAATAATGTAACTGTTGCATGATGAAAAGAAGGCCACAATCTTGATTCATTGTGACTTCGCCTAATTTCTCCTGTTGAGCGACCAGCAGGTTTGTGTTTTTTAGTGGAATGTCTTAAATGAAGTTTGTGTAAAATTGGGTACTGTACTGTGAAGGCTAAATGGGGTCCCGTTAGCAGTAGCAGTATGTTGAACTGGATGTGCGTTATTTGGAGATTGCCACATCCACTAACTAGAGATTAGAATGAGATTTAGAAATGAACGTTGCTGATAAATGTTTTTTTGTAATTTGCTCCGATGTTTAATCCAGGTCAGTGCTCCCCGCCAGCCTCCCTTTGTCACCCATCTCAATTCTGTAATTCACATTCCTTCAAACCCCCGCCTTTTTTTTTTTTTTTTTTTTTTTTTACCTGGTTCACTTATTATCTTTCACAGGGCACAGATTACAAAAGGCTTTAACATTTAATGTGCGTTTTTACATAATGCGTGTGTTGCAGGCCATGTTGACATCGTGCTGCTGCACCTCAACACCTCTGGTGTCTTTATGCGCGGTGGCTCTGCAGCGATTTCTATTTTGGCAAGAATTGATTTTCATCTGCGATAACAAATGTTCTTTGCTGAGATATCAACCCACCCTCCCATTTTCATTTACTACATCTGATGCAGCAGAGATTAGATTCTGTTGCAAAATGGTTTAGTTAATGATTTCATTCTTGTTCTTCATTGAGATATCGGACCCCACTGTTTCCTTTCAATTCACATTTCCACTGTAGTAGAGATTACATTCTGTTGCTAAATGATTTCATACTAGTTTTGTAGACCGGGCTGAATGTCGTGTCAGATAAGGAGATGTCAGTCTTTTAAGTCTCAATTGTTGTTTTCTGTGCGTTCATGCCACTGAATGTGTCCTTTCTATTACCTCGTATTTATATATATTTTTTAACTAAAAAGCAGGAAAATTGCTCGGCATGCAGCTGTCTTAATAACGTAGTTTCGCACCTTCACTGAAGTGGGTTTGATGCTGGAGTTACATACAACAATAAAATAAAAAAATGAAATGAAAGCATGTATATTTTAGTTTCTGAACTTGTCATGCTAAGAGGCTCTGGTTTCCAAGGTAACCCTCTTAAATATTTCCCAAATCCGTGATACAAGTTGAACAAAAACATATTATACTACTATATGTACAGAGCTCGTCTGCACATCAGCAGTGACAAGTCGCCCATTTTTCTTTCAGTTCACAGATTTAGTACATTCTTCAGGTCAAAGCTGTAAATCGTGAATCACCAACAACCAGCTCATCTTCGGGTCAACTCTCTCTATTTGTGAAGACAAAAAAATAAAGACCGTCAACACAGCAACTGCCATTTGTTTCAAAAAATGGAGGTTGCTGTGTTGACAGTGTTTGGAGAAGATGAATTTGTTACTGCTCAGTCACGTCACAACAAAGTTTATCTACCCAACCACTTCACACCAAAGGGCACTTGGGGGCAATTGACACCCTGAATAAATAAGTCATTTCAACACATTGTTACTCAACAGTAACAGTATTTTATTCAAATAACATCGATCAGCTAATGGCTCATATCCTGTATATGATGTATGATATTAACATGTCACCACAACCTGTTGCCCAAAAGAATCATCTAGAAGAAAAATGCTGTGCACTCTTTATTTTCTGAAAACAGTGTCAACCCCACAGAGAGAGAGAACCCTACTGAGCATGTGCGGAGGTTTTTATTCCTCCTCAATATCTCGCTTGATATTTCGGTATTATATTTAATAACATTATTTAACAATTCAAACCCTTATCATTGCTTTTTGTAAGCTTTTTTTTTTTTTTTTTTTCACAGAGAAACTATCAATATCAAAAGTTCACAATTATGCAGTGACTCACTTTGCTGACAGTTTTATCTGTGGTGTCTGCATATTGTCATGATCTCAAATGCAAAATAACTGTTCAGTTCACCACCAGAGGCTGTGATTTACTTTTATAATGTAATCGTTGCCATCTAGATGGAAGTTATTAATAATAATGACAGTTTTCATCTACCCCAGCAATACAGCTGATATTGGACGGAGTATTGTGTATGTATTATGTTTATATATTTACTGGGTCTTTTTTTTTTTTTTTTTTTTAATCTTATAAGGATGTTCTGCTCAAAATCACTGGTGAAAAGCTGGAAGTTTGATTGCACTGGTTTGTTCACACACACAGCAGTGTAACCTTTACAGTAAGTTGACTCCATGCGGATTCGTAATAATTCTGGCACAAACAAGGCGGCTCACTTTCAGTTTAGTTTTCAATTACCAGCTAATTGGGACGATCCAGCAGGGATGTGAACAGCTTTACTAAGACCACAAACAAATGTGTAAATAAAGAGCGGGCTGCTGGCTGTGTCGACTTGAGGGTATATTGGCAAGTCTAACGGGGTGTGTTAGATTGGTGTGTTGGCGGGTTAATTGCCCCCTTGACACCACACCAAGTGTAATGAGACGATCTGAAAACCTGTCTTTGGAGTTGGTCCAAGTCCACACTTTGGAGAAGACAAAGAACTTAACAGAACAACAAACAAACAAAATGAAAAAAAAAAAAACTAAATGGGGGACAGGAGAGAAACAAATATGGTCTTCAGTTTTGATTTCCATTTGTAGGAGAAAGCATCTTTACTAAACTACTATTTCTGTCACACCTGTTCTTCACTTTCCACTTCACTTTATTCTTCAAAAGAGAGAAACTTGGTATTTTGCTGTATTTATAAATAAAGTGTGGTTAAATTTAACCACCTGCAGACAAAATAACTAGATTCTCGCTTGCGTGATTGCTACGTTCACTCACTCACAGAATTATTTACAGGGCTCTGTCGCATTCACTTACAAGATTGTAATGTTTCTGCCAATGCTCGTCTTAATACTAAACTTTCACAAAACCCTAAACTAGTCGGGTTGGAAGCTGTTTTCTCTTTCGTGTTCTGTTATTGTTACTGATTCACAGTCTGTAATAGAAAAAAAATTCACCAAAATGAAAAAGGACCACTTGCATCAACCCAACACAAACATAAAAAAAAAAATGGTAGCAAGAATATTGTTTGTAAAAATAAATTTTGTCCATCTGCATTACTTGGGCTGGACGGAGACGTGTCTGTGAGAGATATTTATAAAAGTATGTTGTCACTATTTCTGTGTAGGTAAATGATGACATCACCTCCTAATACTCCACACTTTCCCAAATCCCAAGTAAAATAGAATTAAATTATAAACAATAATATTAATTGTTTCTGCACAACTTATTGAACGGCATTTGTCTTAATACTCCAGACTTTCACAAGCTCCCTTTTGAGTCTTTGTTGTTTTTTTCTTTTCCTCATATTCCGATATTGTTCTTGATCCATTGTCTCTAATAGAGGCTTATACAGGATGTCTGACATAATTTCATTCATCTCCCTTAGAAAGGTTAGACGGAGATATCTCTAAACTGAAGCTGAATACGTCGAGGAGTGTTTACGCATGAATTTACCAACTTTTAGCACCGTATTGTTGCATTCACCTGCAAAATGAAATAAGTGCGTCCCATTAGCAGGTGTACTTTAGTGTCGGACCAAACAAAATGATCATATGGCCATCCGCAGGGTGAGTCTCTGTCTTTTCCAGGCTTGGTGCAAGCAAGGGCAGAAATCGAATTGCCAGAAGTTAGTGTTTGCTGAAAGCTTCAGAGTGCAAGATGCATAATGTCATTACTGATTCAGTCAGCAGAGGGGGTTGTCAGAAAGGATGGAGGTGGAGGAGGAGGCAGAGGAGGAGGAGGAGGAGGAGGTTGGTGCAAAGGAAAAAAAAAAAAAACTCAGCTAAAATTAAAAAATGCCACGGAATGAAATAAAGATGAGTGCTCCACTGAGCCACAGACTGAATATAAAAGACAGGCCCGTGAAATATACATGGCTGGCAGGAGAGTGGAGCAGAATGCTAAGCTCCCGACTCTACCTGTAACCCACAATACCTGTCCTGATCCTGAGCCTGTTGATCACCCCAGAACATTTAGGGATGAAGCCTGCAATCGGTCCAATGGAGCGGTTTTCTGATCACCTAGGCAACAAGAGACAGGAAGACATAGGAGGGAAGAGACCATCTCCCATATTTAATAAGATTGGATGTTATTTTTCCCTTTCTGTAATGCCTTTATTATTGCAGATTGACTTAGCGGTGAAAGGTATCGATTGTGAGCCAGAGCCCCAACTGGGACTGAAGGAAATGGAGATGGAGGGTGCGGGCTGTTAGCGGCAGGTGATTTGTATTTGTTTAAAAAACACACACACACACTTTTCTGTCGCTGTCATGTAAGGTTTTATTTTCCAGCGTATGTTACTTGATGAAGGCGCATTTATTTATTTGAATGAATCAAAGCAGCCGCATTTCAGTGCGTGAATAACTACCTCCGGGAGGATTTTAGTAACAAGACTTGACGTGCAGACACAAATCTAACAGTAAGAACAGGTGTACGCCGCGTGCAGCAACATGGCCAGTCAACAAATACACTTGTAAACGCGTAAAATGATCCGGAACAGGCGGCTTTAGAGGGAAAGAGAAAAAGATGGGAGTTTATTTTAGTTGATTTCGATGCGAAAAGAAAAGATTCCGTACTGGTCTGTTCTCATTTAATGCCACATAAACCCACATGCGTTAGAGTGAGATATCAGCTTCAGAGTATCCTGGAAACCTCGACTAAAACAATGGGTCATAGGAGAAAAATGCCCGAAAAGCAAAGATGCATGGAGATGATGAGTGAGTGATTGTGCCTGTGTTCCTATTCTTAGCCGTGCGGTGGGGGAACGGGACTAATGATGCTTCCTGACCTTAATACCCAGCTCTCAAGGTCAGCCCTCCACTGATGCATCGTGGGCAAGGTGTCCTGGACGCCGAGGAGCGCTGCCGGATCGAGTTTGCTGCTGCTGTTGGTTTCTGTGACTTTGCCCCAGAATTTATCACCGCTCTTCCTGAAGGAATACAAACAGATACAATCACAGAACAAGCAATTTATTCAGTGGCGCACCTCAGAGAGAACCAGCAGCACTTGTTCAGCAAGTTACACACCCGATTTTTCACTGTTTCTTCAAGTTTATGCAGTGATTACTCTGCACTAATGCCGGTGGAAAATTAATACAAGGGGAAAAATGAAAGGGTTCAGGATCTTCAAAGAGACAGAGCAAGTTTGTGATTTACCTACCTGGTGAGCTTTCCTGACGGTTTCGTTTCACCTGGACGCATCGAGAGAAAGCCTCCGAAAATGTTCATATGTCAGATGTACTGAAACCAGATCTGTTTGAGGTGTAAACGGTCAGAAGTCCCCGCCTCTTACGGTTAAAGATGAGGAAAACACAAAGTGCTGCTAGTTAAACCCAGACGGATTTACCTGATAACTGACTGACTCATCTCATTCATCTCATCTTCTATAACCACTTGTCCTCTAGACATTTAGACGTAAGACGATAAAACCTGGAGTTAATAACAGCACGGAACAGAAACAGAATGTTTAAACTGGGCTAAATGGAGCTGGGTAGTTTAGGTTATAACCTTAATGTTAAGGGCCCCATATTAAACCCCTTTTGAACTAGTTAAGTCTCATAAGTCACCGGAATCCAGAATAAGTGTTTTAGTTAAAAGGTTTTGACTCAGTCCTGGTATTAGCACTAGTCCCAAATATTCTGTTTCAGTGTCTGTACCTTTAAATTTAATTTGTGGTCTTAATCCATGCAGGGCCTCCAATGACGCCATAAAGACCATTCAATACTTTGATCCATGGAGGTAGCAAAAAAGTGATGGGATGGTCTTTGGGGCGGTCATGTTTATGTTGCTTACAAGAAAAGTCCATAAGAACAGCGCCCCCTTGTGGTATTCACAACTCAAGTGGAGATTTTCTGTAACATCAACTAGAGTTCATGAGTTCTGATGTTTTCAGAAATAAAGGACGTGAATGTAACAAAGTTATATAGATGTAATAATAATAATAACTCCAACGTGCACTTACAGAGTAGACGCAGATCAGCCACAACATTATGACCACTGACAGATGCAGATAGAGTAAATAACATTTAGCATCTTGTGACAATTCAATGTTCTGCTGGAAACTTTTGAACCTGACATTTATGTGGATGTTAGTTAGACGTGTACCAAAACGGTTTAGGAACAACTAAAAAAAATGATGAACAGCACAAGGTGTTGACCTGGCCTCAACATGACCCATAGGTCCACACTAAAAATATTCTGTTACTAGACACCACAGGACACCCTCAGGAGACGCATGTCCATTCTCTGATGAGTCACAACTGTTTTGGAGGGAGACCTACACAATATTAAGAAGGTGGTCATAATGTTATGCCTCTTGGACTCTTTCTTGAGAAAACAGGTTATACAACTTAACTGTACATTTATTACAGTTTTACAGGTTTAGAGGAGAAGTTCCTCGTTCTGATCTACATATGTATATAATGTTATAATGTATAAATGTTTTTTCTTAACTGATAAATGTAAAACATGTGTGTTTTAGCACCCGTTTCTCTCACCTATTATGGAAGAGCGAAAATAGCAGACAGAAATAATATATGTATGTAACAACGGTTTAAAAACACACACACAGACACGAGAGATGAGACGAGGCAATGAAAAAAAAAATGAAATAAGCGGATGCAGAGGAAGATGCAACTGGGAGGAAGGCTAAATGTTGACTAGAGGGAGGGCGAGTCAGCCTGTCTCACTTGCTTGGATCATTAATTTGTGTTCTAATTAGCAGGAATGCCACAGTTGGAATGTGACGCCTGCATAAGTGTGTGTGTGTCTGTGACCTGCCCTGGCTCCGAGTCTCCTGGCTTGTTAGAAATGACAGATTGACGCTCTCCTGCACCCCCTCACCCACCAGGCCCACCCCACTTCCCTGCCCAGCCCACCCATCTGCTCTGGAAAGACGCCAGAACTTCAGACCCGTCTTGTGTGTTTGCGCCGTGCGCGTGCGCCCGCGTGTCGGACCCTTCGGTTTTTGTCATTGTTTGACTGCTCGCATCAGCGGGGGAGCGCAAGGAAATTCTCGTCATGCTTTTGTTGCATCCATCATATTTGCTCCTGTGAAAGCCAAGGCCGGCCTGGCTTTATGAGCCGCTTTGCCTTTTAATCATATATTGTCCGAACTGAGGCCCAACAACACAGAACATGGTGTCATTGTTTATCTCTCGGTTAATCAGTTTGTTTGCATAAAGATTTTACCAAGTCCTTGGATTCGCACCAACAAAAGGCCAGCAGAGCGGACGGATGAGTTCACTTGAAAGTGCAGTCGAGATCCCCGCCCGCTAACTGAAGACGGAGTTTTGCAGAGCTGGAATTGACTTCGCGGGTCACCGTTCGTTTGCTGTGTTTTCACGCTCATGGTGGATAAACTGCTTCACCCGAGCGTTTCATCAACCGGCCCCTGGTTTTTAAACACCCAGACGGTGCAATGAGTGTTTCCCCTCCCCAGGGACCGAAAACATTCATTTAGATAGAGCCACTATCCAATCTTCCAATACATTTCTTCTGGACATATCTTAAAGGAAGAAACGAGAGAAATGTATCAGCGTTGCTTTCCTTTGGTCAGGGACATCACATTTATAAAAGGCTGTGTGTTGGGATGCTCTGGGGTGTGTGTTTCAGAGTGCGTGTATGTGTGTGTGTGTGTGTGTGTGTGTGTGTGTGTGTGTGTTAGTGATTCCAGTAAAGCGTCTAGCCCAGGGACAGAGGAGAGCTGTCCCACACAGTAATTGAACCACAGATCCTACCACACTATTAGTCACAAGTCTTGGTCTGTCCAGAGTCGTTTATCGGCGCTGAATCAACACGAGCCGCGTGGATGAGAGCACGTTTGTAATACAAATGTATCAGTCACAGATAGCGGCCGACGGGTTTTTCTTTAAACAAATCTTCTGCAGTAAGAAAAGTTGCTGCAGTTTGCAAAATCTGTGTAAAGGATAATTTCCACATGTTTTTGCCAGATTGTCACGTTTTTAGTACCAATGTGCTTGCTAAAAATTGTGTTTTTTCCAGGTGGCAACCTCCGGGTCTGAACGATGAAGCCCATGCAGAAGTGCAAAACACTGCAGTTCATTGAGTGGCCACTTGAAGCTCCGAAAGGGAGTAAATCCCCATAGACCCCCATGTTAAAAAGGCCAAATTTACAGCATTATTAAACATGTTTACAGCCTGGAACAAAAAAAAAACAAAAAAAAAAAACGTTTTGGTCTCAATAGTTTATTAGTTTATTTCAATCTCCATGACCACTATACTGGGGGTACATTTTTATCTAACTCATCTGTTTATTATTAATTCAAATTTAAAATTTAACATTCTGCATAATTAAGGTCGTTCCTGCTTTGAGTGACAGGCGGTAGCCTGAACAGGTAGCAGAGAGTTGGGCGGGCGGGCCAGGCTGCTTTCGCTCCACCCCGACATGACCCCCATGTCCATAAGTGGAGTATCCAAGCATGGGCGAAGTAAAGCTCATCCATCAGGCTTCATTTTCGAGGTTCAAAATGCAATGGGTGGAATCACGATGGGTTTGTCCATACTATTTACAGTCTGGGGTTTTTGTTTGTTTTGAAATATGACTTAGGCAAGTATACTATTAAGCTAACGTTATGTTTTCCACTCTTGGAAATTTGAATATTGAGCACGCTCCGAGCAGCGGTCAGTCTCATGTGCTGCACCCAGGGAGCAGTTTGGTCAAGGGCACTTCAGTCGTGGATGTTGACTGGAAAGTCCTGCTTATTCACTCCTCTCACGCATATTTCAGTCCTGGTGACCCCACCGTCTCATATGATTCTAAACTGGCCGTAGGTGTGGATGTGGGTATGAATGGTTGCTTATCTTTCTGTTAGCCCTGTGGTAGGCTGGCCACCTGTCCAGGGTGTACCAGGCCTGTTGCACAAACCTGAGATACCCAAATCTGAACTGGCCAATATGCATCATATACACATGTATATATATATATATATATATATATTTACAGTATATACCACATCATGGAAAGACATAACTTTCATTTAAAATGCCTAATGCCAAAGATATGTTTAAGCCAAGATAGCTTTTCCATTTCACATTATAGTCTGCCAAAGAGCCTTGACAAGTTTCTTTTTTCAACTCTGAGACTCTTTGTATCGAAACGTCTACAGTAACAAGAGTTAAAGGATCTTAATCGAGCTGGGAGCTTTTCATTGCAGGCAGCGCTGCGTTTCAGTGAGCTGAACTAAAGCTACATTTGTCAGATGGTTACTTCACTGCGTTGCCTTTTCATTTCATTGCCTTTCATTCAAACCTTTTAATTTATGCGCATTTAAATACATGTGTAGGCCACAACATTATGACCGCTGACAGGAGAAATAAATAACATTGACCATCTTGTGACAATTCAGTGTTGTGCTGGGAAACTTTTAGACACCCCCACCCCATAATAATGACACCCCTTGATGGCAGCAGCCACCCCCAGCAGGATGCAGGAACAACTACAAAAAAACATGAACAGCAGAACTTATATAGTATTTTTCTCATTCTGTGATAGAAGTAGTTGACTATTTCGTCCTAGAGGCATGTTTGCCCCTGGTGTTTTTATCCTGAGTGATAAAATTTTCAGATTTGCCTTTTTATGAGATATTTATGTGTTCTTGAATGGACGTATGTCTATCAGCGGCGCTGAAGTGGCCATCAACAACAATATACCGTGGGTTATATATATATGGATGTCGACGGTAAAAAGCGATCAACCAGCGAGCGGCGCTCTGCAGGTGAGGTGACCTGGGCTGAACCAGAGTGACTGCCCCGTCTCACAGAGCAGGAGAGACAGAAATGTTGTTTCCCTCAGTAATACTTTGAGGCCGACGGAGAGACGGCAGCCAGGCGGTCCAGAGAGATAGAGGCCTCCTCACACCGCTGGAGTGCACGACACAAATAACCGCGGTGGACACAATTGTCCGTGGAAAAGACAATCCCGTGTTTCTCTTTTCTGTTCATATCGACTTTGATATTGGGCCTCGGAGTGTGAAACCGAGCCGAATGATGGAAGACGGGCTTCTCTGGAGGAGGGCGAGCAAAGAGGAAAAGAAGAGGGGAGGGAGGGAGCGTGTGAACGAACTCCTCGGACAGTTCTGGATGAGCAGAGACGCTGACAGCTCCTCTCTCTTTCTTTATCTCAGTGCTGGCCTCCTTCTCTCTCGGCCCCTCTCAAAAATATCATTACTGCTCAATTCGGCTCCTCTTCATCTCCAGACAGGATTTCATACGAAGCCGAGATCGCACTAAGCAGTCGTTGGATTGATTAGGTTTCTGTCTACAGCGCACGCCCACCTCCCCCCTATATCTGACTCCATACTGAGGAACAGAATGAGAGCAGGGCCGCTGGTCAGCACTCTGCGTCCAGATGGTAGATGTGAAAGATCCCAGTTAGGGGTCCCAGTGCTGTGTCCTTGAAGCAGGGTGATTTATACACCAGCAAAGGCGTCCGAAAGACAACTGAGGAGAAACTTCCTATACATTGTGTGCTCGTGTGCGTTGTTCTGTCTTCATGTAGCTCTTTCGGTTCGCTGACTACAGGCTGGAGTTAATCTTGTGTTTTTTGTTTTTTTTTCTCTCTTGTGCTAATAATGCCAGAAGATCCTTCAGCCCCAGTAGCAGGTGTGTGTGTTTTTGTGTGCGTGCATAACCTTGACGTGAACAGGGGGAATGTCGCTGTGCCCTGCTGCCAGCTTCTCTGAGGGATTTTATTCGCTGGCGCCTCCCACTGTTTTCTCTCCAATTAACTTGGTCCCAGTGAAGACAGCCAGCCCCCAGCCGGAGGGCCGCGCATCCCCTCCCAGGTTCGAGCCTTGCCCCCGCTCAGCCCCTCTCAGATTAGAGCTGCCCCCCAAAACACACGGAGAGCGTCATCCACAGCGGGAGAGTGCCACACATGGAAGCGCTTAGTCTTTTCATCTCTGCCTAATCATCTTATTACATCCCAAAAGTCAGCTGACTCCCAAGTCAGGGAGGAGAGACTGGTGAGGCTCTGGGCTCTGGCAGCAAGATGAAAGAAGGTTGGGAAGGAAGGGATGATGGATGAGGGATGGCGGAATTGAAGGAAGGGGGAAAACAGTAAGAGGAGGAAATGCACTTGTTGTTTCTACAATATGAGGTTGTCTTTGAATTAAATAGTCCGTGTTGTCTTAACGCGTCGGTACTTGTAGGAACTCGCAAATCTATTCCAGCTTGATTAAAACACTCTGTGGTGTTAAGCTTTGCCTTGTTTATCTGATTCAGATTTGTTCATTTATTGAACTCCTTTAGTAGTTCATTGGACACATGCAAAGTTTGCCTCAGCTCATTTTCTCAGCGTGAAGAACATGTAGCTGCAGCTGCTCTCAGCAGAGTCCATTCGAGGCTGCTCCCAGTGACCCTTTCGCCGGCAGATATACGACAGTAAGGACTGGATTCAGCACCAACGTCTATTTTGGTCGGCACTGTTTCTATTATTGTGGCCAGCGCCTCTGTACATCCGTTCATTTTAAGACGGAGGAGGTCGTCTCTTTAAGTTCTGAAGTGGCCTGGAAATAAATAAATCAGATGTATACAGATTACATGCATCTATTTAAATGGTATTAGATGCTTCCATGAAATAAGTTTAGCAAATTTTACAGCAACATATGGAATGAAAGGAATAAACTAGAAAGGGATGAAGGGATGTGAGGATTAAGGTGAGACACGGCCGGCAAAAACACTGTGTTTTTGAGATTTATTGCTATTTTGCCTCATTAACATGGCTTCTATCAAACCAGTTACACATTTAGGTTCATTTCACTACACTTTGACTGTGTTGCGTCTCTAGTTTGCTCCTAAATTCGCTAAAAGTCAGCTTTCTAAGCCGCCTCGTAGCTCTGTGAGCCTCATCCCTGCTGCGGCATATGAGGTACTGTTGTGAAGCTCTTTTTCTCCTGCAGAAGGCTGTCGGGTCCAAATATGGTCATATCCTTTGTATTGGCAACCAGTCGTGAAAGTAGAAAGGCCAAGTTCAAAGGCATCATGTGACTGGATATTCTGCCGGTCTGTGTTTATCTTCGAGGGCCATTTAAAATGCCGTGAAGTGTTCTCTAAGAAGAAAATTACAGTTCAAATTAGCAAGAAAAGTCAAAGAAAGGACACATGAGGGAGCAGAGGAGAAGTCAGACTCATCTGAGCTCATCCGGCCATAAATTGTTGATCAGCAGTGGCTCGTCATTAATTTTTCACACTTGAATGATTTTATTGAAATTTTAATCTGATACTTTAATATTATATATGTCCATATGATATGTTTTGGAGGATATGGGTAGATTGGATTTTGGTACATAGTAGTTTCCAATAAAAATATACATGATTTTACAATATAAAACTTTAAAGGCAGTTTTCTCAAAATTAGTTTTTCTGAATACTCTGACCAGAAATCTGCACTTCAGTAGCACTTACACTTACCAAACTTTTCAGATTTATTCCTAACTACATTCTACAGGTATTTACAGAGGGGATTTTTCATTTATCATTCAGAGCCTTAAAAATAGATTTTTTTTAGGACTGTTAACAGTGTTTTGTGATTTTTATGATAAAAAGAGATATCCAAAATCCCCTTTGTACATCCAATATGTTGACTAAATTTTGAACCTCACTTTAACCATTATTCAGATCTCTGTTCTGGAAATGTACATAAATTAGTGCATATTTAAGTAGATATAATATTTAAATATAGATGCACAGAAAACCTATAATACCAAGGAATATTGTATTTATGTAAGTAATTGAGTGGAGAAGTTTCATGGTGATGTAGTTAAAATTTTTACCCTTTTCACCCTGTAGTGTCTCGCCTTAAGGAGGAATCGAAAATAGATACAGAGGAAAAAGAGAAGCCTCTCGCTCAGTGACGGTCGGGATGGGCTCAGCCCCCCTAGACAAAGACGCAGTAAAGGAAGGAGAACTGTAACTACAACAGAAGAAAGATTTTAGAAATGGATGAATGTGAGGATGCGATTATGTCGCAGAGAAAGAAGGAACTAAACATTTTTAAAAAATGTGTCACAATGAGACAAAGACGGAAAAGCGAGAGCTCGAACCAGTGATACACAGTCATACAGTCATACACCGACCTCAGTAACAGACCTCACATCAATAAATGCTGTTTGTTAGAAAAGAGGAGACACAAATGTAGGCAGCTTGAGATGAAATGA
This sequence comes from Mugil cephalus, assembly GCF_022458985.1. Classification (NCBI taxonomy): domain Eukaryota; kingdom Metazoa; phylum Chordata; class Actinopteri; order Mugiliformes; family Mugilidae; genus Mugil; species Mugil cephalus. Next base: position 9,490,378 of record NC_061773.1, read on the forward strand.
AATTGGTTGTAGGCAACAGAACGGCAGGTGGCTGGAGGAAAAAAAATAAAAAAAAATAGAAGGAAGGCGAATGGAAGGAAAAAGAGCAGGTCTTTATTATGGTGAGTAACTTTGACACGCTCGCATTGCGCCCAGTGCCAGTCCATCCGTCATCCAGCTCTCCTACTGATGAGCACTGGAAACAAATCTGAGGAAGCCGGGCTTTATTTTGCCGCCTGGGTGACTTGTCGGAGTCGTCACGAGCCCATGTGTCCCTGCATCCCTCCCCAGCTGACGTCTCCAGGCTCACTTTCACCCGCTGGGAATCTCTGCCTCTCTTCTCCCTGCTTCTCTCCATCCCGTCTATTCATTATGCAGATAGGAGTTTTTTTCCCCCCCTGTTCTTTGCCAGTCCCTTGTGTTTATTTGATTCTTTATTTATCACAAATGTTTGTGCTGTTTATGTGTTTGCGGACCGTGCGCGCGCGCTTGTGTGTGCGTGTGTGCGCGAGCTTGATAAGTTGCGAACCACAGAGGGCATCAATCACTGTCACTTAGCTGCTCAACTTGTCGCTCATGCCTCTTCCAAACCTTTCTTTCTTAGCCTAACCTCAGCGAATTTCAAGCTCCTCCAATACATAAATCTGTGAGGGGAGAAAGAGTGAGATAAGGGGGGGGGGGGGGTTAGTTGAGGACAAGGACTTTTGTGCAATCTGAGTCAAATATATGTTTATTTATTTACAAATGAGAAATCCAGGAGCACGACGTCAGTTTTCATATTCTCCTCGCTCGCAGCGGCCTGCCTGGCCCCTTCCTGTAGCCGACTCCTGCAACAGTTATTTAGATGAATGATTAAAGTTGAGGCTCGGCCAGCAAGAGTCCCACTATTCTTATTTAAGGAAGAATGGGCAAGCTGTCATCTTTTGATGCATTGCCTGCCATCCCGCATGCAAACAAGACACCCTCACTCCACCGGTGCCGCTCCGCTCCCCCGGTCCCTCCCTTCCTCTGGGACGGGTCCCCAAAGACTCGCCTCCGGTGATTGATCAGGCTCTGCCGTGGCATCACTGGAGACATGTGTGAAGTCTGCCCACCCAGCGAGCCGGGCAAAAACACTCCGGCATGCTGATCTGATGCTATCAGAAAGAACAAGGGAGGAACAAGGGAGCCAGTGCTGCACACAGTTGATGTATGGCCACTGAAGTCTGGCTCCTGAGAGGAAAATCTTCTAATGGCTTTACAGATAAAGCGCGCCGCGGTTTGTATTAACTTTCACCTCTTTCCTACCTTTAGGCAAACTGCGCGGAGAGGTATTAGAGGATATGAATGCAGCATGCAGCATATTAGCAGTGATGTCACCCTCACGTTGGGAGCGGATTTCATTTCAGGCGGCCCCTCTCGTTCTCGTCACATTTCGCCGCTGTCTCAAGTGAAACACTGGACGGATTAAAGCAAAGACGTTTCACAGCGGAGAAAGTTAGGGAAGGGAAAGTAGGGAAGTGGCAACGAACGGAGAGATGAGAAAATGAAAGAGAGGGGACGATTTGGGGGATGGAACTGAGAAAGGAAAGACGTGAAAAGGTCTGCTCACGGTGCAGTCACTGATGGACTGAAAGGATGTAGGACATAAAGGAATTTAAAGGGTGGGTGGAGGGAGGGGAATGGAGAGGTGAGGGCTGAGTGAAACAAGAATTTATTAACAACAATTTGGTCATGAGTGGATATAAAGACGGAGGAATGGTATGAAAGAAAAGGAGGAATGACTGTCTTGATGAGGGCAAGAGTGAGTCACCATTTTGGTTATGAATAGGTGGGGGGGGCGGTGAATACATGGAGGGAGATGCGATGGCAGGAGGATGAGGGATGAAATAAAATATTTTAGTCACAATTTATTGGTCTGCTGTAGTCGGGGCAGAGAGGGTCTTAATTGTGGTCAATGATGAAATGAAAAACGAAATTCACATATGGAAACTGGATGCATTTTAAAGAAAGTAAAGAAAGAAGGTTTTCTGTAATTTTAGTTTGAACAAATTGAGGTAGAAAATGAAGGAGGAAATAAACTATCCTTAGTTTACTTCCTCCTTCATTTTCTACCTCAAAGAAAAGGAAAAGAGTAAAGACAGTTCAAGGAGCTGGTCATAGTTCATAGGTCATAGTTGGTCCAGAAGACATTAACCTTCCTGTTTTTATAGCAATTTACACAACAGGCTCCTGTGCCTCACGCTCTCATCACGTCTGACTATTTATCTCAAATAATAATGTGGATTCCTCTTTAAATGAAATCAGACAAATATTAATAATTACACAGCTTTAAAATGGCTCCAAGTCAGTGTGACATTAAAGCTGTTCTTCCTGCCAGCAGTTTCTTCTTTACATAGATTTCCTGTTATGATCTTTGTTAACATTTCAGCTGGTTTGGGTTGTTTTATTCGGCACGTTTGTACCAGACTATTGTCAGATTCCCACCGGTTAGAGGCCTTCGCCGTAGATCTTATACCTTGTGACATGGTTGTAGCTTCAGTATGAAACCTTCCGTCCCTCAGGCAGGTGGTCAAAACCACTGACACCTTATTACCTGTGAGAATAACAGAGCTTCTCATTCATATGCTGCCATCGTTATCCCTCACGTTGGCTACTAAATATATCTAACCTGAGTGATCTTTTTTAGATGTTGCTGATATGGTCGAATTTTTTTAAAGTTGCCTGGGAGCTTTTCTCAGTTTCTCCAGCGTCTTCGAGGACTGTAGCAGTCATCAGGTTTTGTTTCATCGACTGATTCGGCTGTGGCAGCAATGTTCCAGCGTATATGAATGAAAACTCCCACACACAATGCTGGCTCTGAGGATGTGCTGGTGTTGTATGCTTGTTTGGCAGAGGTGATGTTTGAAGACTCCAGGGTTAATACCTCACATAGTTTTGTAACACATAATCCTGCTGCGTTTCACAAAAGGCGGTGTTAATCAGGGCAGTATTGTTTGTTTAATGCGGTTTATCTTAGTGCTGTTAGGGAGTGCACAGCCGGCACGGCCTCTCACTTACACGTTTGAGAGTGGTATTGACCTCTTTATCTCATTCTTGGCAAGGAGGCACATAGCAGCATGTCCCAAAATGTGGAAATGTTTCTTTAAATACATGCGCGTGTTTGTACAAGATGGTGTTTAGCTTTTAGCAACACGGTCGATTTGCTTTTCGAAAATGAAATAAATAAATAAAAAAATAGTGTGATCTCTGACAACTTGTCTGACCTCTGTCTTTCACCACTGAATCTCTATTGCAACTCTTTGTCTCTTATCTAGTGTAGGTGAAAGATACAATACCTGCAACATTTTTCACAAATCAGGACATTTGACTGAGTTGGATTTAAGGGAATCGTCAGTGTATAATTACCAGTAACTATAAATCATTGTGTTTTCGTTTATTTACATAGTGTCATCAAACACTTGCTCTCTAGAGGACCTTTCACATTTTTTATGAACTGTGGTTCCTCCTAAATGCTCTGAAAGGGAGGAATTAAGGAGATTTGAGTTGATTGCAGTTTGCAGTCTCACCACCAGGTGGCAGTAACTCCCACATACTGGTCCTTTAAACTTAGAGCAACATTGAAAGTGACAGAGAATACCGAAGAAATATACTAAAACACAAAGCTCAACAAAAGTAATTCTTTTTTACTTCACCGCCGCTGGGAATTTCTACGTTTCCACCTCAGTCCAATCTTAGTGGCATCTGCAATATTTTGCAATATTGTCAGCATATTACTCTTAAGCCAGCACACAATACCTTCATAAATCCTCTTATGTAGACATCAGATGGCAGAGCACTGTCTCATATTTCTTTCTTTCTTTCTTTCTTTAAACTAAATATGTTTTTTATTTGCTGTTTACGCTGCTCGTTGCAAATACAGAGTCTTTACAGTGAAAGTTTCATTCATCATCAACCGGAGCCCTTATTAAAATTCATAAGAAATAAATATAAAAAAAAGACTTCATCCCTTCTTTAACTAAAACTATTTCAGGACTGAGCTGGTCTTCTTGAAACAATATTACAGATATTACTTCTCAAGGAACCTCTGATTATTCTCTATGGGGTGAAGTGATTCTCATTTTTGTCTTATTGCACTCATAATCTCACAGTGTGTCGTATATATATTGTCTTTTTACCTTTTCTCTCTTTCTTTGCTCTTTCGCCTCATATTGTCTTACAGACCTCTCTGCCTTCTCTACACTCGTTCTCTTATTCGCTTTCTTTTTCTCCCTTGCTGTGTTATCTGTCTCGGCTCCATTTCCTTGCTCCCTGATACTCCCTGACTCAGTAGCTTTCATTTTCATGATAATCCAGCGACACCACTGGACTGCGAAATCGCTTTTACTGCCTTTTCTTTTTCTCTTTTCTTGTGTGTCTCCCTTTTTCTGTCTCTCTTCATTTTTCCTCCTACTGGTTTATCTATTTTTCCTCTGGGCTTTATTTTGCTTTTTGTAATTAAATGTCATTTTCAGCTATCCCATTTTTTTTTCTTTCTTCTGGTGTGAGGGTTAAAAGTTAAAAAGTTTCTTTTCTTATTATATGATTATTGTAAAAACTGATCGTAGCGCATTTTTTTCCTAGTCTAGTTCCATTATTGCTGCCTCATTTAGCTATTTGCAAAAATGATCAGATAGATGTCTTTTAACCAAATAGACAAATACTCTCCTTCTGTAATATCTAGTGTCTTATAATCCATAGTCCATAGACATCCATCTAACCATTATCACTGGTTACTCGGTTTCAGGTTGTCAACAGCAGGCTAACTAAACGAGCCCAGACATTCTTTTTTAGTTTTTTAGTCCTCTATTTCCAGGGTCCTCCTGACATGTTCAGATGGTTATAATCCCTGATCTCAGGCCTGTGGATCTGTCCTGATGTGAGGCAGGGAGGCCTCTATGATGTCTCCTCTACTATAAATACCCAAAGCACCTCATATTGCTCCTTTCACTATATACACTATAGACTGGCCTATATACATAAATGAATAAAAACTAAATAAAAATACAATTAAACTTCAAGCCTAAATTTCTTGCTACCCTAGTGACAGAACTGTTTCCATGGTAAAACTCCAAACATATCCTTTCCCACTGCAAGGAGTCAGAGCAGGTGTGAGATGGCTCAAACCTTTAAAAGAACATCACCTTAATTGGCTTTTTCAGCGTTCCAGTTTTCAGTGTGGGGTTGGTCTCCGCCAAATTCTCAGGACGACCTAAGCCATGGCTTTCGCTGCAACGTCTATATTGAGCATGCCAAACAATAACTTCAACCACTCATCATTTTGTCTCGACCAGCAGCTTTTCTGAACCAACTCCAAAGGAGGTACTTTATTCTTTCCTGAAAGTCAGCCTTGAAGGACGTCCTTCTTGTTGTCAGTGCAGTCACAGAAATGCTCAAAGTAAGTTACCCGGGACTCTGTAGACCAGTAGCTCGAGCTGTCAGAAAGAAGGAGAAATTCTGAAGTTTGAAGGAGTATTTCTGAGGGAAATGGACTATCATCTTGTTTTTTCCTCTTTTTAGGGGAGCTGAGCATTTTGGTATTGATGGTCAGTTATGTTTTTTTTTTTTAAGTAAAAAATCAATTCACTCATATAACAGCAAATCAAACAGTATTAATAGCATTTAATATAGTTAAACAAGCATGACAAAATAAACCAAGACAGACAACACAATATGTCTTGTTTATTTCACCAAAGTGCTGTACAGGCAATACAAATGAATATAAATCCCTGATCATTTAAAAGTCATACATGTGAGACTACAATATACTGTATTTGCAAAATAAAACCCAATATTTCTTCCTCAACCTGGACAAGAACAAATGGGTCCTCAACGATGACTTAAAATAATACAATAATCTGGGCGGCTTTAACATGAGAGGGTAGGCTGCTCCAGAGTTTGGGGTCCGCCAATAGCGATTGGTCTGTTGACGTCAGCGCTCTGGCTGGACGGTAGCGATGTAGGAGCTCAAACAAGCAAGGTGGGGAGCTCTGAAGTATGAAAATGTGAAAGGCCTAAATAAACCTAATGGAACTAATATATATCTGACAAATAAATGTTGTCATGTTTGAAAAGAAAAGTTGACGTCTGTGTACTACTGGTACAGTCAGACATCTAACTAGAGTGTGCCATCTCTCACCCTCAGTGAACGTCCCATCGTCTGCTCAGCTGCATCTTATTATTAGTAATCGATACGAATGCACTGATCCAACTCTCTAAATCTATGTCAGTGCATTTACAGATCTTTATGTGTAATGGGTATTGGACTTAACTAATCATTGTTAAATGTAGAGCCTTGTGCTTGCCTTGTGTTGCTTTACACACACAACACACATACACATGATGGTAAATCACAGAACCAGTACATAAAGCATGTTAAGAGAAAAGTATGTTTTTAATTTTAGCCTGATCTTTGTTTTAGTATCTCTGCCTACCTGTTCCTTTAACTTTACAGACTGTTGTCAAACATCCTGATTGTTTCTCACAGATCTCACGGTAAAGAGCGACTTAACGTGTCTGCATACTGCGTCGAGACCAGGTTATGGCAGCAGTGGAGATCACCTTCCATTTTCTGCTTAACCTTGACCAGAGACACCTTTTTTTTATGGCAGAACAAAGACAAGCACACCTGAACATTTTCTTGACCTTGAAATGCACTCTGCCCATCTGTATGTTTGTTGTTTTGTTTTTTTTTCGCCATCTGCAAACTACACGACGCTATAGTTAGTTGATGTTTTGCTGGAGACACACCACCAGCTCTCCTCATTTCTCTCTTTTGCGCCTCCTCTATCCTCTGCCGTCCTCCTGCCCGTGATCCGGAAATCAATGTCAGCGCGCCATCGTGGAGATGACTCAGTCCGAGTCATTAGGCCACTTGTAAAGACAGCTGATTAAAATAGGAGTGAATCAGCTCCATCTCACACTGAATTAGCCGATTTAAAAGCGCGTGTGAAACGCTTTCTTTGTAGATGCACCTTTTCTTTACAATACAAATCTCAGAATTTGGTCTCTTTCTTTTAGTTTTGAGCGCTGCATTTGAATTGGCATCAAAACTAATGTTGAGTTTGGTTAAAGCAGCTAAAAAGTTAGCATTTATCTATGAATCCATTTGAATCCTATTTTGTCTATGTATTATACCTCCAAACTCAAATCACTTATTCGTCATAGTCCTTTCAAGCTTAAAATATCAGTGTTAGAAATGTTTTAAGAAACACTTGTGTCACATTTTAATACAAGATACCAAGATTTTAACTGCCTATTCTGTAGATGCGTCCACCAAACTTTATTTTAAATACATGCACACAGAGATCATCTTTCTTTTTGTTGTGCTATGTGTTCATCCTGCCACATGGCACCGCCTAGACAAAAATTTGATTTTCTGAAAAGCTTTATGCATTCGTTGTCATCATGCGTTTCCTCCTCCCAGCTTCTTTCCTCTTATCACTTACATAAAAGAAAATTGATAGAATAATAGAACAAAATTGGACCCCAAGTCTCCAAAGTGCTGTGGGAACAACCCTCTCCCAACCTGTAGGGATTGATGCGTGGCCTCAGAATTTGATGTGTTGACCCCCTGTCACTTTCACGCAGTTGCAAAAAAAAAAAAAAGTGCCGCAGCACGCACTGAATAATCAAGCGGGTGGAGTTTGATCTCAGGGTCATCAAAACACCCAAAATGTTATAGTTAAAATGAAAGACATTAAATTTTCAGTGCTTTCGAACATATTTCATAATGCAGGCGGAGGTTTTTGCAAATTTCATCTCTGAAGATTTTGAGCCACAATAAGAGAGCACTTTAAGGTGCTCGGCTCTCTGCCACATTTGAAGAATTGTGATACTCGCCTCTTTCTATAATAGCGGAGGAGCGCTTAAAGAGAGCAGGAACTTCAAAGTAAAACTGATAGTCAGCTTCACAACATCTAGTCCTCAGCTTGCTTACAGATGTTCTGCAGCTTCTCTTTGCCTTCTAGGGGGAAATATGAGGAAAACCTCCCTCTAATCACAACAAGCAGTAAAACCAGAAACAGAAAGTTTTAAATAAAGGAACAAGGAGCCATCAGAGCCTGTGGTTTTTAGTGCGGTGGGAGTGGAACTGTACATTTGACTCTTGTGTGTGACAGCAGATCAATGCAGCCTGGAGCTCAGATAGAAATGGATTGATTGTCACCAATAAAACTCCAATTAAATAAAGGAACAAGCCCGGGAGAAAGAGCTCAGAGACAAGCAGCTCTCATCTTCACATCAGTCCTTCGGTGGGGGGGTAGAAGGGGTGGAGAACGGGAGGCGGGGGGGGGGGGGGGGGGCGAGGAATCGGCTGGTTGAGCTGGTGATCGTGGTTCATTTCCTCTGAATGCCCCGGCTATCAAGGAGGTGTGGAAGTTATGGATGAATGTGAGAGTGAGTGAGCGGCGGGTGGAGGATCACATAGCCGATAGACGGAGAAAGTGTGAGAGAAGGAGGGAGTGCAGACAGAGGTGGTGCCATTGATCCAGCGCTTCCTAAATGATAAAAAGAGATCTTAATTGTGGCGACATGTGATGTGATCGGGTTTCGGCAGTCAATTGTAGAGCTCATCTGACCTTATTTAATAAGTTAGTGCAAAGCCCCTCATTGCGCCGCCTCCCTTCCCCTCGCTAAACCCTTCCCTGCCTGTAGGTGAGTCATTTTCGCTGTCACTTTTGTCTGTCTTAGCTGCACCCATAATTTCCTCATCCAACAATCCCGACATTTCATTCTAACATGTACTTCCAGGTGGATGATAGGCCTCCCGCCTGAGCAGCAACTAGGAATGCTTTTTGCTCATATGAACCTCCAAATGAAGTTAAAGATGATTAATGTTTTCCATTCCTAGAAAATGTACAAGATCGCCTTCCCCCCTCGTCTCCTCACCTCACTTCTCCACTAATAACATTTTCTTCACTATCTCCCTCTATCTCCCAAGCCCTGTAATCTGATTGTTCTTTCTATGATTGTGCTGTTATTGAGTTGCCTGGATCATACATATGTATAAGTCCACCACAATACTTATTCCACCTTCTGCTGCAATTTCCTCCAGCATCCAACCAAATAGGGATCCCAGCCTTAAATGGAGGAAACACTAATGCCACGTTGAGACGCGTACAGCTTCACTCTGTGGGGAACTTTGCAGAAACTCAAGTCAGTCAGAGTTGACTCCCCAAGTCAATGATCCTATAATGTTGGACTTAATGTGATAGGGGACAGTAAAGGCACTGACATCAAACAACTACCAGCAACAAGGCAGCAAACGCCGTCTGTGATAAGGCCTCTTGAGACAACAACCAGTGGCTAGCTAGCACGTATGTTCTGTTTTCATGTGAGAGGAGGAAGCCCTCCATGCCAGCAGGTGGCAGTATTCTGTATTTCTCTTTCAAATGCGGACAATGGAAGAGCTAGGACTAGCTGGAAACTGTAAATTATCAGCCTCCCTCTCCCGACTCTGGGCAACATCTTCACAACACGCTGTCTGTGAAAGGCCAGCGCCATCCTCAAAGATGACATTCAGCCCTCCATACACCTCTTCACCCTGTTGCCATTTGGGAGGCGCTATAGAGCCATTAAAGCCCACATAACCAATATCCAGTTTTCTTATTTATATTTTTATATGGATATTTTTGTTGTGGACACTTTGTGCAGTGTGGGCACTCTACAGACTGCTTTGGTTTGATGCCTGTCTACACACTCATTTAACTTATTAACTGAACTGAGTGTGATTGCAGATGGGGATTCAGTGTGTGTGTATGTGGGCATCGGCGTGGCCGTGTTGCACATCATTTGGCACAATGACAATAAAGCTTTCTGATTTGCGTAGACCAGGCTTATCATGAAACATGCAGACCAGTTGCTTTACTGAGTATTTATTGTAGATGACCATCCATGATCATGTCCTGACAATATTAGCTTCTTTAAATGATTGGATAAGAAAATGTAACCCGAGACGAGCCTTCATTTTCTCACAAATGCTCTCCGCTTGTGATTTAACATGCACAGAAAAGCCTTCATCAGAAGTCTGGCTGTTGGAAACGGTGCAGGACACACCGCTCTAGTGTCACAGACATTGTGTCTCAGCCCTAAGACATTGGAGGAGTATTGTGTCTCCTTTGTTGGAGAATGACAAATAACTCCCATGTACTTCAAAAGTTGTTCACTGTGGATTTTGTGGCCTGATTTCCATCATTATCTTGTTGTAGGTTATATTGCTGATATTGAGTGGATGCATTAGAAATACTACTTAGTCAATGAATGGCTGACATGTTTTTTATATTCATGAAATAAAATATTACAAGGTTTTTTAATGCCTGTTCGCTGAAACAGTTCTAATTACTTCTTTACACTTACAACCATAAACCACTTAGAACCATAAATTGTTTTCAGATAAAGTCAGCTATATATGACTCATTGTAATTAATATTAAGTCTAGAGTCTGAATGCGTTTGCGTGTGTAAAGCTTTGTGCTTCATCACCGCCTCCTCACCTGAACAGTACCCCTCTGGCTATTTTACTCGACGACTTGCTTCTCGCTCGTTGCAATGTAACCGAGTGGAGTTCGAGGGTGAAGAAAAGCAGGATGCTTTATTTTTCAAGCCGTCCATCCGTTCCAAGCCTTTTATGACCTTATAGGAAACATCCGCTGTTTCAAAAAGTCCATAGCTTATGGATTTCATGTCAAGAGATATATATCTGATATTTCTTCTAACAAATCCTCACCCTTTAAATGGATTTACTGTCAAGCACAAAAAATTTCATATTTATGCTAATAGAAAGTCCATCTATTTATTGGTTTCTGTTGGCATTTTATTACTTTCGTGCCACTGAAGAAGAAGCCCTTTCTCCGCACTCATCTTTTTCCACTCAATCGATGTTTGTTAAAGTTGCTGACTGTGTACGGTTGCTCTTGCCCCCTCCAGAAAGACTCATGTCGACCTCAGACCCCAACATAAAATCACTTTTTTTTTCTTAGCTCCACACAGTTGACCCTGAAGGTTAGGATGAGGTTCATGGTGTGATGTTGCTGCTGGAGATGGTTAAGGATTATGATGATCGGGCTACTTCGAGCTCCGTGCCATAAGCTAGAGAAATGATTAGGCCTGCACCAGCAGAGCGTTAGCCCTGACAGATGGCAACACATGGAGCTAGCTGACAGGACTGCTGACAGCGCATTCACAGGAAGTCCCCACATCGCAATCGCTGTACACACTGTTTGTTGCTGTACATATTTCTGATGTTTTCCTGCCATTGACTGCTCCCCAACAAGCTTGTTCCTGCCTGTCAGTGTCAAAGTCAGCTCACATCACCTATGCATCAGCTTAAAATCGCAGAACCTCTCCACGGGCCTTCGGTAATGGCACCAAAGGGAGTTGAGGTCTGTTAAAAATCTGCAGTGAGACATTATCCCGGTCACTGGCCATTCATCAACATCTTTCTTTTTTGGTAATTAATTCCTCCAGCGGTCAATAAACCTTCAGTTATTTTCTCCTCAATCAATCTACTTAGAAATCAGCTCCGCAGGCGTGTTAATGAATGGCCAACAGAAATAGATACATTAATTGAATGGCTGAATACATTAGAAGCTGTATTGAATGCTGCACTTTTTTTTTTGCGGCGATATGGAGTTGTTATTAGGTGCAGTGATGGGTGAAAAATGAAGATAGCTTTGGCACAAATCTGTCGGTTCCACTGCTCTGGATAGGAATGAAGGAAGACAGAAACTGTCCTTGCATGAGTAGACGCAAAGATATTTATTTTTTTTTATTTTTTGGGGTGGGGTTGTTTATCCACGAGGAGAATAGTTTTCATATCCATCCAAATGCATCCTCAGGGGAAGCACTCGCAACCCCTGTGAGTAGTTGTAATACTCCTCACTGTCACATCATGACAGCTTCATGCTTGGAGTCTGCAAATGTGTCTGCGCGCTCAAGTGTGTGCGCTTGGAAGTGCGCGTACATATATGCATATGGATAGCAGTGTGGCAGTGATGTGATTGATGAGACATGAAAGAGAGCAGAGCAAGATTTCCAGTCAATCAGCCCCGCGAATAACCACCTAGGCTGTGGATTAAAGGCAGAGAGCTGTCTGAACAAACAAAGGCTCACATCCGTTACCTTACATGCAGACTTGTTTTGCTCTCTTGTGCGACACTGACAACAAAATTAAAGTGTGTTAACAAAAATAGATGGTTTTGTTTTCTTGAACTCTGGAGATGAAACACAGCGAAATTTAACAGCTAGTATTTTCATGGAAATAAAACACGTGTGAGGCTAAAAGATTTCTGCAGAGGAGTGACCTGAACGGCCCTTAAAGATTCGAATAATGTGTGTAAAATAAAATGGAGTGTAATGGAATTATTTTGCATTAGGTATATCTTGATTTGTGCAGGGAGCACCGAGATTGAGCGAGTGCATAATTTAGTGTAGCTTCTCTGATCTCCTCAGCACACCTATACTTTGAAAGCGATAAAATCAAAGACTTCTTAAAGTTTGCTTCTTCAATCCCAGCTCTGAGAGTTGTGTATTCCACGTTTTAGGCAGTGAGTCCTAATATTAAATGCCTTTGAACTGCACCAGTACTGTAGCAACTTTGTGTGACTTGGCTGAACTCCTGTCAGATCAATTGTTATTTGACATTCAGTTTAGTGGGGTCCTGACACATGATCAATTTCCCAATCGATCGTCAATGCGGGACTTGGTTGCATGCAATGGTTATACTCTACAACGGGCGTCGTGACAAAGCATCACAGTCAAAGATTTTCTTTTGCAAAATGGACATTGCAAGTTAACATAACATGGACACATGTCATGTCCAATGCTGACAAATTGAATATCATTTGGAACATCATCAATAAAGTGTTCCTCTGCTTCTACTTTCTGTCTCTTCTCCAGGTCCAAGGGTTGGAAAAGCAAGTGGACTTCTCAGATCTGGGTCCAGTGGGCTCGGTGATGAAGACTCTTCCATATGGCGTGGGTGGAGGCACAGTCGGAGGAGTGGTTAAACCTCCATATCACACCCGCACTTTCTCCACATCCATCGACCAGACACCCATGAAATCCAAGCCTCCCACCTCGAGTTTCTTCAACCCGTACGACACGGCCCGGAACCAGTCCCTTCTACTGGACCAGACAGGCTACCGCTCCAAGCGCAAGCCCACGCTAAAGACAGCCATGAAGACCAAGAAGATATTCGGCTGGGGTGACTTCTACTTCAACGTCAAGACTATGAAGTTCAGCCTGCTGGTGACAGGGAAGATCGTGGACCACATCAATGGCACCTTCACTGTTTTCTTCCGCCACAACTCGTCCAGCCTGGGGAATGTGACGGTTAGTATCGTGCCGCCGACCAAAGTGGTGGAGTTTGAGGTCCTTCAGCAGCAGCCGCTGCACCCCCACACCCAGCATGACGTCCAGATCCACGAGACGCAGCAGTCCACCTTCGACCCCAAAGAGACAAAGACCTTTAACTGTCGGGTCGAGTATGAGAAAACCAACAGATCCAAGAAGTCCAAACCCTGCCTGTACGATCCGTCTCAGACCTGCTTCACAGAGCACACCCAGTCCCAAGCTGCCTGGCTCTGTGCCAAACCCTTCAAGGTGATCTGCATCTTCATCTCTTTCTTTAGCATCGATTACAAGCTCGTTCAGAAAGTGTGTCCGGACTACAACTTCCAAAGTGAGCACCCTTACTTTGGCTAAATACGTTAGACTGAACTGAACCGATGGGAAAAGAGACAATGTCAAAGACAACAATGATGAGTATAATGATAACGATGGAACTCATAGTCATATTGATTGCGACGAAGAAGCAGGGGACAGTTTTCTTTGCCTCTAAACTGCTGTGAATTGTGGATTTTAAATAATGTATAATCAGATTTATGGATGGTTAAGATACGACTGATTTCTCTGACTTATTTTCCAACTTTGTATTTGTTCACTTCCGTTTTTATGTATTTATTTGTTCCTGTAAATAATGTACTCATCCTCAGCAGACCTATTGTTTTTAGATTATTGTTTCCCTGTGTTATTACTTTTTTCTGTTGGAGAATTTGGTTAAAAGCAGCTGGAATCGGTATTATGCCCTTCAAGAACAACGTGAGCCTCTGAGGCAGCTGTGCTGTGCCATGCTTGTATGGCATAATGTTATGGTAGACTGACTGTTAATCATACTCTCAGCTCTACACGTCAAACCCTGGATATTAAGAGAGTTATATGTATGAGAAATGCTATGCTGGATATGCATACAATATACTGTATGAAAAAGCACATTAAAATCCCTTAAACTGTTCGTCTTTTACTGGGTGAATGTTTTCATTTCAGAGCTGTAAGTATACTTTCAGGGCACGAGCTGTACAGCGTATTCATGTTATCCAACTGTGCAAGGACACTGTAATGAATTAAGCCGCATTTTGCTCTGATTAGGAAGTCTAGCTTTCGGTGAAGATATGTAATTTTAATTTTCATTCAACATTGAATTTCAACATACAAATCAGCTGTGAAACATTCTTGAGATGATAAAGTTTGACTTCATTTGAGGAATTGATATGTACTGTAATTGAATCCGGCAGAAGTATCTGATATGACTTTTAATTACGTATACCCTGAAACTGGAAAAAAAAAAAAAAAAAAAATACTATTGTAGCTGAAGTAAAATGACTGACAGATTTCTGTTTGTATGCTCGTGGAAGCAAAGAAAGTATTGCGCACCTGAGTAAACATTTTTCAGTTGCGCTCCAGGTGGCTTCTTCCCATTTAATTAAGTGCTGTATTACTGCTGCTGGTGGTGTTGTCTTAGATACTTAATAAAATTCACTTTCTTTATGCTCGGAATATAAGAAATCAAGCAGGAAAAAAAATATATATATATATTCAAGCATCAATATAAAGGGTTAAAACTGAAAGCAAGAATAAACTCAACCGCCTCTTCCTTAATTAAATTTAACAGACACTCATCAGACACCAGCTGCCCTTCACACTATTTAAGACGATCTCTTCCTTGTTCACAGACGTTGTGTGAACTTTGTGTTTCTCTCTCCCAGCCTAGAGTCATTAGGTCTTTCCTCTCCACACCTTTGATCTGATGATACTGATGCTCAGAATTTCGCTCGATGCTTATTGAATGTTCATCGTACTTTGGCTCAATACCCCATTATGGCCTTTGATCAATGGTCTATGCATCTTACACAAGCTGCCACAGACACGGGACACAGAGAGATGGAGGTTCCCTCTTTGTTACGTAGAATCTCTGTGGCGGTTTAGTGAAGGATCCCCAGACAAGTTGCTGTGGATAGATCCTCTTTGTGTGTCTTGATTTGTGTGTGAGTGGAGATGGTTGTGAGTGACTTCTTCTGTGTCTCCTGGTATGTGTCTTGTATTTCAGTGAAATGGAAAATGAAATATAAAACATATTTACTAATCCCAAATTAGAGTTTGTGGACTACAATGTTATAGACTTGTGGAAAAACTGGACCTTGTTAGTAAAAAAAAAAAAAAAAAATAGATATTAGATAAGATCAAAAACAGCACTGCTGATGCTGTCTACTGTCAACCCATCCAGATCCTCCTACTGCATGTCTTGACACTTTTGTACTCTGACATTTGAATAAACACGTATTGATTCGGCATCTCTCTGAGGGACAGCGACAGCACGCCATAGCTGACACATCAGTTGATACATAAGCTGATAAAACCTAGAGTCACTTGATTGTAACCACTCGGCAGCATCACCTAGAAATAAAATATTAATCTCTAAAGTTAATTCTGATACAGAGATCAGTATTCTCACAAAACGATCTGAGCTCAAGCTCAAAAGATGCGCTAAAGGATGAGCTAAAAGATGCCTCACATCGTGTGCTTGGTTTGGTTGGTTTCATTCATTTGTTAGTTTTTAACCAAAACAAGTTATTTTTATTTACAAAGAGCAACCTGGTGAGTTGTGCACCACACAAAGGCCAAAGCATATTCAAACTATCAAATTATAGACACCATTAGAGAGCCAGCATTGTGTCATTATAAAAAACAAAAATAAGCTGCAAAAATAAATGACTCAGAACGGAAATTTTAAAAGACAATTTTTAACATAATATAAATGGATTAGCCTAAATGTCAAGGTAGCCATTATTGTTGGGTTTGATATCAATCTGTCTAGGCAAATAGTTGACTATATCTGCATAACAGGTCTGAAACTGTAACAAAAGACAAATGTGAATAAAATCATAGATAGATAGATAGATAGATAGATAGATAGATAGATAGATAGATAGATAGATAGATAGATAGATAGATAGATAGATAGATAGATAGATAGATAGATAGATAGAAAAATGAGAGGCAACATTAACATTTAGATAGAATACTTTATAAATGTAAATGTGATTTATGTTTTTTTAATTAGAGTAATGTAAAAACTCAGTAAAAACTAAAACGGGAATACGTTACTAAAGGTGAATGAACATGCAGCTAAATGAATGACAAATACAGATACAATGGCTTCTGTATGCACAGTACACGTTTATGTAATTTTACTCAGAGAGGAACTACGATTCCCATCGGCCCTTTCGGCAGGACCACCGTAACCGTCGTTGCCAACAACTCCGAGCAGCCTTTAGGAGCCTGTCTTCGCCTGCTGAGCAGCTTCCTCTCCTGGCCTGCGTTAACTGGAAACATGCTGTCCTTCGCTTTGAGACAACTCACACGGGTAACTTTATCATTTCAAACATTGTTTCTGTCATGGCAATTCTTTCCGGTTGGGTAAAAAGCTAGCAACCATGCATGGTTGAACTGTTAGCCTAACGTCAGTGTGGGTCTGCACTAACTGGCAGCCACGGGGGTTTAAGTTGCCCATCTTCACTTGTCTGAGGTGAACAGCTGTCATGAAATGAAAGGACGTTTGTAGAAATGAACACCTCGCTGTTTTCTCTGTCGTGTTCACATTGCATTTTTGAAACATAGTCGCTTGTTAGCTAGCCGACAAGCCACCAGGCTAAGTGTTCAGTGCCTGCGTCCACGTTACTGACGCAACAGCGACTGCTCGGTTTCATCATGTTACACAACAGCAAAAAACTACACCAATGAATGGTAAGAAATTATCGTGGTTTTTAACAAAAACTGAAGCAGAATTATCAGCATACGATGTAAAATAACGTCGACTTAAAATATAAAACACGTGGATGTTTCCCAGTTAAAATGTACTTTGAGATCACTGTTATACATTTTGTGAGACTTGTGGCACTAGAGACATTTATCATTCCCTCTTTTGACAGCATCTTCACATCCACGCTGTTAAAATGACATCAATAACTTTCACATGGGTTCCATCTGAAAAACTGTTAAATATGAGCATATTTTACATTGTAGGTCTTAAATTACATTTAGTCAAGTCTTAAATCTTTCCGTCCTTAAGTTTCACTTGTTCAAACCTGCAGAAACCCTGCTTTCAACAAAGAAGAAGCATAGTAAATGTCCTGGGGTAGACATCAGCTGGTTAACTCGGTTAAAGGTGACTCATTTTACGTCCTTTGCGCTGCCTCTTATTTGTCTTGTCTTTGAAATTATTATGTTCATGTCAGCAAGTATTAAAAAACAAAAAGTAATTTCAGAGTCGCTTAAATGTATTCAGAGTCTTGTCGGACCTTGTGAGGACACAAAACTGTATCTGCATGTACAAAAACTGTCTCTTGTATGAGATAAACTCCCGACCAACACTATTTTATTGGCTTTTCATTGATTGCTATAATAACTTCATAGATCGCTTTTATCCTGTTTCTTTGTGTAGCAGCTGTAAATCACTTTTTCTTTTCTTTTACTTTATTGTGTCTACCTGCCTTAAATAATTTAGCAGTGGAAGCTTGATGAAATACTTTACTGGTGTTGCCGCACTCGTTCATTTGTGTTTTCATTAGTTTATCAGTATTGTACATGCTGTTTTCAACTTGAGTTTGATGAAATCCATTTAAAAGCCTCAGTCCTGATAACTCTACACAGATAATGCCTGAGAACGTTGACAGACAATGATATATTAACTAGAAATAAGTATTGTAGCCCCCAGTTATGTTCAAAGTGCAGCTGAAATATATCGTAGGAACATCAAGCAAATATTAACCCCCAATCATCCTACTTTGACACGGATGTCACGGATAAGAGTGTGTTTTTGTCCAGCTGGGGAAGCAGTTGCTATTGTTTTAGGTGTGTCAGCAGCTTGTCTATTATCTTGACCACTATTTATTGCTGTAACTGCAATAACTATCTAATCCTAATTTTCCATGTATAGATATTCGCAAAAGCTGAACGAACCAAAAGGAACCAATAGACATTTCATTAACTAACTCATGTACCTCTGTGGTGCATTTGTTTTATGCGTCCGTTGATCTCAATTTATAGTCTGCGTCTGACTAGTTGAAGCATCAGGGCGATGAAGGTGCTGGTCAAAAAGAGTTGCCTGATTAATAACCTAATTTTTAACTTACTGGACTGACCCATTTTTGAGTTGCTTTGAATTTCACGTAGTTTTCTCAGAGACAACTGGGCTTTGCCGACTTTGAGCCAAAATCTTGTGGCATGTATTCAGACCTAGTTTTAGAAGTCACTGCGCTCCCTGTGTTGAAAGTTTTCTCATTAAACAGAGTGGTTCACGTGCTTGCATGCTTTTCCTATTGTCGCTGATTGGTTAAGCGCGCATCTTCATTAAATTTCTCATGTACTCACAAGACGCATTTTATAATAGCCGAGGCATGTGGTGTCCTCACAGGATCCCTATATGTAACAGAGAGATTTCAGTCTCTGTGCTCTTGTCTCTTGTCACTGTTGAACTCAGTATCTTCAAGCAGTTCAGGTAATGTTTGTGTTACACAGACTGGATTTGGTTTATATAGGGTAGAAAACCTTTGAGTTTATTATTGCTTTCCCGAAAACTTGTCTTTTTCAGTAGTTAAGCTTCTGCTCAGTGAAACATCTGAGGTGTTAAAGGAGATTATAAAAATTCACTCGACCTGCCTCAACTAGACAAGTAGGAATCTGAACATTCCACTGAGGTAACGAGGAAACTGACCTTAACTTGTACTGACAGCAAAAACCAGAACATACCAGTCTAAAGTGGTATCTGCTGGCTTTTATTAATGACCTATGCTGGACAAATTGGTTGGCTTTAAATGGGAATGTGGTGCTCCGGGTCAGTAAAAGTAAGTAAATAGCAAAATACACCTGGAAATGAATACTTCAATTCAGTTCGTCTGGCATGGGTTTATTTTTCCCGTATTGAGTGGGTCTGCTTCTCATCTTAATTTGTAGACTGTAGTTGCAGTCCTCAGAGGTTAAGTGGATCTCAAGAAAGGCAACGTTTTTGTTTATACTATACCAACATCATCCACAACAATGGTATTGTTGTGTTGAGTATTACACGACAGTAAGTTTTCAGATTTTGCTTTTGTAGCTGTCTACCTTCTACGCATCCCACACAGAACACTAAAATCCAAATGTATTGCCTTTATACTCAAGAGTTTTTGGCGGAAACCAACATAAGCCAAAGCATCTTCATCTTTTTGTATTTAGTTAGATTTATTTACAACAAGCAGAACAGATGCAAGCTTGTCAGCAGAGATTCATGACTTTGATTTTCCACACCAGTGACTAAAACTTACTCGTAGCTTCTATGACGCTGTTTTCACACTAGTGTCGAAAAGCAACAATTAACAAACTGATAACTGAGACTTGAATATGGACGACTTTGATGCCCTACACATCAGGGTTGAGTTGGGTGCATCTTTTTCAGTGCCAACATAACACTCAGTACATTTAGAAATTATTGCCTTAATCCGACTTTCGATTAAGTTGTGCGTGTAAATGCACTGACTGTGAAGTGTCAACCAATCATGTGTATCTTTGAGTTGTTAATTTAATTCTACCAACGGTGTAGCTGCATACACTTAGTTCTTTCTGCTTAAATGCGGATAAAAAAAGACATCACACAAGTAACTGCGTTTAACTCAGACGAGGCCCATCTACAGTCTTTCATATCAAACTAAAACACGTGCATGTTTGTAGATCAGATTGGTGAGTTACCCTGAAGATAGTGCATTTAAGAAATTATCAAGTTACTAGAAGTTTACCAAACACATGCTGGTTCAGGTGTTTCTGATGTGAGGAAGTGTTTATTTTCTTTTTCTTTTTTTATATAACTGCAAATTGAATTTTGAAAATGGAACATTTGGCTGTTGGAAATTATACCAGCTGTAAATAGACAAAATGAGCGACAATCATGTACCTGCAGTGTAGTTAGTTCTCTACACCTGCTAGACAACCTCTTTCCGAGTGGGTTTATTATTAATTGAAAACTGATAAACACTTACCTGTTCATTCCCAGAAATGTATGTTTAATAAATTATGTTTCATGACCTATTTAGCTGTTCTGAACTGGTTTAAGTTTGCCCAAACAGTCCACAGCATACACCCAAAGCATTGGGGAACCTAGTATCAGGCTCTTTTGCCATCTATTTTTTTTTTTTTTCACTATAAGAAGTGTTGTGGAAGGATTACGGCATAAAATGTGTCTTCCTGCCGCCTACACCTCCTGAAGATTGGCTTTGTGGCTGCCATCGCTTAAGTCTCTGATTGTCACCCTGACAATACTTTGACCTGAATAGAGCGGAGTCGCCCTGGACTGTGACTCTGTCCTTTTACGCCTCTTCACCCCATCCAGATTTCTCAGTCTAGTGTCATCTAGAGTGAATCACAGGGCAATTTGTAACGGACAGCCTTGCTATTAGTCAGTGACAGGGAAAGAGGCAACTACGTGTCAGACAGATGGATACTCCTGCCCTGTTGACACTTCTTCTCTGCTACCTTACATATCTTTTTTTTCTTTTCTGTTTCTCCACTCCAGTCCTGTCTGTTTTTCCTTGTGTTACAGGCTTGATTGTTGTTTGTTATAGCCGCTGATGGACAGCAGTCATCTGTAAAATTGACCCACCTCGAGAGCTTTTTCAGGAAATGGGCAAAGAATCAAACCGAACTGGGATTAATGAAATAATTTTCTCTCTTCCCCTCTTCTCCGCTATTGTTCTTTGGGCACAGATGTTTGACAGGAAAGGCAAAATGGCAACGATTACCTTATCATTGTCGCACAGGTGTAGTGCATCTGTGACTGTGCCATTATTTTGTGCTGTGGTTGACGTGGCCATGTCCCGCCTCTTTTCTCACAGCGGAGTTTTCATCAAGTTCACCTTCATGCAACGGCGTAATCTGTCGCCTAAAAATAGTCCCTTTGTAACACATTTGGTGCCTGTATCTTGGCTCTCGCTTTGCTTGGATCGGTTTTGTTTTCATTAATTAATCTCTCGTAATGATCCGGCCTGGAAAATGAAGAGGCAGACCACTGAGACTGACCTCAGTGTTGTTTATTTGAGCCCAGAGCTGTCCCTTTTTTTTGACATCGTTGAGTTGAAATTGGTGACAACGGGGACCAATAAAAATGCCACACAAGTGTTACTTGGGCTGAGCATGGTTAGCTGTGCAGGGTGACAGGATGGGCACAGGAGGATGGGGAAAAGGACGGCGAGGAGGGTGAGGCGGCTTCGTCTGTTTTGCAGTTATCGGTAGCCTGCGTTGGGTTTTTCTGCCTTGGCGTGCCCCGACGCAGACGGCAAAGGACAGTTCCTGTCGAGGCTTAATGACCCGTGTGATTTCTCAGCCAGAAATGTGTCGACAGAGGCAGCTCAACCTGTCTCCCGAGACCCTCATCTCTTCCAGGACCCTGAGGGGGGCCCTCTCCCATTTCTCTAAAATCACCAGCGCCACCAGTGACAGAAGGCCGGGGTAAAGACCGTTAGAAATCGGTCATTAATGTGCCGAAGGCTTCCCTTGGTGAATCACCATTGTCCGCTTTATCACCTCAGGGAGCTGAGGAAGAGGATGGACTGAAGAACAATGAAGTATTTAACTATCTTCAGGCCTCTTTTGAAGATAAATGGTTAATCTTTACCGTTGCTGTTTTTTAACAGTGGATGTTGAGTTATACTATGGGTTGATCGTTTCGACACTGCAGAAAAGATTTTGTAGCTTTTTTTCTGTAATTTTAAGATCGGTGGAGTAACACACAGCTTCTTTGCTAAAGTTTAGGTCGAATAAAGCCACTTGAAAAGATGAAGTACCCAAATGTTTTTTTACACCACATGGAATAAGCGTAATTGCATTCTTTTTTTTGTATGCGAGTCCTCTACCAGTCCTGAGCTGTTAATTGCTTTTTAATGGTGCTATTAAAGAGAGGCTGTCCCTCACACCCCAGCACACCTGTACAGATGATAACTGCAGGTTAGTAGTGGGCCGATTGATCTCAGTGCATAGTCATCATCATATTGTTGATTAAATGACTGGAAGGAGCCAATTTGTTCTCAGCGCAATCAACCTGTGTAGAGTATTTTATTTAACCTCAGAGTTTGCTCCAGCACAGCGTGAGTTCTTCCTTTTGATTGAGAATTATAATGGCAAGTTGTGCGCTACTTAAATACAACGCAATCTTTTTTTTCCTCTGCAAAGAACTGAACTAGTAAATATAGTAAAAAGGATTCATGTTTAAACAGAACCAGTGGAAATTATATGGACTCTGCACTCTTACATGATCAGGCTTTGCAGCTGCAGCAGCAGAATAGGAAGAACTCTCCAGCCCCAGTCCAGATTAGATAAGCAGGAAGTGCTGAATCTGTTCTCTACATGCCTCCTTCTGGTACACTGAGGCTGTAAAAGTCAGTCCCTCAGTTTGCAGAACTGCTGATTGAGGCATAATTGAACAACCATGCTGATCATTGATACCATGCAAACATGCCAACTTCTAATTATACCAGGCTGCACATTAGAGCGTAAGAGAAACAGAATAGTGGAATGAACCTGATGCCTCCTTATTTATAGAGGACAAATTGGAGTGTGGCTTTAACATGATCAGATATTCTCTGTATGTCCTGGTTTGTTCTGGTTTATGAAATGCCCCAACTGCTTTCATCTCATAGATAATATAACTCCAAAATTCTTCTCCCCAAACTTTGGCAGCTTGTGTCAGTCCTCATGATCCATGACCCATTTTACTGCAATGACCCATTTTTTAGAAAGTATGTCTACAATAACTGTGATATCTCATCGTACACCCCAAACTCTGTCTCTGCCCTCAGCCACTGTGCCAGCGGGCCCCCGTTCATCTCAGCGTCCGCGGCCAGCAGTCCCACGCCGCCACTCATCCGCTGGATGACGATCGTCCGTGGACGGGTCAGGAAAGCCTGGCTCAGGACGACCCAGAGATGTGGGACCTGCTGCTGAAGGAGAAGGACAGGCAGTGCCGTGGTTTGGAGCTCATCGCATCGGAGGTACTACACCTTTAACAATTAAAATTGATGCTTTCTTGAACTTTTTTTTTTGTGCATATTTACGTCACTGAAGACGCCTGGAAGAATAATCAAAACAGAAGAGCAGTGATACAAGCAGGGGTGTCAAAGTCATTTTTGTCTGGGGGCAACATGCAGACTAATTTGATCTCTAGTGGCCGGACCAGGAAGATACAGTCATAATAACCTATGAGTAACAACACAATGTGTAAAGTTTTTGGCTTACTTAGTCCCTTTGCTTGTGAAAGCAGAAATATTATAGGCCAATAATTTACCCAAAGCATGAAAATGTTGGAAAGGATTTAGACGGTTGAAATAAACCATTTATTCAGTCTTTAGTAGAATATTAAAGCTTATCTGGTTTGATTTTTCTATTGTTTGTGTTGACTCATTTTTCAAGAGAAGTCTTATCAATAGAAGCACTTGTTCAGTGTAGAGCTGGCACCTTCCTTGTGTGTTGGCAGTGCAGGTAGTTGACACATCAGCTACTACTCTAACACTTCCTAGTGTTGTGGGTATATTTGTAGTAATTAGTGACCAAATACCTCAAACTAATGACGTGTGTTGCATTTAAAATTTCTACACTACAACAGAATTGGCCCTAAATCATCTTGCTGTAAGAATGAATGGGTCATAGTGGTAAATATGAAGCGTTTTCATGTATCCAGTGGCCTGCTATGCTTGCAAATCCCTGACCTTCTGGCAACATACAAATATTAAAAATGAAGTCATGAACTCTGAGAAGAACACATGCATATCAACCTTGTTGTTTATTCATTATTTACAGGTCATTAAAACTTGGCTTCTTTAGTAGTAACAACGCTCATAATGAATACAACAGTAATCAAGAGTGTCTCAGTTATTTTAGGTGATTATTTATTTCCAGTCCACGGTTTGGTTGACTTTAAAGGGAAGTTGTTGCTATTCTCAAGTGAAGACGAGGTTTTATGTGCTGCTGTTCTTTCTCCCTCCTCCCATTTCTCCTTCGCCACAGTAGTTGCTCAGTGGAGTATATCAGCCCCCTCTTGACACAAAGCCTGACCGCTCTAGTGTGAGATAAAGCTGATATCTTCATTCTGCCTCCTCCCCAAGTCACTGCATGGAACAACTCCGTACAGCTCAGGCAGACTTTCCTTGAATGAAAAGACATACATTTTCCGGCATGTGTCCACACGTCCCGCATTTACACGCCGTCACACACACACACACACACACCTTCACGTGCACACACACACACGGAGACACTGAGGAGCAAATTCATTTCCTTTTCTAATGTATGCGCAGTCATCGGCATGACAGACGGACGCAGCAGAAAGCTGTTACTGGAGCTGTTATCTCCCTTGATCTCCTCTTGGCTCCCAGGTGAAGCATTAGCATATCCACACACATCCCCAGCTCCACCCCACCGAGGGAGAGAGTGGAGACTGTATTTGTCTTCGTGCCAGACCTGGTTACTGACCGGTTATCTGTTACAGTTAAGTGGGAGTTTATTTATATTGTTGTACTGTATGTCCTACACAGTGGGCAATAACGGTAAAGCTTGATTTCTGCTTCTCACGTCTACGCAGAGCCTTTCTACTAGCCTACACAGAGAGGTCTGAGTGTTAAGCTTTTACTCTGTAAACGTTCAACAATGGTTGCTTTTACACAAATCGCTGATGTCTGAGTAGATGGTGTGTAGGAAGCAAGCAACTGAGAGACGTGGATGAGAAAATGGATTTGGTATCAATCATAGCAGTGTAGGATTTAGTTAAATGCTGTTTTCTAACAGGGTCGGTTGTATTCATGATACAAGCCCAGAAGAACAGCCACAGGTGTGTGGTAAGATTTTTATATTGTAATCTAGTTGTTTAGTTGAAATATTGTGTGCTGTGTGTGAGGAAATCAGTGACGTTCCCAACACACTCATCCACTCATTCATTATTTATCTACACTGAGTCAACCTGTCGTTAACTTTCTAAACTGTTCTACAACTGTCCTAGTTTTAGCAGCAGTGACATTGCCACCTGAACACCAAACATTTTGTGTACATGACTTCCTATATTGTTACTACAAGCTTATTGTTCCATTTGAAGTTAGTAACATTTCTAAGGAGATCACATCAGTCTATAGTGTAACCTGTGATGTAGGACAGAAGTAAAAATCTAATTATTGCTCCTAAATATCCTTGGCTCTGTATTAAGATGCTCTTTTATCCATGTTTCTACAGTTTTTTAGTAGTGTGACCTGTGACTCTCACATAAATGGAAGGTTTGGTCAGACTGGTGACATCAAAAACATCATTTTCTAACAGTATATCAACCTATAAGAAACTACACAATAATTAACAATTAATTTATTATCATTTCTCTTCCTGATTAATTTCTTTATTTGTTCATTAAAATAACACTGCGGCACGACAAATGATTACATTAACACAACATTTGAAGCTGGAACAAAAGACTGATTTGTACAGAAGAGGTCCAAGCACATCATCTACACAAATCAGCATGAATGTGTCACATGATGACTGAGTTCATCTTCCTGCACTCCAAAAAGATACAAGGAAAACACTTTCAGTGCATAATTACAGTGTTTTGCAGCCTACTGTACTCCCAAAAAATAGCTTTTCGTGGAAAGTAAATTGCGAAATGATTAAAAAAGGCCACACCAATGAATCTCAACATGTGCAGAAAAGTTTATTACATTATCTTGTATCCTCCAGCAGCGCGGCGATAAGCGTGGTGAAGTGCAGAGTGTTAGTCTATGGAAGTCCACAGGTTCAATACTGTAATGATTGCCTGTAGCTGGAGGGAGATTTCTCACTATCACTTAACAGACTTTAATTTGCCGTCCTTGTCCCTTCTGTCCACTCATGCCATTGATCTGTCTGTGTGTTTGCTTGTGTGTGTTCTCTACACAGAATTTCTGCAGCCGAGCGGCTCTGGAAGCTCAAGGCTCCTGTCTGAACAACAAATACTCTGAAGGCTACCCAGGGAGAAGGTGAGTGTTTATTCTGCCACACCCCAGCTTATTAACACCGTTGATATTCTTTGCTTTAGGATATTTGTTACAGCAGTACACAAATAAACACACACACACACACACGCATACATTAATTTATACAGTGTTCTCTAGCTGGCCCAGTAATAGTATATTCTATTCACATTGCAAACAATCCACAGCCACTGCCTTGCCAAAGAAGATTCCCGAGGGCATACATTGGAAGAATTTACTGCCAGGCGGATGGATGCGTGTTTTTCTATTTTCAGTTTTCAGATTGTCTGTTATTTCCTCCCAACAATTGACATTTATCAGCAACAAACAGAGAGCTGACGTGTTTTGAAATTATCCTCGTGTGATGCCTTTGATACCTGGAAAACAAGCCTACCATAAATCTCCCTCCTACGTCCCACTTATCTGCGTTTTTTTTTGTTGGTTTTTTTTTTGACTTTAATGTAATGAAACAAAAGGATGATCTCATCGAAGGAGTGGTTTGTGCAGTAGCCATCTGTTGCTCCTTCATTTGCAATTTCACTGAAAACGTTTGATGAGCATTGTTCACCTGAGGTGATCCCGATCTGCCAAGGATGTTTTGGGTCAGCGCTGATCTCTAGTGTCCCGCAATGCAGACGGTGTCAAATGTGAGAAAGCTTTGCTGACGAAAGACTTTAATCTTTGCTTTTAAAACAATGCATTTAATGGCATTGCTTGTACTGCTAAACATACAGAAAGTTTTTAGTCCCCTTAACACTAGAGCCTCCTCCACGAGGACAGTGAGGAAGAGAGGGACTTGTGTGGACGTCGCTGTGTAGCTGATGTGCTTCTCCTTCTCCACAAGTTTTGAATTGATTGTTTTGGATCAATAAAAATGGGACAGGCCAAGCAAAGGTTAACTGGGGAGGTTTGGAGATACAGACATTTATATGACTTGTGTTTTGTGAAATTCTGGTGAAAGTTTCAGCTGCCGTTGTTGTTGAGTGGAAACAAAAATGAACCGGACGGGCAAAAAAAGACACACTGGTGACTAGTGTTTGGGTGGTGTTGTTACCACAGAGCGAGCCAGACTGACCAGGCACAAATCCATCCGTGCATAGGTCATCACAGTACTATAAACTAAGCTTTATAATGGATTTTCCCCCAGTCTCTCGTTAACTCGCTTTACAGATATTTCATTTCAGACCTTCTGTTGTCTTCTAGTAGAGTAGTTACATTATGTGTGCTTGTCAGTGCAAAGAGGGAGTGAGTGAGTGAGTGAGTGAGGAGTATGGAGAGGAGGAGGATAGAGAACTTTTGTATAAGAGCAGGAAGAAACAGGTGAGGAAATGGGCAGAGAGTGAAGTAAAGTGGAAAAACAATAACTGTGCAGCCAAAGAGAAAATCACCAAATAATTTGACTTGCATTTCATGGATGCCATGCTTTCTTTCCAGAAGCACACTCAAAACGTTTTCCAGTGGACATTCTGAACAGGACGTATTCATAATAACACTTTCCTATTATACCATATATGCCATTTGTTTAAAGTCACAATTCAGGGGGGAAGAGAAGAACAGAGGAAGCTGCTGTAGGGTGAGAAATGAAGAGAGTAGACCAGAGAGACACAACTGCATGCTGACCATGTAGCCCAAAGCAGAGTTTGAGATATTTTACTTGTTGCGTGAAAGCAGTGAATACATGAATACATTAGAGTAACGTGTTCATTGCAAGCGTTTGTATGTGTGGCAGTCTGATCGGGGCTGAGCATCCTTAAGATCTCATCCTTGAACTGCCTCTGGACAGAAGTACTACATGGAGTACAACTTAATGCTGACTGAACTACATTCAAAGGCATGTGGACTACAAGCAGTGATGGTCACTGACAGACAGCCAAACACTGGTTCAGTTTGGTAGACAAGAAAAACCTCACTGGGTGTTGACCGGCCATATACAGATAGCAACTATCTGATGAAAACAGTGGAGCACTTAGCGGTTTAAAAAGCAGATGAAGCCTTCATTGTGAGAAACGCAGAACAAGTGTGCAAGTTCTGTTGGGTGACAACTTCTCCATCCCAGCTTAAAAGGTGATAATATTTCACTGCTATCTTCACAGCTTTATTCCACTGCTTCCAAGGTTATTGCTGGTTCAAACTTTATCTAAATTTAAATAATAATATACAAGGTTATATGCAGAGCGGCGCACCAGTTTTTCTTCATGAAGACGGTTTTGCCTTTATGCCACCCCCTCCTACAGGTACTATGGTGGAGCAGAAGTGGTCGACCAAATCGAGCTACTGTGTCAGAAGCGAGCCCTGGACGCCTTTGACCTGGACCCGGCCCTGTGGGGCGTCAACGTCCAGCCGTACTCCGGGTCTCCTGCTAACTTTGCGGCCTACACCGCCGTTCTCAAACCCCACGACCGCATCATGGGCCTGGACCTTCCTGATGGAGGACAGTCAGTAGTCTCTGCTCTTTTCTTGTTATTCTCCATCCTGTCACCTTTCCCTCTTATCTCCATACTTTTCAAAGCTGTCCCAGTTCCTTTGTTGGTCAACACTAGTGTCGCTGGCAACGGTGTCGAGTTGTTTGCAAGACGCGCAAACTGATGTTTGTATCTTCCCTTTTGTCCCCCAGTCTGACTCATGGCTACATGTCTGATGTGAAGAGGATCTCTTCAACCTCAATCTATTTTGAGTCAATGCCCTACAAACTAAATGTAAGTAAAGAAACCTACAGCTCAATGCGTATATAGTATAAAGTGTATACTTGTCTATTTATACCATCACATTAAGTCATAGTATGTTGCTTGTGAGGTTTTAAGTGCTGTCACTGCAAACTGATTTATTTTTCTTTAATTGGATAGAACTATTATAACACAATGAATAAACAATAGCCAGAGCACACAGCATAATGATTATTTGACTAATAATGATAAAGTAAGACAGAAGAAATTACAAAGATTCAATTAGCATGAGTATTTCATTTAAAATAATTAACAGATAGTTGATAAAATACCAGAAATGAAGGGAAATGTCGTGGAAATATTCCTCGATGGTTTCCTTCCCTCCACAGGGTAACACAGGGCAGCGTCGGTAGAGGGAAGGAAACTTAAGCGCTGCAGTCTTGTTGGAGGTTGCTTTGTGAAAGAGGCGCTTTAGTTGATGTATGGTCACTACACTTGGACTGCAAGTATTCAGTCACACTGGTGTACTACTATAAACATTCAAAGGACTGTTTTCCACTTGCATGGAGATCTGAACATTTAGGTTCCCTCTGATCTGACAAGTAATGCATCACGTTAACCTATAGATATGATCAGTCCACCATATATTTAGTGCAAAGTATTTTATTTCTGGGGGTATAGTTGTGCGGTAGTGTTGGTAGCGGCTGATGGATGGCCGTGAGAGTGTACATGTCCGAACCTGCTGATGTATGGGCAGGCAAGACCCCTCCGCGAGAGAGATAATGGGAAATCGACAGGCTGGCCAGCACCACTGGCTCTGTCTCCACAATGAGCAGGTTGATGGAGTGAGGGGGCATCCATAGATGTGCTCTGGAGATGGGAGATTATCAGGTTGTCTAAATAAAGCTTTCCCCCCTCTTTTTCTCCCTTCTTTTTCTTGTCTGCATCTCCCTTATTCTTCATCGTTTCTGTCGCTCATTTAATTTTATTTTTTTCCCTCCACTTCCTGCTGTCTTTCACCGTCTCTCTTTTCGGATACTCGGAGGAGGACTGGAGGGGTAGAACTGTAGACTGAGGCACCGGACGCACTAGTCATTTGACCGGTCCACCCTCACTCCATCTCATGCAACCCTGCACCACATCCACTGAAAAATGGAGTGTCTTACTTATTTCTTAAATTACCACGTTCAGTAAAAGGTCCTGAAAAGTCTTGAAACCGACGTATCTGTTCAGCCTCATTGCATCAGTTGAGCAGGTCCCTAAAAGATTGAATTAGGATAAGTAGGGGTGCATTACCGTAATTTCTCCATCTTCCTCTGTGATGCGATACATGTAAATGTCTCCCTAAGATAAATCCCTTCCTCTTTTTAAGGCAGTCGGAGTACTCCGAATGAACTTCGAATGGGGGAAAATGTCTTCCATGTTGAAATGTTTGCTCTTGATCTTCACATATCTGACATTTTTTTTTTCATCCTCGTGTTTCTTTTTTCTCCTGACCCTCACATTCACTCCCCCACATCCTCGTTATTCTTTTTTTTTTCTCGCTCTCTGCCGCTTCTGTCTATCTTCAATCTGTCTCCGTTTCTGCAGACTGCGACAGGACTCATAGACTACGACCAGATGGAGTTGACGGCCAAGCTGTTCCGTCCCAGGCTCATCATAGCTGGCACCAGCGCCTATGCCCGCCTCATTGACTACGCCCGCATCAAGAAGGTGCATGGAGAACTCTCTTTGTATTCTTACCTTACTTCCACTCCCTTTATTTGTGTTTTTCTCCCATTTTCTCCACTTTCCATCCCGCCAACTCGTTTAAAACTCAGTCCACCTTTTTCACCGAAATGTCAAACGCACCTGCTTCCTTTACTTGATAGGTCAGACCTAGCCAGCATTTCTTCAATCAATATCTTAACTAATTTCCATTCCCCACGTAAGATACTCATCTGCTTGAAATGCGGAGCTTTCACTTTGAACGTTTTCAACCACAAACCCAATTTTAGCATCATTACACACTTTACTCACAGATGCTGTCTTCCTCTGATGCCTACTCAACGTGTACTCAGTCACATGTACACAGTGGCAACTTTTAACCACACACTTCACTGCTCTCTTTGACAGTGCACGAGAGGCCCCTTTATCTGTTTTGTTATACCCACCCGCTGATTCACTTCATTCACTCCATGACTGCTCCCCTTTGTTGCAGAGCTCCACTTTAGCTAGAACCATCAGATGGAGAGTCCCACCATTACAGAGCTGTGTTTTTATTAAGCACCATTACTACTTTGCCACTAGGCCTGAAGAGGGGCCATATTTTTTCCCCTGGCATGTCTCTGTGGAACTGTTCACTGTTTTATGGCAGAATCTGCCGGGCAGGCTCCTCTCCAGGTTTTCAGTAGTTTGCTACCTAGATGGGAGCAAACCTCTTCTGTTTTTTTGTTTATTTTTATTTTTTTAATCTGAAATTTGTTTCACCGTCGGCATTCATCAGCCGCAGCACATCACCCTCTTGTGTTCTTTAGCCCCTTCCCTGTGCCTTTTAATCTAATAAACATGTGCTGATCCAGTTTAGATATGAGAGGAAGGGAGATTGTCATGATAATGCATATTAATTGGAGCACTAAAAAGATTGTTTACTGCTCTGATCGTTCGCCAGTGAGTCATTTGCATGTTAGCGAGCTATATATTGTTTGTGCCTTTTTCAGTATATATGCTGGCAAGAGACGGCAAAGATTTATTGAATTGCGCTATAATGTTTCAGGCCTCTGAAGACTGCCAAAGAGTGTAATTACACCAGCTCTCATTTGAAATATCTTCCTCTTGAGGACATAGGTGCTGCCAACAGATGTAGAGTTAGTTATCAAATCTTAACCATGGGGGGGATTTGTAAATGTGCTGGTGCCAAGACATTGTATTTCTTATTTAAAGTTTCCACATATAGCGAGTGTGGTCAAATAAAATGCACAGTGGGGGCGCTGATGACATGGGCTGAGGCAAGTTGCAGAGTGCAGCTTAAAGTTATATTAACTAAAATACTTTCTAGAAGTCCTGTCTAAATAATGGTAGAAAAAAAATGCATTCGTAATAGAGGTTGAATGATTTGTGATTTTTTTTTTTTTTTTTTTAAAGTTGACTAATAAATGGTGAAAGTCGAGTTGACGTCCCACATAAAAACAGAGTAGAAAGGAATGCTTCACATGTTCAATTCTGTATTCTTAACATATTGTACGGTCAAGCACAAAGGAACCTATGGAGGCTTTTCTGCAACGTAACTGAAGCTTGAACAGAGGCTACACCATTAACACCATTTGTCTGGCACTTGTAATACGCCTCTAGTAGTTGGGCAGTGCACATTTTGGACAACCTTGGCCATGTACCTGGTGAGAACAGGACATAGAGGACAAGTATTGATTTTATAAAGCAGAGATTAGTGGAAAATGAAGGGATGGATGTGTTTCATGGATTTGATGAAATTAAATTGAGAAAGCTGCAGTGCTGGATGCCAGTTTGTCTTAGAATTCAGAAGATAAGCCCTAAGACTTCATGAACGAGTGAACGAGATACTGAGGGAGGGTCCAGGTGAGACGTTTGTCTTCTTAAGTGTCATAACACTCGTGACTGAAAAGTTTTCATGAGTTCCTGGTTCCTTTTTTTTTTTTTTTTTTTGAAGCAACTCCAGACAGACAGAGACCCTGTGATTGATGATTGATATTAGTCAATAGTGTTTCCTACCATCGGCTTTAAAAATTCTGGTCCGAGCACAATCAATACATATAAACATCTATGTGAACTTCTGCAATCGTTCTCCTTTCCAGCTGTGCACCGACATCAAGGCCTACATGCTTGCGGATATGGCTCATATCAGCGGCCTGGTGGCAGCCAAAGCTGTTCCCTCCCCCTTCGAACACGCTGACCTGGTCACCTCCACCACACACAAGTCGCTTCGAGGAGCCAGGTAAGGACAGTGGGTGGGCGCAAACACAATTACCGAGCATGAAATCTTGTTTGGGTTTTATATAAAAGTAAAAGTAAAAATGCTTTGTCAGTAAATTATCCTCTTCTGTCCAGGGCCGGCCTCATCTTCTATAGGAAGGGTGTTCGCTCAGTGGACAAGAAGGGAAAGGAAATTTTATACGACCTGGAGGACAAGGTCAACTTTGCAGTTTTTCCCTCCCTGCAGGGAGGACCTCATAATCATGCCATCGCTGGTGTAGCTGTGGCACTTAAACAGGTCAGCACAACATCTTGAAATCTTGGGATTTTATGTTATGTCTCTCACAATTGCAGGGAAATTTCTAGAGACCAAGAATTCTAAACCAAAACTTTATTACAGCTGTTTTTTTTTCATGCTAGGGTATGTGATCCATTAACAGTAGAAATTATATAACACAAAATAGAATAGTTACATTAAAACTTCAACCTTCAAATGTGATGCTGTTATAATATTATAGCATTTCTGGCGTCTCCGTATCTCGTGAACCTTTTTCTTTAAACCAAATGAAAATAAAATAACGTTTTTTCTACTGTTTGCAATCGTGTCCAGGCGCAGTCTCCCATGTTCAAGGAGTACATCGCCCAAGTACTAAAGAACTCCAAGGCCATGGCTTCAGCTCTTCTCAGCAAAGGCTACACCCTTGTATCAGGTAATCTGTCTTTATTTAAGCCTTCTGTCGTTACTTCCCAGGAAGACACTGACTCAGCAAACACTGAAAACTCATGTGAAATGTCCTGTCGCAAAATGCAAATTGCGCAGCAGGGAAAAAAAAAACATGAAATGCATTTAAATTCATGATGTGCAAATGGGCTAATGTCAGTTCCTTGTCAGTCAATGAAACAAAATCAGATGAAACTAGTCACTTTGTGGTTGTGAGCAAATTCTCCAATCTTGTACTGCATTTAATGCGCTGGTCTCGGCTCTTTTTTTTTTTTTTTTTTGATGTATAACCTTCAGTACAAATAGAAAGCTTCTTTGCGCTTACACTGCAGAGTATACATACTCTGCTTTTTTTCAATCCTATTGTTGATTTTGTGGCAAAAGAACTGAAGAAAAAAGTGTAAGTTAATATATATATTAAGTACATCCAAAAAAAATACAAATTGGCGCAGTTCAAACTGTGTAAATTTTCTTCTTAAGCCGACTTCAAGCGGCAAATGAGCTCATGGAGATTAATAACTTCAGAGCACTGCCAGAGCGATCGTTCTCACACAAATTAGAGAATTAACCTTTCAGATAAAATCCATCTACTGTATGACTGCACTTAAAACTTAATATTAGTTTTATTTGGTTCATTTTATCCAGGATGGTGATATTTCTAATGCGTGTGATGTGATTGAGTTTGAGGACTGAAGGCTGCCTGCTGCTGCTGCTCAGGTAGAAGCTAATGGGGATTAAAAAGACAAAAAGCTACATCCTCTCAAAAAGCTTCATTATATTTTGCTTCTTTATGGACGATTAAGGTCAAATTTATTGTAATAGATGCGTATATCTCAAATATACATGACAGAGGTGAGAAGTGTGGAGAGTTACTGACAAGACCCTGCTAATACAGCTTCATTCATCCACTAGCTGGATCCATTAGTTTTGCTACAAGATATGTTCAGATGCTTAGAAGTGAAGTGTGTCTCCAAAGCCTTGGACTTCCCTCCTCTTCAGACGTTTTTTACTAACGACGCTGAATGTTCCAGGTGGGACCGACAACCACCTGGTCCTGGTGGACCTGCGGCCTAAGGGCATCGACGGTGCCCGGGCTGAGCGGGTGCTGGAGCTGGCGTCAATCACTGCCAATAAGAACACCTGCCCCGGGGACAAGAGCGCCCTGACTCCCGGTGGCCTCCGGCTAGGTGAGGAGCAGCTTCACATTACGCTGCGTTTAGCTGGACACACGCATGACGTTGGCATATTGTCACACACAGTGGAACAAAATCTACAAAATTGTGCTGATTTGTCTTTTAGAAAACTTTTGAATCACAGAGGAAACGTTTGATGTTTCATTTTAAATGCATGGAAGGGAAGTTTCTTTTGTCATATTTTCTTTGCACCTTAAATCTTCTTCACTTAATCCGTTGTATGGTTTTTTTTTTTTTTTTTTTCACCACGTAACTCTGCATATGGAGATGAGTCAGCCTCCAATTAAGCCACAAGCACTGAGCAATTCATGATTAATTAAACTTGTTTGGCTCTTTAATAATCTTCCAGGAAGTTCAAGAGCTCCACAGCCACACTGCCACACATTAACATTATCTTGTGGTGAGATTTGTAGTACAATGCGCCACATCTTCTCTTCTAGACTGCACCTCGGTGACTCGTCATCTTCTGTGGAAGTTCACACATCTTGAGTCTTTGCAGATTAATTACTGAAATATCAAGAAGCACCAGATTTCTGCTTTTTTCTTTTAATAAGACCATATGGCTGTTGGGAAGGAAAAAAAACTCAAGAACAAGAAGTGCATACACTTACGCTGTAAAAGCAAAAAAAAAAAAACAAATTCACAGTCAATACTGTACGGGTGCGTGATGTGTGTTGCTCTCTGTTCCAGGTGCTCCAGCCCTGACCTCCAGACAGTTCAAAGAAGCCGACTTTGTTCAAGTTGTCGAGTTCTTGGATGAGGGCTTCAACATTGCTTTGGATGTCAAGAAAAAGACAGGTAAGCTTAGTGTGAGACGGGAAGTAGATTAATGTGTAGCTCAGTGGTTTCCGAGAACATGTGTTGTGTTTTTTTGTCTTTTTGATCAAAGCGCAGTTTGAAGCTGTGCGTTTATTATCAAGGAAGGTATAGTGTATGTTATATTAAATAGTGTGATGAGAGGAGATGATGTGTTCAGTGGGGATAAAACAAAGGAAACTCAAAATAAAAGGCTAAGCTTTTGTCCTTTTGTCGTCTGCAGCAAAGCTCCAGGACTTCAAGAACTTCCTGCTTCAGGACCCAGAGACGATGGCTCGCATCGCAGCCCTGCGCCACCGCGTCGAAGATTTTGCCAGGCCCTTTCCCATGCCCGGCTTCCATGACCATTAAGCCACAGGTCTGTTACGGCCGGGCGGCAGAAAGCTGGCTGAGTAGAAATGTGAGAAATGGAGAAAATGGAAAAATGTCATGGCAGTGAAATGTGGTCGGTGCTTGTGAATTGGGATTATTTCAGTTCACTTTTTTCCAATTTGATCTGGGACACCATTTTTTTTCATAATTCTTTTCAGTCATCTATCAATCTATTCTTGTAAAAACATGGCCTCTATGATACAGAACAATAAAATTTGACAGATTTTGTGGAGAAGAAGAAGAAACTATTTTCTGATGTGTGAAGATTTTGTCTTCACACTATTTCTTTAATGCAAGTGTGTGGGAGCAAAAACGAAAATCTAATCAAGGGCAGACAACACTTGCCGTCACAGTCTCTGTGACTTGATAAGTATATAATTAGTAATTAGAATAAAATAAAACTGAGAGTCTTAATTCTGTAAAGAGTCTTATCTAACCTCACTAATGTGTTTTATTATATTCACAGGGAGGTGTGTGTATGACAGCTTTGTACTGTCGTCATCTTCATGATGTGAGGGGGTTGTTCCGTTGGGCAGTTATGTGCTGGTCTTTTTCTTGGGGGGGTAAATAAATAATCTCAATATCTAATAGTTTATTATAAAAACACTACAAGCTTATGCCATCAGAGACAATTCTCACACAGTGTTGAACAAAAATCAAAAGCTTCAAAAGTAGAGTATAATGAGTGTTTGTCTGGTTAAATTTCAACATGTCAGAAATCTAACCCACGATATCATTTCCTTTTGACGCTTTTGTGATTGCGTCTTCTTTCTTTTTTTCCAGCTTATCATAGATGTCAAACTTTAATTGCTCTATTTTATGACAGAATTGTTATAAATAACAAAATAGAATAATAACAGAAATGCCAACCTCTGCTATTCCCTTTCGGTGTGTTTACAAAGACTTTATACTTTTCTATATGATATTTAAAAAAAAAAAATAAATAACCGTGTCATTTTCACAATTTTACATACTGCACAGTATATCTTACCATGCTCATTTGGTATACTGCAGGTACATACTATTACAGTCATGTTTATTTTTTTTCCCGTTTCATTAATCAAAACTGTGAAGCCGCTTGACTTGATAAAACAATTTCAGAGCATTTGATGTAATCTGGTTCCCAGATTGGCGCTGTTGTCATTGTCACTGCATCAGTGAGGAAGCTTGATATCTGTTTGTCAAATGGTCCTACAGCACAATGTAAAAATTACATGGTACTTTATTCCTTTGCATTAAACACATCTCTTAAGTGCACCAATACATGCAACCTGTCTACGTTAAAATCCATTCTTCACCAGACTTTACCAGTAAGTATTTTATTACAGTGTTCATGAATCAGACGTTCATCTCCGAAACGTTGCCAGCCATTGTACACCAATACTATTTTGATCTTTCTTTTACAGAATATTTTTGTTAGTCCTAATAAAATCCAGTAATGCAAACATATTCTGTGTTGTGTAATTTATGATATTATACATTACTACTACTACTACTACATGCTTTTTAATTTTACTGTGTTTGGAAGCATAGTTTGTTACAGAAAAATATGAGTAGGCCAACAAATATTTCATAGCAGTATTTACCCAATATACAGTATTGTCATATTCACTGTTGATTTTATTATATTTTATTGTAGATGATTTGCTTTAAGCTATGCTTTATCTTTCAGGATTTGAATAACAAATTGGCCCAGGGTTATAATAGGGTTTTAAAAAAAAAGAAAAGGCACAAAACACTATTTGTAATGTCAGCTGTACTTCAGTATATTTATTGTTTTTGAGTCTTACCATACTACTTAGTATTTCTACTCCACTAACTGTTTGAGTAATGAGAGATTGCACTTCCACACAATGCTATGATTTCTTAGCAATAGATCTATGGAATTATGCAGCAAAGAAAATGTAGTTGATTCCTCAAAGTAGCCCCACTTTGCCTTGTTGACAGTGCTGCAAACCCTTGGCCTTCTCTCCATGAGCTTCATGATGTACTCTCCTGAAATAGTTTTGACTTCACAGGTGTGCCTTGTCTGGGTTCATTTGTGGAATTTCTTGTCGTCTTAATGAGGTTGGTACACAGCTGGTAGCCCTATTTTTCAGAATTCATATTATGGCAAGGACCAGTCAGCTAAGTAAAGAGAAACGACAGTCGACATCATTACTTTAAGGACTGAAGGTCGGTCAGTCTGAAAAATAGCAAAAACTTTGAATGTGTCCCCAAGTGCAGTTGCAAAAATCATTGAGTGCTTTGATGAAACTGACTCACATCAGGGCTGCCCCAGGAAGGAAAGACCAGGAGCCACCTCTGCTGCTGACGGCAAGTTCATCGAGTCACCAGCCTCAGAAATCACAAGTTAACAGCAGCTCAGATTAGAGCCCAGATGAGCCCACAGAGTTCCAGGAACAGACGCATCTCTACATCAGCTGTTCAGAGGAGACCGTGTGAATCAGGCCTTAATGAAACCACTGCTAAGGAAAAACAAGTGATTTGTTTGGGCCAAGAAACACAAGGATTGGACATTAAACCAGAAGAAATCTGTGGCTGGTGAGTCCGAGTTTGAAATCTGTGGTTCCACTACCTGCCTGCAGTGATGCAGAAAAGATAAACAGAAGCATGTAGGAGGAGGTGTGATGGTTTGGGGATGTATTCAAAACCTAAGGCACACTGAACCAGCATGGCTACCACAGCATCCTGCAGCGACATGCCATCCCATACAGTTTACATTTAGTTGGACCATCATTTATTTTCCAACTGGACATTGACCTCCGAGCTGCGTAAGGGCTATTTGACCAAGAATGAGATGATGGAGTCCTGGGCCACTAACCTAACCCAATCAGGATGGTTTAGGATGAGATGGAGTGAAGGCAAAAGGGAAAACAAGTGCTCAGCATCTTTGGGACCCCCTTCAAGACTGTTGGAAAACCATTTCAGGTGACTACCTCATGAAGCTCACTGAGAAAATGCCAAGAGTGTGCAAAGCAGTAAGAAGAGCAAAGGGTGGCTATCTTGAAGAATCTAAAATATAAAACATGTTTTGATTATTTGAAGAAATTGTTTCTATGGACTTTCTATTTGTGTCCATTTTATAGGGGTGTTTTCAATTTTATTATATATTTTTTAAAGAACCCATCACTTGAATTTAACGAAGGATTAAACGGATGCTTAATTAGGGGGCGTGGCCGCTTTAAGTGATAGTTGATAGGTGACGTTGTCAGAAGTCACAAGCCGCTAGCTGTTGGTCTGTCTATGGTCGGGAAACCAGTAACTATGGATATTTGACTACGGTTACCAACAATAAATAAGAAGCTGAATTGTCCTTTACCTTTACACATTACTACAATGTGTTAAAAACGCAGTAAGGAAGCCGTTTTTTTCCATTTTCTCACATGATATAGTCTTTTTGTTGCAGCATAAATCAAACGCCCCCTCTCTAACAAGGCGGGGTATTTAAACCGATCCTCCTGACCTGCTTCCTGTTTCATGGATGAACACAGTGTTGGAGGTGTCTTCTGCTTCTGTATCACAAAGACGGCCTGTGGCGTATCATTAGCGTATCATTTCATTAAGCCACCTGACAACTGCTTGATAACTTAAATTAAACCACACAACTAATTTTGTGGGAGAAATCCGAGCTACTTCCGCAATCTGTTGTTGTCTTTCCAGTGGATCTACCTGCTAATACCTGAGGGAAACCGGATACTTCTAAAAGTAAGGTTTCGTTTTCTGCTTGTGCTAGTATCAGAAGCTCCAGTCTCGGCGCTGTTTATGCTGTGTTTATGTGCTTCCTACCTGATTGGTATCTATTGGTTGCTGCTGAAGTCTTAAAGTTGTGACCCCTACCTACGCTATGTGTTGAATTTGTTCCACATTAACTGCAAGTTGCTTTCTCAAGAGGTTATGCATTCTTTGCTGGTTGTTTAATATCTGCACATGAGGCCATTGGCTCATTTTCACAATACGTGAAATATAGGACTTTTTGAGTAGAGGAACACTTTCTCAGCTGCTTTTGTTTTGTGTTTTTATTTTATTTTATTTATTTATTTTTTTTATTTTTTAGCCTTGTGACACCTAAATTCAAACAGAAATGGAAATGCATTATTTCACTGCAGTATAGGTTTTCTTGCTCATACTTAAACGTTTCTCTGTTTTTGCTGATGCAGTCTAATTCATTGTCAGCCTTTCCATTATATCACTGCTCTGCTGTTCGTTGATGCCTTAAAATATTTCACACGAAGCACAAAGACTGTTTTTGTTTTTTTGTTTTTTTACTGTGTCTACACTTTTCGTTCAGCGGATGGGCCACATGGCATTGGCAGGGTTTATGGTCGTATATTAAACCTGGCACCGGGCTCTGTAATTAGTGGCCTTCTTGTTGGGGAGTTCATTTTGGCATGCTCATGTACTGAGCTCAGTGTTTTATTGCAGGATTCACAAAATCTGTGCCTCGATGCCAAACTAACTCTTTCCATACTTTGTTTCCAACAATGCCAGTGTATGAGTACTTTATATCTGTATGCATTTACACCTTTGAGCACTAGGTGGAGCCGCCCTATGTAGACGCTCATCTTAATTTTTGTTTTACTTTGGGGACAAAAAAAGAGGATCGGTGGAAAGTGTGGTACGCTATAAAAATTGACCTTTGAGGACATTGTAGTCATACATCAGAATGTGGGTATACTCGGTAACGGTCCACAAATTCCACTTGCAGTGTGTTCACATCACATGAGCGGAAGTGTTTTCAGCATATAATGATGCAGGGCGTAATGGCGTAATCTAATCTCAAAGTCTGCAATAAATACAGTTCGGCCAGTACAGTATATTCTTGGGCAGAAGGTTTGTTTTCAGCTGTTACCGACGTTAACGTTATTTACAGACTTTCCGCTTTAATTTGAGGCTATTCTTATCTAAACTGGTGGGGGTGATTGCAGCTATTTTTCAACTGCTCAGAAGTGATTGGACATCACTACAGGCCTCTCCAAAGAATGCTTTTTTCTCCTTTGTCCATGCTTTGCAGGGCCTTTACTGTAGCTGTCTTCAGTTGTTGATTATTCCTGTGTCAGTACAGCTCAGCTGGGTTAATGCCGGGGCGTCTGGCCCTGGCATAGTATTTAACTTTTTTAACCCTCCGACAGTCTTGTTTTCTCAGTGTTTTTTGGGTCGTTGTCCATTGTGCTGTGAAGTGCGTTCAGAGATCAAGTGAATGCTGATTTTTGTGTTGAGTTTTGTGTTGTCCGGGCTTAGCTGTTTAGTTGATGAAAAAATAATGAAGGACACATCTGTCCACCAAACTGCTTTTGGGTCAGCTATCCAAATCACTTTCGAGCCCTTGATAACAATATGTTAACAAAACATCAGCAGTGGCTTAGCATACGCTTGCTTGTTAGTTTAGGTCTGTGTGCTGCTATTTAATTTACTTCTGTGCACCGTCCTCATGAAACTATATCCTGCTGCGACACTGCAAATTTACCTACTGTGGGATAAATAAAGGATTATCTTATATTATCCCTCTTATTTTATTCAGATATAACAATTCTGCACTAAAGCTTTCTTTCATGGTGTTCGGCATTTGTTTAAATAACTGAGAGAGATGTTGTAACAGTTTTTGAAGGCTACAGTTTGTAGTAGATATCGACTGATATTTGCATGTTTTTGGTATCGGTCGATATGTGGGTGCACAGACAGGCCCATCCACAGGCAGCCCTGTGCTACTGGAGATGCTGCGGGATGGTGCAGCCCATACATTGCCCCTTCCCCACTAACTACCCTAAAAAAAACAAAAAAAAAACAAACGTGTTTCTTAAAAACAAACAAAGAAACAAAACGGTTACCAAACAAAGATCTATACAGTCATTAGCAACAGCCCTGACTTTTATTGTTGTTATTGTTCAGTAGGAGTTTGCTAGCTGATGTATTTTTCTCTCTCTGGTAAACTAATTGTGCTGGTTGTCAAACACTGTCCACAGTTTAGATTGGAGCTATTGTGCTGTTGTTAAGCTTTTGGTAGGTATTTGTGTTGATGTTAAAACCCAGGTTTAAGACTAATACTGTAAGCTCTTACCGTAGAATCGCCCCTGCTTGTGCTCTACCTCTTTTTACCTGTTGATTTTGTATACATAAGCGTATTCAATATTCTTTGATGTCAATAAATGCTTATGTTTTTGGTTAAATTAAGGCTTGTAACATTTGTTATCAATCTGTCGTTTTTATCATGTAAATCGAGGGAGATATATCGGCTCAGAAAAATCGGCAGCACGTATCGGCCAATGCTAACAACAGTTTCGGTATCGGCCCTAAAAAATCCATATCGGTCGATCTGTAGTTTGTAGCACTATTAAACCACAGTGTTGAACAGACAATCCAATTTTCATTAGTCAGTGGCCTCGGCTAAATAACAGAAACACTATGTTTTTTAATTCAGTCTAGTTTAACAATATCTTGGATGACATCCCTCAAAATCATGGTACAGTTGAATTCAACCATTTGTTTTGACTAGTGTACCCAATGCTTTGGCAAGCAAGTGTATATTGAGCTAACTGTAAAGTCAGTGGATCTGGTGTTGGTCTCCTCCACCACTTTGTGATAGTCATAGCCGAGCGTCATCGCTGAACTTTCTTCACTGTTAGTTTCTTAAAACCTATTAAGCAGAAGTCGCCCGCTGTGCTGACAAAGTGCAGCTCCACCAAGATTGATGCGTTTGTTATCCACCATGAATTCTGACGCCAGTCCCTGTGCGTCTGATACGAAAATCAGTTTTATATCAGAGAACACTTAACACGAGACAATGTATAACTACTCCGTTCCTTCGAAGCGACACAGATGAGCGATATCTTTTAACAGCGGAGCAGATCGTAAAATCGCTCTGTAAAATGAATAGGTCCATGGGCAAGAAAAAGTTCAATGAAAAAGTGCTCTCCAGTTGTAATTGTCATAATCGTATGCAGTATTACCCATCTGGTACATTTCCTCATAATGTTGGTCATATATCAAGGCCTTAAAACTCCCTCGGATCTGCCCTCTGCCGTTATAAAAACACACGCGCGCGCACACACATAAATGAATAGATGATAAAATTCAATTCCCTCGGTAGCCAATCTGACAATAAATCATGTCTGTTTAATGAGGAGGGGGATAAATGACAGTGTCTGCAATTAATTAGGGAAGTATCTTCAGCCTGTCATACCAATGCGAGTGCATGTGTTAGAGGCAGTATGTCACTTCACTACCTGGCAGGAGTTCATACGACAGTAAAAAAGATCTAAATATAGACGCCAGGATCCGTCTCTCTGGATGTAAAAATGTTCAAAGTCATATTTATACACGGAAGCCCCACTAATGTGCTGTAATTATCATATCATGACACATAGGAGCTCTTCGCAGTGCAAGAGGCGTCGCTTCACTGCGTGCGGATGATGTGTGTGTAGCATAATCCTAATCCCACTTCTAATCCTTTCACACGGCTGCACCTGTTCCTGCTACTCCAGCTATGGACCAGGACAAATCACGGTGCAGTTCAATATTTAACGAGCAAACAATCAGTATTAAAGGCCCCGTGCGTATCCAAGTGTTTTTATGGCTCTTTGGTTTTGGCATCAGCCCCATAAACAAGTCAACATATTGCACATCCAGACAGGTGGAAATAGTAGAATTATAATATTATAAATAATAGAATTAGAGGGAGGTAAAGGTCAAAATTGTCTGCACTCAGCCACATTTAAAACCACCTGTGTAATTTTATGGCATAATTAAAAGTAGTATAGTCATACTGTATTCATAGGCTGTGTCTAATTCAAAGACAGCAAAAGACAAATGTGCAAACCTCCCGAGTACAGAGACTTGATGGTGTTTTCTTGCGAATTTGATTTGCGAATTTGCGAAAAGTATGTGTTTTTTCTTTCTTCAGAAGTTGAGATGACAGTTTTTTTTTAAATACAAACAAGTAATGTTTTGTATATTACACTTCCCTCACATGGATGTTTTCAAAGAACTTTATTCTCCCTCCCAATCCAGACATTTTCACATGGTGCAAGAAGAAAAGCAAAGATACTAAATGACTGGCAATGCATAAAAAAATGTCTCATTTAACCCCTTCACTCAGACCGGACTCCTGATAGCAAGAACATTATTTAATCAGATTGAGAGGGATGATATAAGCCTTTTTCTGTTCAATAAGAAAATATTGGTACCTAATAACCACGGAAACACTTGATCTGATCGTTTCTTTCCAGTTGTAAAATGTGTTGTTTTTGCACGTTTGCCAAATGTGTGGTCCATCTGGGGTAATGATACTAGCGTCTGAAAGGATTAAGCTCAATCAGTGACGCAGCCTATCTTCATCATCTCTCCCTATTGAATGAATTCATTGTTGTCAGTAACGTTGGTGCAAAAAAAAGTTAATCCTTCTTTTATTTAGAGTCCGCACAAACGGTTAAGACTCTTTAATCAGAACAATTTCAGTAGGGTTGGAAAAAATCTAAACGGACTAGTGATGGCTGAATTCCATGTAGCTGCTTGTGTTTCACACTGTCGGACCTACTGGTTCTCTCAAA
This sequence comes from Mugil cephalus, assembly GCF_022458985.1. Lineage (NCBI taxonomy): Eukaryota > Metazoa > Chordata > Actinopteri > Mugiliformes > Mugilidae > Mugil > Mugil cephalus. Next base: position 9,534,957 of record NC_061773.1, read on the forward strand.
CAGGACATTTTATTATTGTATCCAGTCTGATAAATGCAGTTTTGCTTTGCCAAATTTTATATTCGTTTCTTACATATGTTTCTTAGCCAGAGCTTGGCAGTGAAGCGATTCTCATAATAATCACAACACAAATTCCTTCACCAAGAAACTGATGAGTTATCTGCAGTAAATATCTCTTCTCTGCATCTGTGTTGCAATTACCCACAAAATGAGTAACATTGTGGCGAATGTTGCACATGAAGATGCGGAGCCACACGATAGATTTCTAAACTTTTAAAAACAGCAGCGCAGTATTCTTGATATCCAGGCGACCTACGCTCATGAATACGGGGATACACACCTTTTCTGTATTCACCGATGGCAGCGTCACATCCCACCGAGTGTACGGGGAGTATATGGCCCCGACACTAACACAAAACCAAGCCTTGAACTGCAAATTAAAAGGTTGCCTTGCATTCGAAATCGAAACAAGTTGCGTGTCATTCATTGCCCGATCCTGCCGGCTAAATGAGACCGAGACTGTACGCGGGAAGATGATATAGTATTCCCTTTACATAGTCACATATAATAAGAACTGAATGCTCATACTCTGTATGAGGTTAAGGTTAGGAGTGGAGGTGTCACTGTTGGTGAAAACCTCCAGAGAAGGAATAAATCAATGTAATGTCCCCTGAAATAATGCAAACTCGACCTTGTTTCTGTGTAAATGCAGGCAGCTCGAATGTGCACATATGTCTAACGGAACCAGTTATACCTATTTCACTCACAGATTTCCATCTTTTACCTGGACCTTGAGTAAACAAACATTTATTCACACCTACAGCAGGGAGCCGGTGTCGATATATATATATTGTTTGCTTGTTTGTTTTCACCGCTAACACAGTGGAGGCTCTTTCCGCTCCTGCAGCCATTAAGGATTCTAGGAACAAGACTGCCAGTGCAGCATAATTCTTTGTCCTGGTTTTCACGCCGTGCAAGCTATTCTCACGCTGGGTGTTACAGACGCGCTGCCAGCGTATTTAGGAACTCACACGGGCAGGATGTTACCTGTACAGTGGCGTATTTCTGGCAGGATGTGATGTTTGTCTGTTCTCTCTTTCCAGCTGTGTGTTGCGATCTATATCGGTCAGCTCAGAACACTTTCAACATCATTTCTGACGCGATGCAGTATTCATAAAAGGCAAGAATCACCGAAATACAAAACCACAGAGCCAGATCAGTAGCTTATGTGGGAATAAAATGACCAACGTTATGATTCCCCTATTAGTTTCATGGCATTAATTGGTAAATGTTCTTAACCTACAATACATGAAAAGGCATGTTAAATTAGCCCATGCCCCAGATCTTAAATGCAGTGTGCTGAAGTAACGTCACAGATAAATCTCTCTGGACCGACCCGATCCTACATTTTGATTTAACTATAACATTCAGTCCACTTATGAGTGTTTGTGATGAATCACACAGTATATACATATAGTATATTTGTGTTTCATGTTGTTTTATTGTGTGCATTTATAGAAAACATTTCAATGACTTTTCGCGATTGTTTTATTATGTCGGTAAATCTGTTAACTAAAGGATAATATGTTTACATTACAGCATTAAACTGTCTTGTAGCTTCTTTTAATTATAAAACTCAATCACGAAACAACTAAGAACACACGTGTGCATAAATAGTCAAATAAATAGTAAATAAACGGTAAATAAATAGTAGTGGGCAGTCACTTACGTGTACCGCGCTTGAGGGCATCACTTCATCCAGCCATGTAGGAGGGTTTATACCAGTGATCACAGAACAAAAAGACTGAGTGCAACATTTGAACTTTCACATGACAGGAGTTTGCTCACACTTCTGTTCGTTGGTGGCATCCGCACTGAGAACATCGACTGTGTGAATATCTTGTGAATTTCTAATCTTATTGCCACTAACTTGTGTTTGCTAAAAATTATAAATTTAAAAAAAGAGATTATTTTCTTATTTTCACTCTCCAGTCATCTACAGTTCTTCTTTATTATGTTTTGATTATTCGCAGTCGCCCTTTATTGTAAAAACAGGGAAAGGCCAAACATGAGTTTTTCAGTAGACACCTAAACATTTCTTGGATGTTGATTTTTTTATTAATATTAGTTTTTTTTACAACCAGGGCTTTAATAAATAATTGTTCAGTCGATTATTTTCCAAAGTAGCTGATTGACGCCTCCAAATTCATTAGATCCCAAGCTGATCACTTATCTGTGGGATGATCCAAAGAGGCCCCTCCCCTCAACCCAAAGGACCCACAGATCCTAATAACATCTTGTTATCAGACACCACAGGACACCCTATGCGGAGGACACCCTCAGAAGACCCTTGTCCATTCTCTGATCAGTCCCAACTGTCCCAACAAGAGGCACAATCGTAGGAATGATAAGTCCATTTGCATTTCTATGAAGAACGAAGAAAATATGAAATCTACTTCGACAAACCTGTCCTTCATGAGAGTTCGTACTATAGAGGAGATGTGGACAAATACTTTCCCTCTCCCTGCTTTTTAATGCTCCCGCTCTGGGAGAAAACATTAAAGGATGAAAGTCCTGACTATCTCCACCAGATCAGTGGATCTGCCCAGGGCCTCGCAGCAACAGCCACGTTACCCCAGCGCCTCCACCTCGCCTCCTGTTTTGCGGCATGTCCTATTTACTTATTTATCCGTCCCTCCTCCACCCACAACTCACTTCTTATCTCGCCCATTAAAATTAATCCTCGTCTAAAAATACCCACTCTCGCTCGTAATCGAGGAGGAGACGGTCTTCCTCCGTCTCCCTCCGTCTCTCCCTCTCTATCAGCGACAAGAGCTCATGTGGTCTCGCGTCAACTTCTGAGGTGGAAAAAACCGAGACGCGGGCATCTTAATCACACTGAGACGCACTTCATCGCCTGGTGAAGGCTGAGTGGGATTGTTTGTCTGCATTAGCGTTCGCCGTTTTTTAAGAAGGACTGCGTGGGTTTGTTGACACAGTTGAGTTTCGCAGCCATGTGAATATAGTAATTCAGCTCCATTCTCCTATTTCATTGCGTTGCCTTGAGGGAGAAAAAATGACTCAAAGCAAAAAAAGAAAACATGAGCTTAGATAAAGAAAGCTCGGAATATTTTAGAGATGTTTGAGCGTGGACAGTGTGTCGAGCTGATGTTTTGTGAAAGTTCTATTTGAAGCCAATGGGGAGGATGCGAGTGGCATAAAACAGAGATAAGATGACGGCAGCGAGCTGCTTTGGGCCCTAATGTCTTCTATTAACACACACGGGCGACGCAGTCACAATGACCTGTGAAGCTGTTCCTGTTGGGTAATAACTGTCCTCCCTCTCTTGTGTTTGTGTACGTGTGTGTGTGTGACCTTGCGATTATGCCCCGGTGTGATGCTTTGGCCCGGCTGATTACCTGTCAGCAGGTTTTGTGCATCTGACTCGAGCGCGAACGCACACACGCATCACCACCCCGGCAACAGACAGTACCCACCGGGCAGGTCACCGCACTGTTGGAGGAAGCATATTGCTGTTTAAAAGGTGCAGGAGCACACACAGAAATGGGTCCATGCAGAGTCTGGAACATATATTGTCTATTAAGGAGTGTATTAGGAGAAGCCGGGGGTCTGACATTGAGACGGTTTGTGTGCCATTAGAGCCGAATTTTATGTCGTCTGGCATCCTGTGATAGGACACACACACACACACACACAGACACATACACACAGACACACAGACACATACACACAGACAGACACACACATTCATCATTCAATGAACCCTCTAACAGGAGAGAATTATACCAGCAGGGGACATATTTGTAGAGAGTACTGATTCTGAGTGTCGTTTTTTTTTTTTTTTTTTTTTTTTTTGCTTCATTCCCAAAGTGAAAATGATGTTTGGTCTTTACTGACAAGCAGTGATCAAACGGTTCAGTGATTTTGTCGGTTTGGGCTGCATCTGAAACTGGTTTAAAAGAGCTCTGTGACCCACGCGAACATTCGTGTCTCATGATTGATTTCTATTTCGGTCCTCCTCATCTGTGACTTCATACCTCCGCGTGTGTCCATGTGTGACTTACACCAGCAGCTGGTGACGTGATGAGCACAGTGGATAATGTTTGGCTCTGGAGTTCCTTAACAGAGTCGAGCATAGACTCTGGCTGCCCATGTTATGCACGGAAATGTTTTAGCGTGGTTAGCACGGTCAGCAGCTGACATATACAATCTCCACCTGCGTCAGAGGAAATAACTTCATACCAGCAGGTGGCAGTAGTCTGTATATTTCCTACAAAAGGGGAAACCGGGAAAGCTAATATTAGCTGTGAAGCAAGGAAGAGCTACAGAGCTCTGTCCTGAATCGCAGATCAATTGGTCTAGTACACTTCACTTATTCCACATACTCATGTTTGTGCGTTTGAATGTTCAGATACAGTTGTACGCAGCAGGCGAGTGCAGCCTCTCCTTTTCCGTTTCCTCTTACATCCATGATCTTAACTCATTTGAAAGTTCACTATCACTGAAACTCTACAGTCTATAGGCTACCATTCTCCACTGAAACACCACACTGAGATCCTTGATTCGCTGTAAACTGAAGACGGTAAACAGCTGGAGGAAGCGCTACAGAGCTCTGTCCTGAATCGCAGATCAATTGCTCTAGTACAGTTCACTTATTCCACTTACTCATGTTTGCATCGCAGCAGATGAGTGCAGCCTCTCCTTTTCCGTTTCCTCTTACATCCTGAAACTCTACAGTCTATAGGCCGCCATTCTCCAATGAAACACCACACTGAGATCCTTGATTCGACGGTAAACAGCTGTCTGACACCATTTTCAAAGAGTCTGATGGTGTCAGCTGAAGGAAAACAGGTGGGGATAACATATGCTATTAAATGATACTGATGCACAAATGCACGTTGAGTTTTTGGAACTCTTTAAGTTCTTGTATGGTTTTAGAGTTGATGTGGCTCTTTAGCATCAATCGATCTACAGTTGTAGATGTACAGAGTTGAATTTTTAAGAATGAAGACCAGTGCAATAGCAAAAAATAAAAATATCACCCAACCCCATAACAAACAACAAATGATTGACTCATTTTCAGATAATATTAAAACCTGTGAGACCGGATTAGAATGAAACGATACAGCCACAGTTATTATTAGCATAATATAGTTTTTAACATGAGTTTATGATGGTCATTCCTTTCATTAAGTGGTAATGGTATTCATGTACCACTGTGTGGGTTGTGGGCACTTATAATAATCTTGTATAATTTCTCTATAATGTTTTACAGTATTATAAAATTGCTTTGCTAGTTCCCCTATATAACTTTGTGCCACATATATATATATATATATAAACTATAGCTCTTATTAGGTGTGTGTGTGTGCGTTCATGTGTATTTTAGTTGAAGTTTGTGGTTGTTCCTGTTTTTGCTGTGATAGTCCATTTTACGATGTGGTGACAAATCGGCTAAACCACAATCAGCACTGTGCACAGAACAATGGAAACAAAATAACTGACAATGGATAAAGTTGTGTTCCCTTAGGCTCTGTGGGGTTATTAGAAAGTCCTATTAAAGCAGAATAAAAATGTTTTACACGAGTGGCCCCTTTCACTTTATAGTTACCTGATCCATTGCCAACGTGAAAACATTAATATGTGCAGCTTTAAAGAATGAAGATCTTAAATGCTTCCAGCATCAAATATTGACCTTTGACCTCCCAGTTGAGGGACTCGACAAAAAAATACCATGATAATATAAACACACCATTAAGCTTTCAAAAAAGATGATTCATGTCTGTCAGACCAAATTAATTCAGATGCTGGTTTATTAAGTAACATGATCGTGCTTTAAAGGGCCAGCCGTCTCTTCCCTGTGATCTTTAATCGTACACTGTTAATTCAGAGCTGCAGCAGCAGATCATGAGGTGAGGCCGAGGACGTATACGGGGCGACGCTTCACATCAGCGAGGTGACAGCTGGAGGTCCTGCCAAACCCGGTGCCCCCGGAGTTGCCCGGAGGACCTTTAGAAGTCGGGCCCCTCTTTCTTCAAGTTCTTGTAGTCTGTGTTGATGGCCACTAGCTGTGGAAGACAAGAGGAATACATTTAAATCTGCTTTGCTTAAATTAAATTCATCACTGCTGTCTTTTGGAGACCATGTTTAAAAAAAACAGAAAAAAGAAAACAAAACAGGGTTAGGATTTTTAATCTTCTTGTGCACAAACACTATTTATCTTGTATTTTTTTTTTTTCCAAATTTCTTGCCTGAGCTTTTCAGTATTTCTGCAGCCACACTGTGTCTATGTTCTGCATGCATCACATCCCTCCACGAAGATTCTTTTCTTCTCGCAGTGATTATTTTTTACTAATGTGTTTGGTCATGATTGGGCTGCCATTAAAATCCTCAGCCCTCCTCGCCTTCTCCCTTCCCTCTCTCTCACCGCCCCCCCCTCCTCCCTCCTCATTACGATCATTGTTTGGACTTCAGTGGAATTTCGATGCGGGACCTTTGCCTCGCTATGGAGAATTAAACATGCCGTGTCCTGACCTTTAGTCTGCTGTGACTTTCATTCCACTGGTGAGCAACCCAGCCTTGAAACCTCAGAAAGCGCTCCTTTTCTCTGAAAAACACATCATCCAGATCTCCTCTTCTGGGTCCTGTCAAATGGTTGTTTTTTTCTCTCCTCTATTTTGGGTCTGTTGTGAATGTTTTCATTAGTTTGACTGTGGCCTTGTTCAATAAGTAAGGCAAATTATTTCCCACTACTAAAAGCTCCCGCTTCCATCTGCCTTAATTTGTTTTTGAAAGACACTTTGTTTTTCTTTGTTTGAACAGACGTGAAGAAAGCCAGGAAGCAACCGTATTGATTTTGAATCATTTAGCCGGCTTGTCTAAATCTGTATTTAGCTTTTAATGCGAGATTTTTAGTGAGCCTTTGAAAGTACTCCACTCTTGTCTAGATTAGTCTTCTGGCAGATATAATAGGTGTGAGCGGGGCGGCAGCAGTGTGCGATGGGACAATCACCTTGTACTGGTAGGTTGGGTCAAGCTTGTTCCAGGGCTCGGGGTTGTTCTTCTTGTCCCAGAGGCTGCGAATGTGGACAGATTCACAGCATGCAGGATGGAGAGGAGAGGGAAAAGGAAGAACAGATCAGAAACTTAATAATGACAGAGGAAGCCAGAGATCGGATGTAAAGATGGACTGTGCGCGCCCCTTTCCTTCTGTTGGCCGAAGTGAAGTGTTCAGAGGTCACAGGGAACTCCCCTGTTAGGGATTTCCTGATAGGATATGGCACTTTTTAAAAGGTTGCTTTGGATTCGATTGGGCCATAACCCAACTTTTGTATTTGTGTTATAGCTTCCCTTAACCAAAACCAAATTTGACCATGTCTTTGTGGAAATACTTTAGACTGGGATACTGGCTAAGTCTTACCCTTTGCAGGGAAGCAGCCTTACAAGCCACTTAATGAGGCCTGTTAATTACTTATTTATTTAGTTTAAAGCATTCTGTTTTTTTGTTATAAGAACCAATATAAGGTATTCAACTATCAAGTATATAAGCCTACATTTGATTGACACATGATCAGATGGATCCGTATTCACTGATACTCGATATCAAAAAAGGAAAAAATAATAATCTACAAACTGAATTTACCCCAAAACTGCTACAGCTCATAGGTCGGTTTGTACACGTTACCGCAGGGCTCTGCTCTCAACTTTAAATGACCATTAAAGTGTAAACGTAAAGGCAGCGCTGCATCTCTGAAATCCTCATGAAACTATAGCAGCCACCAGGGGGAGCTCAACATGCCACGGTTTGTGGTGCTGTGGCATCTATTTTTATGTATACAATTAATGGAGAAAGCAAAGCAGTTGCACAGAAATATGTTTGAATGAGAGGCCACAATGTAACAAATAACAAGGGGAAAGAAAACAGGAACAGAAGGATGGAAACAAAAAAAAAAGTTTAGTGATTATGAGATGAGGTTAATTCAGCCCAGTGACTTGGCCGCGCTCCTCTGTTCATTAACCAAAGTCTGGATTTCACAGCACTCCACTGCGACTGTCCATCCCCCCCCCCTCCCTCCGGCAGCATGTCACGCCACCAAAGCACAAACAAAGAGACGGAGAGACTGATGGCTCAGAGAGCATGTCTCCCCTCCTCTCTTTCCATTACCACGAACACTAGACGGTGTGTGAGCGGAGTGGGAGGCAGCCACTGACCACAGCTCTCATCACCAGCTGGTGATGAGGTCAGGCTTTATGGCTGACCCTCAGAACAAGTGGTTCTGTGTGGCCTAAAATAGGACGGGAGCAGCAAATATTTACTGTATGTGAGCAGTCGCTGAGTTCACCGTGGTCGTTGCTGCTCTAAAATATATGTTTAATACAGCCATCTGTGTTTATCGTAACTTTAATTAAAGGTTCAATGGTATATTCGTACAGTCATGTTCAAATGTTTTGGCACCGCTGGGCAAACCACATCATGTCTTACTTATGTCGCAAATAAATACTGCAAACGCACGTTAACACTACAATGTCACTACAACAAAAGCTGATATCATAGCTTGCAAAAAAAAAAAAAATCTTTTTATTCTTTATTTCGTCATTTTAACTCTCTTTTTTTGCTTAGGTTGTGAGATATCCAATCATGATTAAGTCAGGGGGCCGTGAGGGCTCTTTCTAAGTAATGTGTGGTGAATATTGTGGTCTTGGTTGGATTATAGTTTTGTACCTTCTTGACTTACTGCACAATATTTGCGCCCAGGATTTTGCCGAATCCATTTCTTCCCTCGGTCTCAGCATTGTTTCCAGGGCCGCTGGCTGGCACACAACCACAGAGCAGAATCTTTCCACCTCCATGCTCAGCCGTTGGCATGGTGTTCATTTCATTTCATCAAATACTGCTCCCTTTTTTTTTTTCTTTTCAGCAAACCTTCTTTTTGATAATCGTGGCCATAGAGCTCATTTGAATTTCATCCGTCCACCTCAATAATTCAGCTGGCAGATGAGGCTTTCTCCAATTTACTCTTCAGTGTTGACTTGTTTACGTGCTGCTCCTGTATTAGTCAAACTTTTCTTCCGCTCCTTTATGTGGCTTTTAATGATATTTGAGGCAGTGGGGAATTATAAGCTCCGAACTATTTGATATCTTTTTATAGCCTTGCCCTGTTGGTTTCTTTGTGATACTGTATTGATTGCACAAGGGGATATGAACGCTCTGCAATTTTGAGCCATTCAGTCGTTCGCACAGTAGTGTTTTACAGTCGGAGCAGCGGGGAGCAACTTGTGCGTGCTTGCTCAAGGCACCTCAGCCATGGACACGGGGGGAGGTGAACCTGGATGAACCAGTTCCCCTCTTCAGTCTTTTCAGATCCTCAGTCAGTTTCTTAGACTGAGGAGACATTAGTTTTTGGTTTTTCTTTTTCTATTTAGTTCAGTTCGGGGGGAAAAAAAGGAAAAATAACATCATGTATACATTTGATGGTATACGGGACGGCCTTCAGAACCACTTCAGAACCAGCACAACTGTAGGAATAGCATTAATGTTTGATAGGAGCCAAACTTCTTTTTGACTCAGTTATTAAATTTAATCGGGCACATTTACCTATAAGCTCCGTACGTTTGGGTTTATTGCCAACACAGACCCAGAACAGCAATTGAAATCCCACCCTGTTGTTAAAAATCATCAAAAAATATCCAGCTTCAATCGGCCCAGGTTTGGATTAACAATAACACGGTGGAGTCTGTGAAAACGCGTTCTGTAAACAGAGTAAGCAGAGTGGAAGATTAGTGCGAAGTGTACACAAACACCACCGCATACTTACGTGACATGAGGCCCTCTCGCCAGGCGGATCAGATAGAGCGTGGCCCCTGTGATGCCCAGAGTCGTGAAGAAGAACTGAGGGATTAACTGAGGAGAGGACAAATGCATTACTACCGGACCACAGAAACACACCATGGTAAACAAACATATTCCATCAAGTGGTTGACTGTGATATGTGCACACACACACACACACACACACAGGTAGTTGTTATTCTTGTTTTTCCTCCGCCTGCCCTCCTCCATATGCATGAGGCCCAGGCCATGTGTGAGGCAGCTCACTGTCAGCCTGGGCTGAACGGACAAGGACGCCGTGGAAGAGAGAGCCGCCGCATCTCTGTGTGTGCCAGCCTCTCCTCCTGCTACACTATACTTGTCAAACTGAGCGACAGCAACACACACACACACACACGCACACACGCACACACACACACACACACACACACACACACACACACACGTATAAACATTCATGCACATGCTTAAATGGATTTACACAGGACAGGAATTAAGATTAAAAAAGCACATTAATGGAACAGGGATATACAAGAATATAATGAGATATGTCATCTTAAACACCCAAAGTTTAGGTGCGACGGTCCTCTCACTGCGCTGCATCTCTTCATCAGCATTACACACTGCCGTACGTTTCCTGTCTATTTGCGGCGTGCTACTCCATAGGAGACGGAAAGGGAGAGGGAGTCACACCACTGGCGAACAGCTGTTCTCAGCCCACACAAATCCAGTCAAGCTGTAGAGAGATGCCAGTTTGATCAGGTTGAACTGAAGGATGTCTTTACTCAGCTGTATCCAGACATCTGTCTTCTGTCTGATTGCGTTGCCACTTGCCTCGTTGTTGATTAGTCTGCCGATAAAACTTTAGTATTCGCTACCTTAAAGCTGCAGTTGATATAAAAGGAAACGTCCCTCCCTCGGCTACACACTGAAAACAATTAAAAAAACTCAGAGCACTCACTCCCTGTTTCAGACTTTTACTTGACTTGCAACAGAGCATGTGTTTGGCAGCTGAGCACCGCAGCTACAGTAACTATGAAATGTGGAGTATTTTCCAGTTTGCTTGATTTTTATGTGATATCCTCAAATTATTTATGTTTACCCACAAAAAGATTTTCATTTTACATTGGTGTTAGCGGAGAAATTATGTCATCCCTTTGGAAAAAAATATGTTTGAAAAAATTATTTAAATTATCAATATCTAAGTAGCTAAAGAGCTAAAACATTAATCAGCTTATCATATCCTCTCTGAATTTTCAGAGTTGCATTTTCAGTCTGTCAAAATCTGCAATTCCCTTAATGACCACTTGAGGCTGGCACCAAAAGTGATTCAATCCCTGTGCAGTATAAAATAACTATGTTTCTACGTTCCTACAGCTGGTTACAAAGCACTCTTGGTCTCTTTAGTTAATTCGCCCATTCATGCTAACTGTACTGAAGGGTAAATTCTTACATCATCGTTTAAACTGCTGTAATTTTTACTGACGATTAAAGTTATACATGAGTAACTGACCGGTGGAGGCTGTCTTGGATTGTTAGCAGTCTGGCATGGCATCGGCCACCCGCCTTTTCTCCACCTATCCTCCACATCTTTAACCATTCTTGAACTAGCCGGGAGTTCAACAGAGTTAGGCACAACCAAGATGATGCCGACCACATCTGCCACACTGAGCTTCAAAACCACTTTTCTGGTTTTCCTGTGAACGTCACTGACGCCCATTATTATATATAGTCAGTGATTTTGGCCCATCAGCTGTCAAAAATCAAATATTTTATATTTATAAAACAAAACTTGCAATTCCAACAATTTTACAAGTTGAAACCACTGCTTTTCTTTTTATAAATCCCTTAAATTAATTGGTATTGACTAATCAGTTAACTGACGTTTTGCTTTTGCGTTTGTACACTGCGGTCCCACGGCATTGTTTTCGTTTTTGCTGAGTTCTTCTCCAAGTAAGTTCACAATGAACTTCTTATAACCTTGAAAAAAAAGTTCATATTGCACACCAAGCCTTCACACACAAGTACACACGGCACTCACACTGTAAGATGCTGCAGACGCTTGTTTCTGTTATCACTAAAGCAAACACAAATGGCAACACACACTTTAACACACACTTAAGCAGGTCAGCTTTGATCGTTGACACAAACACGCGCACGCGCATTCTCGTATGGCCATCTTTGTGAGGACACTTGTTGATATAATGCATTCCCTAAACCCTTACCCTAACCATCTCAACTAAATGCCTAACCTTAACCTGTAACCATAACCTAATTGTAACCTTTACCCTAAAACTGAGTTTTAACCTTCAAAACAACTAAAATGAGGCCAAAAAAGTGAGGACTGACCAAAATGTCCTCACTTTACACAGATGTTTTCAATCTGGTATAAAACTTAAACTGGTTCTCAGAAAGATAGTTGTACAAGTGTGTAAACACACACACACACACACACACACACACACACACACACACACACACAATCAAGCAAATAATGAAGACAGGCCCATGTGTGCAGGGAGCTGTCCACTCCCCAGTGCTGATATCTTCATATTGCTGCCACACAAGTGCACGTTTCACCTTTCACCATTCAGCCTGACCGATATAGGAAGTGTTTTATACTCACTAGGGTTCAATGCTGTTGCTGCCCTTATTACTTTTCTGGTGCTCTGCCAAGCCAACCCTGTCAATCCATGAATTTGGGTCACCCTCAGCCTAGCACGCAATGAGGGGAAGGAAAACGAGCACATTGCTTCTGTGTCTTTCTTTCTTTTCTCATTAGTATGATACTACAAGTAAAGCAAATTAATATGCCTCGCTAATGTGAGTCATTAAGTGCAGTTGGGTTTCAGCGGAGTCAGTGATAAGAAAAGGGATTGTTTCACAGTTATATGTGACAACAGAAGCTAAACTCTAAGGTCCACTTCCTGTTCTCGTTTGGGGCATTCAGCTAAATCCACCGGCTGTTATACTTTGATTGAAACTGGCTAAGCTGCTAATACTGCATTAATATTGGTAACTGTTTTAATAGTTTTATTTTTAGGCGTACATTGCTAAAGGTAATCGTGGAGCTATACTTATATATCTTTCCTTTCTGTAATTCTTCTCTATTACACATGTATTATTTAGCTTCCAAACTGCAAGTCAGTAAAAAACAAAACAAAGAACAAACATATGGTACATTTAGACTTTTCTATTCAGTCAACTGCAAACTGTCCCGATGTCCTGATTCACAATCATCACATATACCAGTCTAATATTACAATATTGCACCAATGTTACACAGTAATTAGGCCTTACATGTAAATTACTATGCTTTAAATAATCTTAAAAATATTCAGACTATTCAGTTTATATTCGAGTTTAATGTGACCTACCCCTGGATGTTTCTTCGCATGCTCAACAATGGTCTTAATCATCATTATTGTTCTTCCCAAAACAAATCCCCTTGAATAAAATGCTGTCGACTAAAGTCTGAATGTATCCATGGGAGTGCAGATTGTTGGTTGAAGTACTGTATGTTGGCTAGTGAAGTAAAACCTGTTGCCAATCTCTCCCCTCAACTCACCCTCCCACTGGATAAATGAGAGGGTCAGAGGCGAGGAGGGAGAGGGAGGGGGAGAGGGAGAGACAGTCCTAATCCTCATAATCACATCCACTGAGGACACTGTATGTTTCCACTGAGGTTCACTGAGTACTCGATGTACTAAAGTGTTCTACAACAACACAACTGCAGACAGACACACCAATTTTGTTTTACTGATGCAACATGCACAGATATTTTTCCAAACATATCCTCCTGAAGGTGCAGTAGCAGTGAAGACGGCTTATAGTGGTTTCATGTTTAGACCTCACACGTTACAGTGTCATTTTTTAAATGATCAGCCACTATTTTTATGGGAAGCCCGTACTCTTAAAACTTTAAAACCATCCCATAGCGGCCATTAAATGGTGTGGCTTTGCAGAGCATGTTCAGTTTGTTCAGTGTAAAGAAGAGAGAGATAATAGCAGCATCCAACATGTCCCTCGGGTCAAAACCTTTGTCCGCGCCATGGTAATGGCAATTGATTGGTGCGTAATGCAGCACCTGGAGACCTTTCAGGTTCCTTAACAGCAATTTGTAACCTAATGTAATTAACTCTAAAACTGCTATCCTGGGCAAAATGCACAGGTCATTACTATTCTTTACTTACGGTATCTGTTGTGTTCTCACCATTTGTCATGCTTATGTGAAAAAGTGCCAGCATTTTTAGCTGTGCTAATGTCTATGGATGGCGATGTCTGTCTCACAGCAGATTTGTTGGTTCACCACATTTGAAGTGCATTAACATTCAAGAATGGAAACAACTGACTTTGGATATTTCTGAACTTGCATGATTGGTTTTAAGTGAAAAGTCTAAACACTTTGTACAGGTATTTATGGTATGTAGATGATGTAAATATGGACATGAATTATGGTTCAGATTTATAAGACTGACAGACATACAGATAAGATGATCCAGGGAGGTTTCCTTGGGCACCATCATCTGGTCAGTGTTTTACTTTACCTGGAAATTTTGGACTTTTCCAGAGTTTCTACCACACAAATGTGCTACGGGCCTACCTGATGAGTACATGAGCAGTAGTGGACATCATACTAGTATCCCTGGTGTTTAGAGTTTAAAACTAATGACATTCTTATGAACCTCTTTGGTACTTCTACTCAGTGCTTATTACCAAAAGCATGATAATTTGATACACATTGTAACAACATGTTAGGTACATGTATTGACATATGACGACATTAACAATAAAAATATTTATTTATTCTAAACCGCAATCATAGCTTTTGTCATGATTACCCAGACCCAAGAAATAGTTGAGAAAGAAAAAGCTTTAATGTTCATCTCCTTGCTGAGCTGGAGCAGAGGTGGCAGTTTGAGTCTTGGTCTAAGCAGGTGAAGGCAGGGACTGAGGACAGAAAGCCCAGACAGGATTAGTAGGAGGAAATGGTAACAAGATGACGCTACAGTGCCAGTACCCCTACCACAGAGGTAAGTAGACAATCTGGAATCTGGTGAACTGAGCCTCCCCTTATATCCAGGAGAGAGAGTAAGTGGCCGATTGTTGGCAGGTGGCTTGATTGACGATGGCTCATGGTGTGCAGGTAAGTAGTTAATTCCAGCTCCGCCCAACTCTAGACAAACACCCAAACACATGCACACACACGAGACAGGGAAAACAAGACAAGACACAAAAAGGGAAGGGAAAACAAACCAAGGAAAAACACTAGGATCTTGACAGCTTTGCATTAATCTGTCATTTTAAAACCTAATGATAAAACAAAAGAGCCAAATTAACTTTATTCTGAAAATTAGTTGTATCATTCATGCTAGAGATGTTTTATTAACATTGTAAAATAATTAACTAGTCTGTCTGAAAATCTGTATTTCCCTGTCTGTTAGTTAACATGAGTTATTGTGATGGCATCGGTCAGAACAAATGGATGATTATCAATTATTAGAGTGGGGCACCAAAGGTGTTGCTTCAGTAGGGATATTGTTTAGTTTGATTTGGGACGGCATGCAAAACAGGAAGTATGAGCCCACCCCAACACCTTGGAACGAACAGAGACAAGGACAAACAAACGATTGGCAGGGCCGTTACCAGGATTGGCATCATTGATGCTGCTGAGTCTCTGACCCTAGTATGTGGTCCAGGATGGAGCAGGAATTGGAGAAAAGGCAAGCGCAAGCATCTGGTGTGATGGTACAAGAACCTGGGTGATAGGTTAATGTAACATTATACCGACTAAAAAACAGAGTCAACCTGGCCTGATGAGAGTTCAGTCTCTTGGCTGCCTGGATGTAAGCCAGATTCTTGTAGTCTGTCTACAATGAATGGCTGTTCTGTCCCTTCCAGACAATGCCTTCACTCCTCCAAGGCCAACTTGACGGCCAACAGCTCCCAGTTGCCCACAATGTAATTTTGGTCTGTGGGAGTCAGACGAATGGAGAAAAAAGCACAGGCGTACAAATGTTTATCAGGACCGACAGTCTATGATAACACAGCCCCTAGCCCAGCATCAGAAGCATCCTCAACTATGAACTGATTCTTGGGGTTGGGCTGGACTAGAACAGGCACAGATGTGGACAGCTGTTTTAGGTGCACAAAAGACTTGTCTGCCCCAGGAGACCAACAGAACACCACACTGAACAATGTGAGTCTGATGATAGGCATGTAGGCATGTTGGAGAGACCTTGAGGCTAGTGTCAGCAGTGGAAGGCATACCAGCCGTACAAAGCAAGGGCAGGTATGGGTTTGTCCAAAATTTCCAGGGTACAGCCCAGTTGTCTCGCGAGGACCTCACTGATCAGGTTATCCTCAGCACCTGAATCGATAAGGGCTTGCAAGGGAAGCACAACACCACAAATGCACAAAGAGGCATTAACAGGTGGGCTCATCCCGAGTGGCCAACTGATCCTTAAGTTGCTCGTTAAGTCCCCTGGTAAAAATGGCCTTGAGAGCCCAGTCATTCCACTTGGCTGAGGTGGTCAAAACCAGACTTAAGTTTAGCCTCAAAATCATCAAACAACAGGGTACAGAGATTAATTCAGGAGCTACGCCAAGGCTCTGCCCTGAAGCAGTCCAAGCAAATAATAATTTTAGCTGAGTCCGAAGAAAAGGAGAGGAGCCTTTGTTGGAAAACCATACCACACTATAGCAGAAATCCCCAAAACTTATCCAATTCCCCAGAAAACAGATCAAGTTCACTTACGGTGTTGTCTTTCAGTGTAGGGGAATGAACCGCTGTTTCTGCAGCAGACAAAACCAAGGGCTAAACCGAATTGAAAAGACTGGAGAGCTGCCATGAGTTGGATAGAGGTGTTCGGGCTTCTATCGAGAAGAACCCGGACAAATCTTTCAGTTGATCCAGCCACAAGATGCCCTTCTTCATCACAGCGGAGGGCACTGGTAAGGATTGTCTGGTAGAACATATCCGCTATTAAACAATCTTAATCCCCCCCCCCCCCCCCTTAGCGGTCTACTTACCTATGCTGAAGTGATGGTGGTGGTGGTGTAAAGTGTAGCTTCAAGACAATTGTCTTCAGCGGTGACATGGAAAGTGGGGGTATGGAACATCATTTTTGAGATGTCCACCCATTTCCCCAACTTTTAACTTGTGTTTACTGAATCAAAGGTGTCCAGTATTTGTGTGTGATATATCCTGTGGTACCTTCATCCCACTGCCTTGTGAGTCACCACAAGTTGTTTTACCTGATGCTTGTCAGTGGAAAGAATGCTGTTTCTGTGTACCACATGACAAAAGTAATGGGTGCAATTTTTCACCCAGCAAGGATCGAAAGATTGATGAAGGTTGATGGGGAAGGAAAGGTGTTCAACAAAAAAGGTTGGGGGCAAATGAGATGCATTAAGACGAAGGAGGTAGGAGAAAAAGTCAATATGTTCCAACCCCCCCACCCTCCCACCCCCACTCTCTCTCTCTCTCTCTCTCTCACACACACACACACACACACACACACACACACACACACACCAGTCCTCCCTCACCCATCCCCTCCATTATTCCCCTTCACAGATTGCAGGACGAGTGTTTAAAAGAAGAGCCAGACTGCAATATCCAAATCTGATTCCTACTAATAGGAGGCTGCCTTTAATGAGATTTTCTTTCTGAGAACGTATACAGTGGGCAGGGACTGTGAGTCCTAACCCTGCCCTTACATGAGTTTGTGGAAGAAGTGGCACAACATGTCATGTTGTTTATTTCTGGGAACAAAATTGGTCCATATTACAGTATATCCATCACTGCTCTTCCCTGTAACCTCCATTAGCTCCCTACTGCTTTCAGAATACAAGTGAATATAGAATACAAGTGTCTCTTCCTGGTATAAATATAACAACAGTTTACATGCCCGGAAGACCCTCACATTTCAAAGTGCCTCTCCCTTCAATATGCCAAGAGCATTTTCAAAGTGTGGTGAAATAGATTTAGCATCTATTCTCCTAAAAAGTATGTTGTAAGTATGTAACTATGTTGCTACGTTACTGCACAAATAAGACTTATTAAAACTGACCGTGGTGTGAATTAAATTTTAATTTAATTCACACCTTGGACTGTGTTTGATGATCATCTATAGGTTTGCAGAAGAGCATTTTTGAAGTTCAGCCCCATATTATGTATGACTTCTAGCCTTAATACAGATGAATTAAATAGATAACATGTCTAATCATGTACATTTGTCTTGAATGGTGAAATTGGAGACCAAACTGGACATTTTAACATGCAGGTCTATAGGCACCGACTCGCTTTTAGAGTCAACCTCAAGTGGTCATTCAATCTCATCTGAGTTTTTGCCATTTCTGCACTGACTTCAATTTTCAATCCTGGATGTTGTTGCTTGGTTCGAAAGGCTTAATAAAACTAGATGTACCACCATGACAAACCTGTGGCAGCGCCTAAAAACAAAAGCAGTGGAAGTTTATAATGCTAGCTCCATCTCGGTTCCAAAGGCACAACTAAAAAGCAACAAATTTTAGATGGCTCATTTTCTCCCTCACACCATATGGCAAGACAGGGCATGGACGAAACAACATTTCAGAAGCATTTTTTTCCCTTTATCCATTTACATGACCAAGACTGAATTTGTTCAGATGTTGAAAAGATCAATGGCAAGTATGAACCATTGACACGAGAAGCTTGTTCAACAAAAGCTGAAAGTGGATAATGGTGCAGGTAGAGAAGCCTGACATGAAGCTGAGTGGTCATTTAAATGACAAGGACTGTAAGTGATGACATTATTCTTTATTTTCATTTTAGAATGAAGAATTGAAGAACAGTGTTTATCTTGGGTGGTGCAAAATTATTATTCTCTCACTTTGGTTCCTGCCAGTGTGTAAACGCTGCCTTTTTGTTAAAAATTAAGATTTTACTTTTTTCGCAAACCACTAGACCTACATTATATATTCAATCACTACCGACAGTACAGCATAGTTTGACCCACAGCATGTTTAATACATTTAAAACCTTACCGCCAGCATCTCGGTCGCTCCATGACACACTTACACAGATACACGTTCTGATAAATGCACAACACACTGCAGTGAAGTCATGCAACCGGTGGCATCCCAAAAATCCACCTCATGACCTGACACACACACACCGAGAACCCCCATAAATTTTCAACAACTTTTTCTTTCATTCCTTGGAGAGCAGAGAGCAGCCGTGAGTCACAAGTCTGGAACATCCAGGGAATACAGCTGCCTTGTCCAAACTCGGTCTGCCCCCATGTACAAATAAGTGGCGACCCCAACATCTGATCCCACCCGGATAGCTTCCAAATAATAAATGTCTCTGTTACCAATCTCCCTTCATGCAATGGCAATGTGACAGTGTTTGTCTTGAGTTTTGACCTCTATTTCCAGTTCAGTTATTGGAATGAGGCTTCTATTAAATTCTAGTGCACATAAGAAGGTGAGAGCGGTTCACTGCCGTCATGCATGTAATTTAAACTGAATGTACGATAATACTAAAGCTTTCAACTTTTTCCACTTAAAACTAAGTGAGTGACAAGGTCTTTTTACCTCCAGTAACCTCATAAAAAGAGTAGCTGTTCTTAAGATTATAGATATTCTAGTACAGTGTCACCTTCTCTTGTGAACCCCAAAGGAACATATTTCCTCTTTTCAGCATTTCAGGAACACCGTGTCTCTGGATAAATAATGTACTGTAAGGTGTATTTTTGTCACACTTCTAACTTCAGGTGCCAAATGTGCCAGAGATTCAGTTAATTAGGCTATCAACTAATTAAAGGTTTTATAGTGTTGTGAAGAGCCTGCTCTTATCCTGAGTTTTCAGACAAAACACAGTAGCTTGGACAGACGTACAGAATTATAATGTTGAGGGGTTGTCGAAGTCGATATGTTGCTCCATTATTTAAGAACATTATCTGTGGTGTGTGCACCGTAAATTTTACACTTTATGTCAAATACTTGTAGCAGATAATATTTCCCAAACGCTAAACCTTTGGAATGAACATTGCTTTATCTTTCTTTTCATGTTTTATTCAGGTCTGGTTTGAAGTCTGTAACCTTCAGCCTACCCTGATACCAATTTCTTCATCTTTCCTTGGCGGCATATTGCAGTGTATACAGAAATACGCATGTGGTAATGGATATAGAGTATGCGCAAGTGTTCAGCGCCTCGTGGCAGTTTATTTAAATTACCATATGGAACAGCAGCACGACAAATAACATACACAGAGCACAGTGAATTTCTCCAGTGGGTTTACTGGAAAAAAATAGGTTTGTATAAACCGACCAGAACCATGCGGCTTTGACAAAATTAGAGCAGACGGTAAACGTCAATATTCTGAACACCAAGTCAGAGAAGTGGGACACAATACACAAATAAAGATACAGTGATGTATCTCTTAATTTAGTTTATGTCAGAAATACTATTAGTTTAGAAGTAAAATCATTACAGTGCGATAAGGCCAAAGATATGTATATTGTAATTTGGTAAAAATAAAGCTTATATCTTTGCTGAAAACAACAAATTCTGCAAGATCCATGCAAACTATAGTATTATAGTAACTATAGTATTTCCCATTAATTGCCTAGACCATTAACCACCATGGCCTCAGAATGAACTAGAAGTAGTTTTACACGTCTCAAAACGACATGAGAAAACGCTGGTGGTGTTGGGTTTTGCCCTGTCATTCCTGCAAAGCATCACCCAATACAAGTTAGATCCCATTTCACCCTCCTTTCTCTAAAGCCCTGTGGGGACTGAACATTACGTTGGCGTACATAAATAACAAATGTCAGTGAAAACTGACTGTGGCTTCACCTGATGTCACAGCTGACACACATATTCTGCACCGGCAAGGAAAAAAGTAACTCCTCGGGAAACCGGGAAAAGCTACTATTGCTGAGGAAACTAGGAAGAGCTGTAAGCTACTAGAACACTAGGCGACTTTCAGCTCCGTGTGTCTCGGCCCACGGTCGAACAAAACCACAAGTGTTTGTTTTTCAATTCTGACTGGTGGAGAGTCTGTGATTTTTATTTCAGAAAATATGTTCTGAAAATAAAACTTACCTGACTATGACATGTTGTCTTTTATTTTAGCTTTGTTTTAGACACACCATGACCTGGGCAACTGCGAATCATCAACAACTTGGCTTTCGGGAAATTACATTGAACCTCAACAATACAATCTTAAGATATTTTAATTATTACTTATTTATTTATTTTTAAAAAGCTACCTAATGAAATGGCGGAGAAGCTGTGATAAATTACCAGGGTTTTGGGCTGATATCAGTATAGACAAGTGATGAGATGGTAATAGTGAAGCAATAACTGATGAAACAATAACTGAACTGAAAACATTCACACTACATCGTGACCTAACAGTAGTTGTACTAGTAGAAGTGCCCCTTTAGTTGTTTAACCACACAGAAAGATTGACTTCTTTTTCTTTTTAGAGAAGTCGTAGAAAGTGTCGGAGATGAGCTGAGAGTTCAGCATCTGTGGGGAGTTATCCATCTGCGACTGATCTCATTTCAATTTATGACAGTCGCTTCACATGTAAGAAAGTCAGGCGATGGCCATTGTTGTTTTCAATTTCTGTGAGCAGAAGGTGGAAGAAAGAGTTGTTCTTAAAGCAGAAGGCATTTCAGCTAATAGCTGATAGTGTGTGAATGTAAGCGTGAAAAACAGCACAATCTGCTTTCAAGTTTTTCAAGAGGAATTTAAAAAATAATAATAAAATAAATAAAAATAATTCAGGCACCAGCGCTGACAAATAGTTTCAGTATACGGTAGAATCTGTGTTACCATGGCGTCGAGGGGTCTTGTTTACATTATTAGGTGGCGTGGTGGTGCAGTTTAAACCCTCCACTATAAGCGGCGGCTCCCCTCCATCCTCACCTCTGAGGTTTGGATGATGGTCATGACTTTGTGTGCCCAAACTCGGTCCCGTGGGTTCTGCAGTTGCTTTGATGCATTTTTCAAAAGGCCTCTGACAGGAATGCCAAAAACACACAGGCTTCCGTTCCTCCAGACGGCACACTGTATCCTCGCCATTCCTCCTTTGTCACATTTTCTGTGCCGTGCAGGGGTTCCTGTAACAATAATATAAGTTCTTTAGAGACCTCTATACTGTACCTTCACTCTGCCAGCTGACAGGACTGTGGCGGTGCTGGAGTTCTGTTTAGTACATTTTGTAATAAAACTATTTTTCCCTCTGTCTTTCCTCTGCCTTTCTTTTTTTTGTTTGTTTGCTTCTTTCATGTATTGTTGGTTTAATTGAAGATAGATTTATTCAAACCTAGGCCATAATAAACCTGGAATGTCTTCATGTTTTTTCATTGGAACTGTATTAACATTCATGTTTTGTGTGATTTCCTGTAGTTAATATTCTGCTACTGTTGTTATTTAAAGCCACACTCATCAATAACATATTAGCAACTGATTAAATAAGTGTGAGAAAGATGTTGCTTGTACTATAATGACAAGCCTTATAGCATATTACTGTGTTTCAACAAATTATTCCGGTTGTTCAGTCTGCTCTCAAAGCTATTTAGAACAAGACTAAAAGCTTTGCTAAAGTCACTGCACATGACCTGCATGAGACTGACCTGGTTCCAGACCTCTGAATGGCCGCCCACATCTGAGATTAAAATAGCTCTGATGTTTGTGCATGCTATTTTTTTTTGTTGTTTTTTTTTTTACAGAAAAAAAACTAATTAACAAACACACGAGCCAGTGTGGGCCAGTGGTGAGGTCAGAGGTCAGGATATCCTAAAACGTTTGCCAAGTTGTTCCCTTTTTCATTTTGAGGAAATAACTGTACAGTTGCCTGTATTTCTTTAATGTGTGTACTGCTCAGCACAAAATAAGCTGTTCCCAAGAGAAAACTTCAGGAATATTGATGTAAATGAATATGGCAGTGCAGTCGGATCAGCAACTAGCAGAGCAGAAGACAAAAAGACGGAGCTAAAAGCGTGTGAACATTAACTTGATTGAGTTCTCGTGCCTTGCCGTTGTGTCTCTAAGCAGCTGCTAACAGCTTAGCCATAACAAACATACGAGGGTAAATGTGTCAACTATCTGTTTGCAGCTTCTCCGCGTCTTGGAAAAAAAAAAAATATATTAATGTATTCACACTTTCAAATGGAAGAGGTTTACACCTTTTATTTTACAGGTGCTGCATTTGTTTGCGATTTCAGTGCCAGCATGTGTTCAACACCTGCGTTGGGTGTATTAGGGCAAAGCAGAAACGCATAAATCAAAGGTGAGAGACGTGGGGATGCACAAGGAAATAAACTTTATATGTCTTGTTTCGCCTCTGCCGAACATCCTCATTTGTAAACCTTAACCAACTTATATTCTAGATGTGCAGTTAAAAAACGAATGGGGAAAAAAAAAAATGTTAGAACTTGTAACACCACAGATAAATAAGACTGCGACGGCACTGTTTGTCGACATCTCATAGAGGACTATGAGTGTCTGGGTTTTGTCAGTGGGAATATTCTCCACCGACATTATGGATGTACTTGAGTGTCATAAATTCCACCAAATAGCCTAATATCATAATATTAGAGGCAACGTCATATCTGAACATGAGAGGAATAATAGCTTTTCCTCCTTCTGTCTGCGGGTCTTGATGAAAACCTAATTTTATTGCCACAATCATAATGGAATTATCTCCAGGTGTGATGAGGGCATTTAATGAAATCATTACAAAGGATTACTTGCTCTTTTTCACGGGCTTATTAAAAGAGTCTTTGTGATAGAAGGCTGCAGCGAGAGAGGCTGCACTATCATTATTATTATTATTATTTTTTTTTTTTCTTCTCCACTCTGACTGATTGCGTGTTTGTCAGTCTGGCAGTCTCACCATTTGTGGCTGGCATAAAAGCCTGCAGGGAGCCACAAGATCTGATTGGGAATCTTGGGGGTGGGGGTGGGGGTGGGGGGGGGTACATTGGCTGCTGCAGTGTTGTATTGATGTGCTTGAACATAGGGCTCTCATTTCCATGCCCTCAAAGCTCACATAAAAATGGTTTTTCAATAAATGCTACACTTTGATGCATAGTTTATCTGTTGAGGCTATAATAATGGAGTTTCTCTTTCCTCCCCTCTCCCTCCGTTGGCGTGCATCCTCTTTCCCTTTCCTTCTCTTTCCATCTGTCCCCCTTCCTCTCTTTTCCTGTCTCCCGTCTCTCCGTTACGTCCTCACACACCTTTATTCACGGTCATGTGACTGTCTTATTCTCGTAGAACTGAACTGTATTTAACCCACCCCTGTAAGTCCTGTGCCTACATTGCCGTGGGGTGGACGTACACTGTGGATGTTAACTTTAATGAGCAGCGCAGGCAAATCACACTAGTGCTTCCATCCATAATTCTCTTTGATTGAGTCCTGAATTGTAAAATCAATGTCTCCTTGCCTCCTGTTCACTTGTACTTAATATTTCTTCGTATGACATAGCAACTTTGTTCCTTCCTTCATCAACAAACGGTGCCCTGAGGATCTCCCATACATCAGTGATGGCTGACAAATTATTCTCCTTTATTGTTGTTATCGACACTGATGTTTTATCTATGCTTTTGGAAGCCAGAACTCACCTTTATTATCTCGTCTCACTTCAAGAAAAAATGCTTATTGAAGACCAGCGGTGGAGAGCAGGAGATTAAATTCGCACACTGATTCACAGTCTCCAAACGTACAGTTTTGTGGCAAGTGTCATCCCACTCCCTACTATTTTAAATTTCAGTTTAAACATTGTACTTTTAGTTCACTATACTTAACTTATACTATAATTTTACATGCAAAATGTGACCACCTTAAAAAATGTAGTTAAGGCCAATAATTAAAAAAGGAACACGCAGACCTTTGCGTACTTTCTTGTGTAGTTCACAGTTATGGCCACTAGAGGTCTGTCAAGATACAGATGATTAAAAGAACAAAACCAAGAAAGATGTCGAGCACTATTTGTAAAATACAAATGAAATTAAATAAAATGAAAAACTATCAAATGGTTTACACTGGGGAGCCACTGGCAGTTAAAGCTGGTTTTGCTTGTTTTTTTTTTACTTGTGAAAACAATATCAATGGGGGAGCAAAAAAAACTAAATGAATTTTATTTAACTTTAACTTTATTTGCTGTGCTACAAGACGAGTCACTGGT